>NW_023270265.1:47588730-47722688 GCF_011800145.1 Mirounga leonina
AAATAAATAAATAAATAAATAAATAAATAAATAAATAAATAAATAAAATGATTTGAGGGGGGAGAAACTGAAATGCACAGATACCATTGGTAGGAGTTTAATTAGTCCAGTCTCTAAGGGAATTTGGGAGTATTTATGAAAACTTAAACTGTGAATACCATCCAATCTAGCACTAACAGGGTAACTTTTCAGATTTTACTCCACAGGTGCATATAAACATCACCCAAAGAGGTTGATCAAAGTGTTCGTATAGCACCAGGTCTGACAGCAAAAAAGTAGAAGCAATTCAAATGCTCATTAATAAGGTAATTTCTAAAAACATGGTGCATCCATTTTAGGGAATACAGTGCAGCAGTTTAGAAAGCAAACCAGTCTATTCATACTGACATTGTAAGAACTCCCAAGATATATTGTTAGATATCAAAAGAAAGTTATAGAGCACCATGTGCTGTATAACAGTTTATGTTCAAAATTTATATGGAGTTATACATATGTATATGATTATAAGTGCACAGAATAAAAACAAATGGTTAACTTACTTCTGGGGACAGGACAAGGATTGGAGATGTGATGAAATCAAGGGGAACTCCTGCTACCTCTGTACTGTTTGAACTTTCAGAATGAAAATGTAATCCTATATCAATTACATAATTTTTTTAAACTCCCCCCAAAGGTAATGTGGCAATTTTAAAGTTCATTTAAATACATTTTCGTTTAAAGCACTTTCATTTAAAGTGTGTATATCTTCACATATCTTTATTTTATAAGGACTTGAATGTTTTTCAACCTTATTAAAAAACAGAAATATTTTAAAGTGGGGAGTGGTAACATTATGTGTAGCTTTTCTAGTTTCTCAATATAAAGACTTTAATCTCTGTGTTAACAAAGCAAGAATATTTCACCTCAGCATTAAGGCATGTACAGTCTCTAATCTCTAATTTAAATAAATCCTATGTTAACTAGTATGGCTGAGCCAGAAAACACATACTTTTAGAATGTTCAGTGCAATACTAATATTACAAAACTCAATAACCTTCTGGAAGGATTAGGGCTCCAGTGAAGAACCAACCTTCTTGTCAATAGCAAACCTTACTTTTGGAGTCTTTTTCAAAAACTCTGTATAGCTTCTCTGAGGAATAAATTTAAAAGACTTCCATATCTCATTATAATGTCTTGGGAAGCGTCTGAAAATTGGGACCACCACAACTTCTTGATAGACATAGGATATTTGGTTATTTGAAAAGCCATCAAGACAAGATGGAACATAGTCACACGCCCAGAGATTGAAATTTCTTGAAACATGTTGCCGTCTCTCTGGGGAGATCTTCCTACGCCCCAGGCCCTGGGGAAGAATTATAAGAAGATTAGGAGAAAAATATTCACCGTCACAGAATTCTGAGGTCTTTAGTAAAACCAGCTACATGGCATCCTATGTCTTAATGCACAATATGGCAACCACTACAAGAGGTATCCTTTACCGACTTGCTAAAGGCTGTACATCAACACTCAAAGTATGCTGGTGGTGTTTTGTTAGGATTCTTTCAGTCTTCCACTTACACCAATGGGGCTGGTCTTCTAGAGACACAGAGGGTGGAACCAGAGAGACCACAGCTGGAAACAGTCTATTAGCCAGCCTGGACTCCCTGGCACCCTGGGCAGTTTCTCTGCACCCATGTGGCATCTCAGTGAATCCGCCGCTGGCTGCATCCCAGCATTCAATGGGATAGACAGTTCTCCCTCTAAGAAGTCCACAGAGGTTGGATTCTTCCCATGAAGGAAGCAACACCTTTGGGGATCTGCCCACAGGCTTCCTTATTAACACTCGGAACCTCACACATGAACCTGAGAATGACTATGTATTCAGAATTGTGCTTTTGATCTGATCATAATGAGAAGACAACATTATGCTTAGACAAAAGACTAGGAGAAAAGAGACATTAGATTACACAGACTTTACATTACAGATCGTCACGAACTCACAATGGAGCAACATACCATAATCCCATGGTAAGTTGAAAAAAATCCTAAGTTAGGGACTGTCTGTAGCAAAGTGAGTTTGTCTTTTCATAAGGACCAGTATCATTCAGAGTGGCAGCAGGTGGCACATTCCAATGAAGGTAATTTGAAGAGAGTTTAGTAAAGGGACTATTTTGGGGGAACCCTATGGGGAAAGTGCAGAGGCTCCAGGTCCAAGGACTTGAGGAGGAATGTAGTCCCCACAGATTGGCCCCTGGTGCCAGGGCAGAGAGGAAGGGGGAGACTGGCTCTGGAGGGAAGATGCTGCCCAAGCACCTTTCTAAAAATGTACCTGCAGATACTCCAGAAAAAAAATAAAAAGGAGACAAAATGAATAGGGAAAGAGCTACAAGGAAAGGAACAAGTAAAGTTTGTAATTAAGTCTAATTACTTGCTGATAATGCTATGAAATATATTGAAACTTCACATAAGAATCTACAAAAAGAAAAGAAGGGAGGGGAGAGAGAGAAAGAGAGGGGGGGAGAGAGAGAGAGAAATCTGGAACTGAAATCCCAGGATTTCAACTTGACTGCTTTGAACCCCAGGAGGTGCTACTTAACATTATCCCATGAAAATGGCACCTTCTTGAGTTGGGAAAGTACATCCTGGCCCCCAACACAAGAATCCCTAGAGAGGAAAGTGAGGGAGGTCAGTACACTGAAGGACTTGCCTTATTCTTGGGGGAAAAGCTATAGATATTAAATTTTATATTAATAGAGTAATAGAGTGTCAATGTATTTCTTAAACATTTATACTTAAGGGTAACCACTATTAGACAAGAGAAGTCAGAGTGAGCAAATAAATTCAATCTAACAAAGGACAGCGAGGAAAAAAAAAAAAAAGAAACAACATGCGAACATGGTAAACAGGAAACATAAAATGAGATAGCAGAAATAAAACCCAAAACACAAATTATAACAATGTGAATGGGTGAAATTCTTATACAAAGAAACAATGACTCTTGGATTTTTTTTAAACCATTCTCTATTTTATTTATGATTTAAAAAAAAAGAAAACCAACATGAAATGACTAAAAAGCATAAGGACAAAGGAATAAACCATAATAAAAGTAATGACTGTTTTCAAAAAGAAAGTAATAGTGGCAAAGCTAATATTGCAATCTAGAATTCATGGCTAAAAACACTAAGGTATGCAAAGAGAGACACTTCATTTTGATAAATAATAAAAGCCACCAAGAAAATAAAATACTCATGAATTTTTATGCAGAAAGATACGGCATTAAACTACATAAGGCAAAAAGAATTTAGAAATTCAAGAATAATCTTAGAAGGGAAAATTGACAGATAAAGACAAAAACTAAGAAAAGGATATGAAGGATTTGAATAACATAATTAAGTCTTAAATAAAATAAAGAACTTTGTAATCAACAGATGGGGAATATATGTTCTTTTTAAACACCCATGAAATACTTGTTAAAATTAATCATGTATAAGATAAAAAAGATAATCTTTATAATTCAAAATCCATATTCTGTAAAAATATAACCCATTGAACTAGATATTAGCAACAAAAGATGATCTCAAAAAATTCTGACCATGTAGAAAATCCAAAACATTCTTCTAAATTATTTTTAGAATTAAAAATTAAATCATAGACTATTTGAGAGCAAATAACAATGAAACTTTAGTTAGAAAAACTGTTGGGATGTAGCCAAAGCAATAATCTGAGGAATATTCATAGTTTTAATAAGTTCATTAACAAAAACAGTTGCAAGCATATGAACTAAACATGCAACCAAAAATGATTAAAAAGAACAGCAAAATAAGAGTATTTGAGGAGGTGTTACACCAATAAATTTGAAAAGAAATAGATAAATTTTAGGTAAACACATATCAATAAAATCTACATGAGAATAAATCAATCAAATAGATTAATAAACAATGGAGAAATTGAAAGGGTAAAGCAGTAAAAAAAAAACAAGAACAAAAAAAAAAACTTCCTCTAAAAAAAATTATTAAATCCAAATAATTTTACAAGCAAATTCTATCTAAACCTAAACTCATTAAACTGAAAGTTCACACCTGATCTAAACTATTCCCAAACATAGAGAAAGTTGGGAAGCTTCCAGTGTTTTCTATGAGACTAACATAGCTCTGGCAAACTATTTGTGGTACAATCCTGTTTATCGCATTAACAAGATACACACTTATATGTATATGTTTGCATGTGAATTGCAAAAATTCTCCAATTTTACCCACCAAACCATTATTTGTGAGGCATCAAGCTAGCATTGTGAGGAGGAAAAGTAAGAGTGCAAATTTTTTTTTAGTTTTATTTAATTCTGTATTGTTTGAAAGTTGTAAAGGACATATGTTACTTTGATAATTCAGAAAACCATTTTAAGCATTCCATTTAGAGAGGCAGGCAGAGTGGATATTCTGGATCTGTATTCAACACTCTGCCAGGGGCAAACCAGAATTTTTAGGTTAAATCACTTCAATTTAGCTTTGATATGGTAGCCTAGAGGAAATAGTAACTTTGGGCAAGTTGTTTAGCTTCCCTGTTATCAGGTTCCCCATCTCTAAATAGGGGATGATGAGTAATTAGCCAGCAGTGTTGTCTTGAGGATTAAATGAGATAGTATGAGATGCTAGCATATGCCAAATGCTTAATAAATGGTGGGTGTTATGTACATCAACATCATCATCATCATGGATGTTCAGATTCGGTAAGGATTCTCAGAGATCACCTGATCCACCCCTCTACCTCAGATATATTAACGCTGCCCTGTCCAGTTTGACAACCCCCAGCCACACGTACGCTCCAAATGTGGGTCTTCCAAATGGAGAGGTACCAATCTGGATTTTAAAGACTTAGTTTAGGGAATGTAAAAAATCTCATAAATAACGTTTATATTGATTACATGTTGAATCAATAATTTGGGGAGTTACTGAGTTAAATAAAATATATTGTTAAAATTAATATTCACCTCTTTTTACTTCATGTGGCTACTAGAGAATTTGAAATTATGTCTGCAGCTCACTAGATCTCCAGGGCACAGAGCTGTGTTCACCACCACTAAGTGCTATCAGACTCTACTTACTCCACTGAGGGCGACTCATCCCCTCCGGGGAAGGCCAGCTCCAGTGATTGGGAAGTCCTTTGTATTATGTAAGCTTCCCTTCCTCTTACCTCTCCTTGTGGGGTGTGGTTCTGCCCACCAGAGACACACAGGCAACCCCTCCTTCCCATGATAGATCTTCACAAGAAAGCTCATGACTGAGACAGTTTACGAGAAGGCACTTTGAGAAATAGGAAGTACACACTAACGTAGGCAGAAGGACTGTGCCGTCTGGCGCAGAAAGTGGCATGGAGGGCGCCTGGGTGGCTCAGTTGGTTAAGCGACTGCCTTCGGCTCAGGTCATGATCCTGGAGTCCCGGGATCGAGTCCCGCATCGGGCTTCTTGCTCGGCAGGGAGTCTGCTTCTCCCTCGTCTGACCCTCCCCCCTCTCATGCTCTCTGTCTCTCATTCTCTCTCTCACAAATAAATAAAATCTTTAAAAAAAATTAATTAATTAAAAAAAAAAAAAGAAAGTGGCATGGAACTCTGAGAGGTTCATGCATTTTTTTTTTAACCTGTTATGAGGCATTAATTTTGACCTGGTTCCAATTTTGAGGAAAATCCTCTGCCTTCACCGTGCCTCCCAGGGGCGCTCCCAGTTTGACCAGTGATTTGGGGAGCAATACTCACAGAGTCCAGGTAGCATCCAGAGCTCTGAAAGCTGTGCCGATTGTCGTGGACAGAGAAGGGGAAGTTGTCACTTACGGCTTGCTGGAAAAGACCGAGGGGGGAGATGAAAAGACACACATCAGGACCCCAACGTGCTTTCAGAACCGACATACAGTAGCATGGACGGAAGACAGAGAGGCAAAGGGACCTCTAAGTAAGAATGAAACCTCACCCCCCACCTCCGGAAAGGAGCAAAGGGCCCAGGACAGCCAGCTCGTGGGTGTGTCCACCAACTCAAGGCTTTAAAACTCGACCTGACTGGTGACCTTGCAGAAAATCACAAGAATTCTCTTTCAAAACACCTTCTTTGGAGGCAAAGAAGGAAAAGCGTATAGGTTCATGGAATGGAAAGCTGGTAAGGACTTTTGAGGCCAAGACCAAACTTCTTCATCTGACCAATAAGGATCCTGGCAGACCAGAGCCCTGCCCCAAACAATCAGCCTGAGTTAGCTAAGGGTGAGGTCCACACCTGCTTCTCCTTCAGCCCACTGCCCGCCGCGGAAGCTGCTCACAAACTGGCGGGGGGTGTGCACGTTAAAGCTGTAACCAAAGGTGATGTTCCTTGTGCAAGTCAGATGAGCCTAACTTGATGGTCTGGACCAGGAGGCAGTTCCTTCTAGAGATTATTTGGGGTGTCACAGTAAGCAGGATATGAGATGGGATGCCACCCGTATTTAGGGAGCCAGGGATGGCGAAAGAGTAGTTCCTTCCAAAGAACGGCTGGCCAGAAATGCCAGGGGCTGCCCCCGTGGAGAGCCACAGGGACGGGGGCCCCGGGCCGACGCTCCAGACTCACCTTCTCCCGGACTTTGTAGATCGGTGGTAACTTCCCCTCCACTTGCCGAGACAAATGTGGACGGTGGGGCTCTTTTAACATAGCGCTTGTGCTGGATTCCGGCGTCTTTTCTGTTAGTCCAATCTGAGGGAACTGAAAAACCAGCACAGGCCGTGATTAAAACCAGACACAACTGTATCTCAAAGCCAAGGATCGGGGCTTCCTCCGGAATGTGATTAGGATGCCATTTGGGTGCTTCTGGTGTGTGATGGAAATCGCATAATTTTTATAATTTTCAAGTATTCTTTCCAAGACAAAAAAACATGGTAATGGCCCCAGGCCATCCCGGCCAGCTGTTGCCAGTTACGGGACCACCCCCGCTGCACCCCCCGCCTGGAAATGCTTCGCCCGGCTGCGGGGGGGTGGCCTGTGAGCGCCGGCCGTGCTCTGAGAAGGCTCAAGTGTGAGAGACCCTCCTTCGGGTCAGGGCGCTCCCCACGTGGGGGCCCAGGGGTCAACCGGCCTCCTGCAGGTGGGTGCTGGTGCTCAAACCCAGTTGCGTCGCCGCTGAGAAGGTACGGGGTGGGGAAAGTCCATGAGGAACAAAGAGGGGATAGGATGCAAAGCATAATACTAAAGATGATTTGGGGAGGCTGTTGGTATCTCCCCATGAACACTGGGGAAGGAAACACGTCTGGGCAGAGGGAGGAGGTCCCAAGAAGGGCCTCCGCCCACCCCACAGAGAGCTCTGGGCATGGGATGGCCTCTCAGAACCGTCCTGAGCTAGGGCGAGGGGACTGGGCCTTTGTGCACCCTCATGGATCAGTCACCGCGTGTGGGTTGTTCTAGGAAGAGGGGGTGACCTCGAGGAGGTGTAGCTGCCTTCAGCCAAGGCATCCCTAGGGTCAGAGCACGGAGTTCTTCCAACTGGGGAGGAACCATAATTCGGTGGTTGGGTCACAGACTGTAGATTCAGAGGTCCTGAGTCCAGTCCCAGCTTTCTCTCCTATGAAGTGAGCCTGATTCAAGAGATTGAAATTTTCCAAGCCTCAGTCTCTTTATCTGTAAAATGGGAATAATAATACTTATTTGACAGGGTAGATGTGATTAAAAGGGAAAATGCATGCACCAGAGAATACTCTATACCTGCTAGCAGATTCTGGTTTTGCTCACAGCTGTCCCCTTCCCGATCCCCAAACCCACTGCCACACCTCAGGCTCCTGCTCCTTCCTTTATGGCTGATTACAAGGAATTTGGCCAACACAGCTATTCTCCCTTGTTCCTTCTCACATCGCCGTGTAACTGTGTACTCACGTGGATTCTGTCCACTGCCTGCACCGAGTGTGTTCAGTATATTACTGTTTATGTAAAAAGGTGGGGAGGTTACATCCTACACAAGGTACACGTGGTGGGGTGTCCTCTGCAGCAGTGAGAAGCAATGGGCTAGGTGACACACAGCCACTGAGCCATCTCTTAAACACAGTGCTGAGTGGCAAAAAGAAAACCAGAATGAGATCTATAAGCCAACACCGTTTCTGTAAATAGAAGAACCCATGCACACGAGACAATACCTGATTTACAGAACACATCGGAATGAAAAAGCTCCCAGTAAACACTTACGAATGACTGCAGGAATGGGGATCAGGGCAGTGAAACAGGCCCACGCCAGTGCCCCAGCCAGCACCCGCCCGGAACCCCAGCCAGCGCCCCAACCAGCGCCCAGCCAGCACCCAAACAGTGCCCGGCCAGCACCCAGCCAGCCAGGAGCCAGGGACCCAGCCAGCGCCCCAACCAGTGTCCCAACCAGCACCCGGGCAACACCCAACCAGCCAGGAGCCTGCACCCCAACTAGCATCCTAACCAGCGCCCAGGCTCTCCAGGGGACCTGAAGAAGGAGGGAGGGAAGAGGGAACCAGGAAGGAGGAAGACTTCCTTTTCACAATCATGTTCCACTGTTTAAATGTTTTAACTAAGTGCATCCATTACATCCTCTTTTCTTCCACAATAAAAATATCTGTTTCTGCTTACAGTTGTAATAATACTCATGGCTTAAAAAAATCAAACCTAAAACAAAAGGAAGTCAAATTCCCCTGGACTCATTAGTAACCCTCTTTTTCATACATCCCTGTAGACATGTACACCCATGTATGTGTATGTATGGATGTGTGTGTATATATATATAGATAATTTTGCATACATAGGGTCATATTATACATGTGGTTTCTAAACATCATGTATGCCTATTTATTTAAGAGTAACTTTTGATTACTTTCTCCCCCCCCTTTTGTCGCCCCAGATGACGATATTCATGGCTGAGTGCTCACGTACACAAACACCTAACCTGCAGAGGGGGCTTCGAATGCCTCACAAAAATTGGACCATAGGATGCATACTGTTCTGCTCTTTGCTTTCCCACTTAACAAGGTACCCTAGACATTTTCCCAAGCCAACCTATATATTTCTAACTCATTCTGTTATATTTTGTAATGTTCTAAAACAATTTTTTTTCCAAAGTAAATATAAAAAATACAGAGAGCCTCCAGATCCATAACCTTTCCTTGCTCCCTTCCTCCCCTCTGGTTGTGTCAACATTCCTGTCTGGGCAGCTACAGAAAATCAGGCAGGGGTGGGAGTCATTCTAGCATCAGGAATGATCCCTCTCGCCAGCTAAATGACAACTGACTTGAGTTCATTTGTATGCTGGAAGTCTAAGGACTAAATCACTAGGAAAAAAATAAAGTCTCTAGTATTTTAATTTCACTCTTTTAAAACGTATATTTAATGTTGATAACATGATAGCTGTGAAATAAACCCTTCTGTTGGATATTGTAACCATGAAATATAGCTTTTTAACTAGTTGGCAGTGAAATTTTTGCTGCATTCAGTCACACAATGACTGCAATATTAAACAGGAAGGTGAAAGTGTATGGGAAAAGCCTTTCCTACCCGGCAACAGCCAGATTACAAGCAGCAAGGTCAACTGCAAAATGACTGTCACCTTTAATGTGGCAATTACTGTCCTCCCCAGTGGGCTGCTGCTGACTCAAAGCCAAAGATTTCTTTAATTTTCCCAACTGGCCTGCAAGTTACTTTGGGAAACGTCATGATCAGCATATTCTTCTTATGCTCTGAGGTGCTGGCTGCAGAAGGGACCCACCCCAAACCTGCAAGTCAGACTTTGGGAAGTAATGCCTCTCCACCCGAGCAGGGGACCCGGGCGCAGTCCTGGGATCACAATAGGAGAGGAAATGTTCTTTCCTGCTTTCTCCCATGTAACAGAACCCTGACTTTGTTTGAGGTGGCAATGTGGCTGCTTAAAAAAATACCTCCCCAAACTCCCCGGCAGTTTAATTGGCTATGTGACCCAATGAGATCGAAGCAGAAGTCTGCAGGGCAGGGGTCCTGGGATAGCTTTGTTTTCCCCCATGGAAAGGGACAGAATCAGCCAACAGGTGCCTTCTGTCTTTTTGTCCTTTGACTTCCCCCTCATTTACCCACCTGAGTTGTCGGGTCACCAAGGATAGTGTCACCAAAGTGACACAACAGAGGACTGAAAAGGACCTGATGACCTCCAAGAGCATCTGTCTCAGCCCTGAACTGCCTCCTTCTGGATTTATTGTTACTGGAGAAATACAAACCCTTATTTGGTTCACTATAGTCAGCTTTTTATGAAACCTGGTCAAACACAGTCATTGCTGATATTGTAGGTGATAGAGGGGAAGCTACTTAGTCTGAGAAACTTGTATTTTTATCTTCAAGACTGACTCATGTTATGTAATTCAACCTATTTCCCATTTTACTTTGGCTGCCAGGAATCTCAGAGTCAAATCTGATGATATTATATAAATAGCAGTCATGTAAGCCATATGGCCGGTGTATGTCACATATCTTCCCAGTCTCAGCCTTTTATTCTTAAATATATTCAAACTGATTCTGAATTTTTATTTTTTTATGCTTTCCTGCTTTATTGTGAGTATTTTCCATACATTACTGTAAATCTTTGAGGAATGACACAGGGTATATAAGGAAAAAAATGTATATGTATAATATTAATATACAGAATAGTTAACAAGTATTTAATGGTTACTCTGTTTGCATGCATCATACTAAGCACTCCGTGTGAATGGTCTCATTGATCTGCACAATAGCCCTATAACCTTGGTACGCTGTGCTCCCATTTAACAGACAAAGAAACTGTGGTTTAGGAGTAAGTTGCTTAGCCAAGATCACATCCAGGTGGGTAAAATTTGTTTTTTTTTAAGATTTATTTTGAGAGAGAGAGAGAAAGAGAGAGTGCACAAGCAGAGGGAAGGGCAGAGGGAGAGAGAGACTCTCTAGCAGACTCTGCACTGAGCATGGAGCTTGACTCCGGGTTCCATCTCACCATCCTGAGATCATGACCTGAGCCGAAACCGAGTCGGACACTTAACCGACTGAGCCACCCAGGCGCCCCATAAAGTTAGTTTTTTAAAGCCTTCAGACTGAAATACTTCAAGGTGTTTTCTATTTTTCCTTTCCTATTTTTTTTTTTTTTAAGATTTTATTTATTTGACAGAGAGAGAGAGAGTGAGAGAGGGAACACAAGCAGGGGGAGTGGGAGAGGGAGAAGCAGGCTTCCCGCCGAGCAGGGAGCCCGATGCGGGGCTTGATCCCAGGACCCGGGGATCATGACCTGAGCCGAAGGCAGACGCCCTAACGACTGAGCCACCCAGGCGCCCCTATTTTTCCTTTTCTTTCTAAACAAAAAAGTGTTAACTTTTCCGTGTATTACAGCTCTGATACAATCGGTAAATAAAAAGACAAAGATCCCAGCCCCCACGGAATTTATATTCTAGGAGGGGAAAGAAATAGCACACATAATACAGTAGATCACATAGTATGCAGCAAGATAGATGTTATAAAAAAAGAAAAAGAGCACCCAGCAACGGCAGCCTTGTGGACACTCACAAGAGTGCTGAGTGTTTTACACACACCAGTTGTTTCATTTAATCCTCCCAAGGACGCTATGAGAGTCCCATTTCACAGGTGAAGGAACTGAGGTTAGGTAAGTGATTCATCAAAAGCGATGCCACGTGAAGTAGCCGCAGCGGGATCTAGACTCATTTCTGTGACCTTGACCACACCCATGTGGCCTGAGAAAGGAGAGAGAAGCCACCATCTTTCTCACCCATCTTCCATCCTTGTCTAAAGTTGGATTGAAGCGTCTCCCTTTGGCCATTTTCTGCAGGAAGCCGAAGGCGGCTGAGGTTGGCTCCCTTACCTCCCCACTGCCTTGGAAACTCTGCGCATCTGGAAGACACTCCTCCTCCTTGTTCCTGACCTGAAGCCTCTACCAGGAGGGGAGGTCCAGGGGGACCCACCGTTGCCATAGAATCAGAGCCCCCCATCACAATGGGGGAGGACTTCGGGTCTTCTAAGCCCTCTGAGGGTTCCTGCATGGGGTCCTTGCACCTGCTGTTCCCTAAGGTATAAGGCAGAGAGTCACCGGGTCCCAGCTGAGGAACCGCTTTAACAGGTCAGACAAGTGGGAACCAGACAGCCTGGAGGTAAAAGCGAACTTTTGTCCCCTCTAAATCCTCGAACTGGTGACATTAGAGTTGAACATCCCCATGGTAACCATCTGTCCCAACTTCTTAGTTTTCAGAGAAGTGAATCCAGGCAGGAGATGACCTCCTTCTTGGTGGGATTGTGACACCCAGGCTCCAGGGTTCCCTCCCTGTCCCAGCTCAGACTCTCTGTCCCGAGGGCATCCGCTGCTTGCTCACCTTATTGCACGCCACTGAGGCGCCAAGGAAACAACAATCGTGAGCAATCGTGAAACGCCAGGTGCTGTGCTGAACTGAATATGTTCACGTGTTTTTATCTTATTTTTGCTCCACGACAACCTTTGGCGTTTACAAATGAGAAAACAAGGGTCAGGCGGCCAATGGAGCTGGCGCTGGGTCAGGGGACGGCTCCAGAGCTCACGAGCCTTCCCGAGGGCCAGCTGGCCTCCCTGGGGTGCACAGGCTGGTCCTGAGACCTGGCCTCTCGCTCCGAGCCCGGATACCCAAATCTGCTCAGCAGTGTGATTTCTGCTTCTCTTGCTTTCTTTCTCCTTTTTGAATGTTCTATCTTGACAATTCTCTTGGCTATCCCATGAATTAATAAGAATAAACATCTATAGGAGAATCTGTCCAGCACCGTCTCATCCCCTAATCACCAAACTGGGCATTCGCACAAGACTTTCCGGGTTGGTGACAAGGGACCTCTCCCCTGGCCAGCACTGGTGGCTCGGAGCGGTGGGCTCCTGGATGTGAGGCCTGGGGTGGTACAGTTCTCTCGCGGCCATGAGGCTGAGTCCTGCAGTAGGGGTGGAGGAGCAAAAGACAGAGGGACAGGACACAGCGTCATCGTGTGCTGGGGAGCCGCTGTACCAGCTCCAGACAGACAGCCTGCTATGCGGGGAGAATGCAGGCTGCCTGGGTTTCTGCTTCCAGCTGACCATCCCTGAGATGAGCTCAGCTCCCTCTGCTTCTCACCACTCTGCCTTGCTGTCCTCCTGTGGCTTGGAGGTGACATCTGTGCTCCAGGCAGCAGGGTGGAGAAAGGGCACATCCCAGAGGGTGGGACTGGACCGGTCCTGGCCCCTGGATTCATGGCACGCTCTCCTTGCTGGCTCAGCCGCTTCTGTCTAAGGAAGATTTCCACCTGCTGCTGTGGAACTCTTCATCCTTGGTCACGTGGTCACACCTCGATTTAAGAGAGGTTGCAAAGTAGGCTTTGTCCTGGTGGGGTCTTCTCCCAGCTGACGTTCCATCACCCTGAAAGAGACAGAACAAACATCAAGGACACCCAAAAGCCTCTGACACCCTGATGGATGTGAAATGCTCTCTTATCTGTAATTTGAATTGCCCTGACTTCTGGCAAGTTAAGCAGGAGGCGATGTGCTACTTCTCAGCATTGCAGTGACAAAGGAAGTAGGCCCCATAAAAGCACTTTGTAAACTGTAAAGTACTTTGCAAAAATAAGGAAGGACACATGTGAAAAGCACGTCAGTGTTGACTAAGTATTTTCCTTTTCACTATTCATTGTTGCATATGACTTTCACCAAACCCCCAAGAGATGTGCTGGTTATTTTCCTTCTGTATGCCTCCCACACGCCAAGTCATTCTCTATCCATCTCCACCCCATTCTATGCCCTGGTCGCTGGCCTACAAAGACTGCGTCATCGGTCCCTACCCTTTGGCTCGGGTTGGATTCACCCAATAGGAAGAAGCAGTGAGAACTGGAAGGGCCAGAAGAGCAAGGCGCAGGGTGCCGGTAAATGGTTAACAACCAGCTCTCTAAGGAACAGTCTGATTTGCAGGGGTGTTTGCCAATTTTCACGGTATAAATACTTCTACTGTGGTTTTTAAGCTAACACCACCGAACATGGAGTTGGGGAAAGATGTACACACAGGCTCTAGGCCCCCACTGGGTCGAAGGATTGATCTCCCAGGCTCCCTTCCTTCCAGGCCACACTTTGGAAGGAGCTATGTTGTTCCATCTACATCCACCACTCTGGTCAGTCTGGCAGCCCCTCTCCCATAGCTGCCACTCTTGCTGTCAACAGTGACCTCTCCCCCACCTCTTTGGCCTTGGGGTGGGCAAGGCTTTTGGCTCTCACGGGTCCTTGTCAGCCCCTGAACCCTGCCCACGTCTCTAGAAGGAGATCCTTCATTGGACTGTCTTCTGTCTCAGAGTGGGCCATCTGGTTCCTGCGGGGACACAGACGGGGGCCCACGCAGGCATTAGCCGTGACCTCCACTTACAGAAGAGGAGACTGAGTCTCACACAAGCGGAGGGACTCCCTGCAGTCACACAGCTACTATGTGGCAGAGCCCGAACTAGACCCCAAATGTCCTGAGGCCAAGTTCAATGCCAGCATGTGGTCACTCTGCTGCTCTTCCCTGACTCCACTGAATTACAGAGCAGTGACTTCGAGGAGGATTGCTTTAATTCACTTTCTTTAATTTACATAAAACGAGGCTCTTCTAAATGCCTACCTCTTGGCCACAGTCCCTCTCTCCGGTGACCTCTGGAGGTCAAGGCCAAACGATTGACATCATGGGCTGCCCATGACCCGGGGCAGCGGAAGCGAAGCCAGGCAGCACTGCACACATGATGGCGGAAAAGAGGGGACACTAGTGCAGAATGTGCTCCTCCCACACCCCGAAACTGAAAGGAAAGCGAGAAGGACGGAGGAAGCCAAAGACTTCAAGTTTAAAAGCCTAGAACCAGGACCATTTCCAACACAATGTCTCACGTGCATTCACTGTGTCTCCACCAATGGAGCAGAAAATTTTTTAAAACTGAAATCCCATTTTTAAATATATTTTGCATTTCCTCTGTCTTCAGTCATCCGCTCTGTTAAACAAGGACTGTGATCTCTGGTTAAGGAGTATTTCAATTTTTTCCCCTTTGAATGATTGCTTCAAATTCTAACAAGTTTGTCCAAGGAAATCAAAACTGAATAAAGAACACCCCACCAGGAAAAATAAAATTCCATTTTTCTTCGGCTAGGATTTCTCAGGGCTTGGGGGAGGACTGCTCCTTGTTGGTATTAGTAGTATTATTTGCAACATTCCCCAGTTTGCACACAAATCCTGGAGCGCTCAGGGTGCCCAGGTCCCTGGGACTGAGGTCAGCGGAGGTCCACGTTCCATCCTGACCTGTGCTCTGCCTGTGCTGAGCCCCTGCATTCCAAGCATGTGGCACTGTTTAATCACTCGGTCTACAAAGACTTACCGGACATCCCCTATATGCCGGTCTTGTTTTCAAATCGCACCAAGGCAATCACCAAAATCAGTCTTTATAAATAGGAAATCACAAATTTGCCAATTCATCCAAGGATGAGTACCCCCAAATTATTGATTAACCAAAAACTATTTTCAGTGAACTATCTACATTTATAGCAAATTATTTGCCCAATGGTTTTTTTTTTGACTTAACAGTTGTTGTGTACTTTGACTTTTAGATCTTACACATCTGAAGTGTTAAGGGGTTTGTGAAAGGTAGATGTCTCTCTCTCTTCCATGAGTTTCCGTGTAGTATGCCATTCCTTGTTTAATGACATGCTATCTTTTGCGGGACAGAATGTGGTGGGATTATGGGTGCTCTGCAGGCATGCTTTCACACATGTCTGTCCGTGCCCACCCATGACGCCCTGACAAACCTCAGACCTGCCCACACACGTGTGCTTCCAGTTGTCATTCCGCCAAATGAATGTTTCATCTTTACGTTGACGTCCACAAACCCTGGACAACTTCATTTCCATCTGCATGTAAAATGTTGAGTACTGAGAAATTCTCAGACATCTGAATTATAAAACGTATTTTTGTTTCACCCCACAAGGTAAACTATCTGGGTCCTTTCTGCAAATAGCAACCGAATCAAGGTGACTTGACTGCACTTTTTTATTATGATTCGTGATTTGTATGGTACTAATGGAAATGTTAATGGACGCACAACACGTTTGCATGACATCCTGAAAAGCACTCTTGCATCTGTAACGGAAGCACATTTTTTGTTGCACCCTATGTTGCAAACTATCTGGAAAATTAACTGCATCTCTCTCCCTTCTGCTCAAGAAAACAATTCAGTGGATCCAGACGAGTAAGACTCATTGAAAGACAAGAAGGATAACTGAACCAACCGGGAAGTTTCTTGAATTGAAAGGCAGACGCGAACTCACTGTAACATTTACAAAAACCCTTGTCTCTGCCAACGGGCCTGATACCCCAAATTCAAATTACGTGGGACATTGTCATTGTAATGACTGAACTTTTGATAAGCTTGCTGAAACGTGAATTGCCATAAACCTTTCAAATGGTTTCCAGAGAAGCTTTTGGGTAATTTCTAATTTGGAGAGTTGGTCACTCAGAGAAGGGCTCCCATCTGGCAAATTGTGCTGGAGACGGTGAAGGACACAGTAAATCCCGCTGCTGTCCTCATGCAGCCAACCCTCCTCTAGACAGAGACATTGCCACACAATTGGTCATAACCGAGAGAGGCACGGACTGCCCCGGGACCGTGTGACAGAGGGACCTGAATGAATCTGAAAGGCCACCAGGGCGGTGAGGAAGACGTGAAGAGGTAAACAAGGGCCACGGGCCAGGGAAGAGGGCAGCTCACACCGGGCAGATGGACGCCCTGGCAGTGGGCGCAGCTTGGCTCACTCCGGAGACCACAGGGAAGCCAGTGTGGCCTCGATGCCCGTGGGACAGCGCAGGTGGGAGCAGAGGTTGAAGGGAGGAGAAGCAGGCAGGCCACTCGGGGCATCCAGGCGGCCAGGCAGTCCATGAGCACCTGCCCTCCGTGACCTTGACCCGACAGCCAATGTCGGCAGGAGGCAGAGACCCACGGACCAGGCGGCAACAACCAAAAAAGCCTCTTGAGTCCTTTGGCTCTTTTTAAAGAAAAGCACCTTAGAAATAAGGCGTGCCCGAGATGCAGCAGATGTGTTGAGCTTATTCTTTCTCCAAATGCTGAGAAAGACAAGCAGAAACATTGAGTTCGGTGCCCGTTTCTCCACTGGTTGGGAATTTTATGCCTGTTTCCACTTGCGTGCGCGCGTGTTTACAGAGGTTGACGGTAAAGACGGGGCGCTTTGTTTGCACCCCCTGGAAAGACCGCTGCTCTTGTTCTTGCACAGTCCGAATGGGCGAGCCCTCCGAAAACACAGAATAAAAGACGGCAGTGATTACAAGTGTGGTTCAAAACGGAGAGCACTAAAACGGACAATGCCAGCCTCCAGAATCATGGAGCGAAATGGCAAAATAAATATCTATTTTTCAGCTAAGGAAAAAATGAGCCGTGTCTCGGAACGCGACGGAAAGTTCGTCTCTACCCCAGCTGGGGCGGCGGGGGGGAAGCAGCAGAGGCAGGGTCCCCAAACGAAGAAGAGATCTGTGGGCCTTTTAAAATCTCCTTTATCCTCTTATTTTGTACTATAAAATATAATGGAGATTTCATCAACTTGGCAGGAAATTGCAAGCTAATAAAAGAGCCTTGTTACAAAGATAATAGGAAGAGAAAAGTCATAAAAGATAGACTTGGGCTAGGTTCTGGCCTTAGGCCCTCCTTTCCCCAGCTTGATGGGGACCCGAGGTTCATCAACTCAGTTAATGGTGTGGATGACCACCAATTTGTCCTTTCTTACTCCTGCTCTTTCTCCACATTCTGCGACATTTCCGCCCACAGGGGGTGCCTTGCAAAGGCCAGTAGGAAATCTATACAGCATGAAGCCTTGCCGTGTCGCCTTCGGCACACGTGTCACCCATTCATTCGCTCAGTAAATGACCCCCTGATGGAGGAACCAGACAGGACATGGCACTGAAGCCCATGTTGATACACCCCTTGACCTGAGAGGGGACTGGCTTTTTCCTCGGATCCTTCTGCTTCCCCTCTAGCTTCCAATTTATCTTGTCACCAAAACATCAGCTATCTCTTTTTCCCCTACTCCTCTCCAATGTGTGAGTTGACTGTGAGGTAAGGAACCCGCCCATCGGGGTCTCCCCTTTCCAAGTGTGGTCCTTAGACCAGTAGCCCCAGGCATCACGTTGGAGTTGATGAGAAATGCAGATTCTCAGGCCCCTGCCTAGACCTACTGAATCAGAATGTGCACTTTCACAAGACTCCCAGGTGATTCAGGTGCACATAAAAATTTGATAAGTGTCGGGGCGCCTGGGTGGCTCAGTTGGTTAAGCGACTGCTTTCGGCTCAGGTCATGATCCTGGAGTCCCTGGATCAAGTCCCGCATCAGGCTTCCTGCTCGGCAGGGAGTCTGCTTCTCCCTCTGACCCTCCCCCCTCTCATGTGCTCTCTCTCATTCTCTCTCTCTCAAATAAATAAATAAATCTTAAAAAAAAATTTGATAAGTGTCACCATGGAGAATCAGGAGGCATCTGGGCCTAAGACCCATCTGGGCCATGGATTTGGAAAGCCCCATGGGCACATTTGATCTTGCACCTGCAGATAAATGCTGCAGCCTAATCCTTGGACAATGACCACTGTCCTGCTTGACTTTGAAAGATTCAGAAGCCAAACAGGAGGCTAAAAGAGTTTACATTTACCTATAAGGTTTTCCCCTCAGGTGCCCAAACCCTTTCTAGACGGTACCACACAAACCTTCAGTGTGCTTGATATGGAAGGAAGGAAGTGAATAATGTTTTCCCCCGGAGGACCCTGAGACACATGCTGTTTCTTTGCACAGTTACATAAACATACTGCAGTGTGGTTGTCTTAATGTTTAATTTAGATTGCTGCCCCATTGATTCAACTGTGGCTCAGGCAAATGAGAATAAACCAGATTCATGGTTCTGCCGTGCCACGGTCCAGTCGTCCTGCCTGTAGGAGAATGACCACATCAGGGTTGTGCGCCTAATTAAGCACCTAGTCAATAACCCACTCCCTCTGGACTGAGCCATTTGCTTTATCCATTGCGGGAACGAGAGATCAAGCTGGGCAGTGAATGTGGGTAATTCATGCAGGAAGAACTCATTTTAGGTGAGAGTGGATTGATTGGAATTGGTTGTTTCAGAGTCAGAGCCGGAGAGAAAGCGCCTTCCCTCCTCGGGCAATTCCAGCACTCCTTCACAAAGGCGAGGTGAGGTCTGAGTCCAGCCTGCCAGGGGTGCACGAGTGTGAACCCCGAAGAGCCAGCACGCACCTCACCGTGGTGGCCCCAGAGATTTGGGGACAGACTCCGTCATTGGTACGTACACCGCTCGCTGCCTTAGGACATCTGGAATTGTTCTGTGGTGAGATAAGAACTCTGCATTTTATCTGAGGTCTCAAGACAGCTTACTGATGGCGCGTCTTACTGTACGGCGCATAATAACACTGTTAGGGGAAATGTCAGCAAAGGCACTGAAGGGAGGAAAAACACGAAATCAAATTTCTCGTATGACAATGGCTTGAATATTTGTTGGGTTTTTGCTTCCACCAAACGAGGCTGTGGATTCTTTTCAGGCTGATTCGATCGGCCCCTGCACAGTGTTCGTCCAGCCAGCCTACCCAGCAGTCAACACATTTTAACAAGCCATCCACTCTTCCTCCTCTCAGAGAGGGGTCTGGAACAGGCAGATGCTGTCCCAGTCTCTTCACAGAGAAATCATTTTCATAACATCCCGAGCGTCCTAAGACTTCGTGGTGTATTCTTTCATCAGCCATCTGCTAGGGTGGATGCATCCATAAGACATCTTCCTTCACTGGCATAATTAAAAGAGATTCTCCTCTTTCGAACGTTGTGTTACATTTACATTCAAAGTTATTTTGCTCTTTCTTTGCCCTTGCCCTCAAGGAATTGTGGGAATTCAAGTTAATAGGCTTTTAATGGCTCTGTGATAACTGTGATTATAAACTGTGAATCAGATGGGGGGGGGAGCATCAGAGTTCAGCGGCATCTCATGCAAAGACACCACTGTTGCTTTTGATCCTTGGTTGAAATTTGGTTTTCACTGTTCAGACACCACCATCCCTTAAAAAAAAAAAAAATTTTAAGATATCTCATTTGTTTCACAATTGCTTTGATAACAATTTTAAAACCTTTACACATCTTCCTTTTGATATATTAGCAGCATTTAGAAACACATCCTGTTGCTAAAAATTAAGTCTACAATTGCATTTCCTGCTTCCTTTTTGAGGGGAAGATGCCGATTTATTTAAAACACATGCAACATGTTGGACACACACGCTCACACACACATACGCACACACCGCCTTCAACTTTTCACTGCCAAATATTTAGAAATAAATTTTTACTGTGTTCTCTGAACATATAATTACTGCTTTGAGGCTAGTTAATGAAAATATACTTTTCTTTGAAACATGTTGGCTCTACTAAATGAGTCTTTCCTTGTGAGTCCACAGATGAATTGTGAGCCTCTTTGAAAAAAAAAGAAAGGAAAGAAAAGGCATTCTGATCATTGTTGCCAGATGTCTCAAGCAAGCCTGCCAAGCTGGGGCTAGAAACGCAGCCTCAAAATAGCAGGCATGGGATTGTCCCATCAGCCAATTAGGGCCCCGAGAGCAAATTAGCTCTCGTTTCCCATTGGCCAGAACATCTGTGACCTGCACATGGACAGCCCAGGGACATTCTAGTGAGCATCCCCGACTCTGGCCAATTGCTGTTGGCATCTGAAAAGGCCACAGATAACAGTCAGTCCACAGTCTTTAAAAACTGCCCTGTTGAACACCTCAATTCACTTCCTAGGAAAATCGCCATGGCCATCCTTGGAGACCAGGGCATTATCTAGGCAAAATAATCCCTGTGGTTGGAATAGTTGCACAGGGCAAAGCCCTCACTAAAGTTGCTCTCTAGAGACAAGGTCTTAGTCTCAGGTAAGGGGGCCCTTACATACAGCACCCCCCCCCCTTGGCGGAGAAATCAACTAGATTTGTTCCGTGGGAAATCTATAAGAATGAAAGCTGAGTAATCGAGCAATAGACAGCACAGCACGGTCTTCTTGAATAACCATCATCTCAAATTGGAGATTGCATTTGCCATCAATTTTAAAAGACACATTTCAACAAGAAACCATGGGAGACGTGGAACCCTAAAGACCAGTTCATCTGTAAGGAACAAAGCAACGCTGTGGGAGGAAGTCTCATCTACAAAGGTCAGCTCTTGGCAACATATGCCCCACTGGGCAGCCAGGAGCTCTTTAGAAACTGTTCATTGGTGCTGCAGGACTGGCATCAGGACCAGAATTAAGAAATTACTCTTGGCAGCAAAGAGTAATTTGGTAGCAATGGCTCCCAAAAAGCCTCAAAAATATCCATATTTTATGATCCACCAATTTTACTTCTGAGGATTTACCCCAGGAAACGACCCATATATTTGCACGAAGATTTATCCCTAAACGTGCTCAGTATACTATTTGTTTGAGGAAAAAAATTGAAGCATAAAGTTGAGCCCAATGCAGTCATGAAAACCACAGAATGACACAGAAATGTTTACATTATATTGTTCATTGAAAAAGAAAATAAAAAAGAAAGGTAAACGGGCACCTGGGTGGCTCTGTCGGTTAAGCATCTGCCTTCGGCTCAGGTCATGATCTCAGGGTCTTGGGATTGGGCCCCAGTAGGGCTCCCTGCTCAGTGGGGAGTTTGCTTGTCCCTCCTCCTCTGCCTCTCCCCCTGGCTTGTGCTCTCACTCTCTCTCTCTCAAATAAATAAATAAATTCTTTAAAAAAAAAAAAAAAAGGAAAGGCAAATCACATATAGAATGATCCTCTTTTGTAAAAATATATATACATATTTATAGAAAAATGGAAGGTTACACAAAAAGTTTTAGAATTACTTGAGTTTTTTCTCTTCACTGGGCTTTTCCAAATGAACATGTATTGCTATTGCGGTTAGAAACAAAATGAGAAGATTTTTTCAAAGAAGGCATAGGAAAGCAAGTAACATAGGATCAATGTCTTATAGCAGTTCAAGACCCAGACAAGGAGAGGGCATGAAAATTAAGTTATAAAACACTGTGACGCATGTGATGATCTATGAAGAACAAAGAAGGCCAGACTGGCTCTGGTCAAATCATGAATTTGCACATGTTCTAGAAAAAGTGTTTTAAGGGCAATGCTCCACATTGCATTAGGTGCTGAAGATACCACGGCACATAATCCGTGGTCCCTACTCTGAAGGGCTCACCGCCTGTCTGAGGAATGCGTCCACATGTCCACGGGAGCACTCCCATTCCACCCTCGTGGCAGGCAGAGAAGTTCCCCGATCAGTCTCCGTGGAATCTACTTGAATAAGCCTTCGCATGATAGAAAGTGAAATCAAATAAAGCTTAAAGTCTGCCAAAGCATGACACTTGGCCTTAACCCAGACTTTTAAGAGTGAGACCTTGAAGTCCAACGATGAGGAATAACGAAGTTTCAAGTTCCAGCAGTATCCCTGCTGAGATCTTTAAGCAGGAAGGCTAGGACCTGCTAAAATGTCTTCGTGGGTTCCTCTGAACACAACTGTGAAACTTTCAAAGCTTCCGTTCTCGGGAATCAGACCCCAAAAGATAGATTTTTGTCAATTTAAGATATATTTCCTCTCTGTTACGGAAAAGCTTTTGGCATGAATTCTTCAATATCCAGTGTGCATTTTTACAGTAAATAGACCATCTGACAGATTCTTCTTCAAAGGAGTTAAGGAAGCCTCCAAGGGCATTGGCCAAGTAGTCAAGCCAGGGTTCAGTCCTAGGGAACAGAGGTTGATTTGAAGGGGTAGTTATGGGAGACTTGGAGGCAGGAGGAACTGGGGGGATAACGGACATTTGGGGGCTTGCCTCTCTAGCATCCATCATCACCCTTCTTCCAGCAATAACCCCGATTTCTGCTCATCACGACCATCGGCCCACATGGTTGGGGTGGAGTTGGTTCTGCCTTTCACTCAGCACTAACCAATTGGAGCATCGCGTTCCCCCGGGTGCTACTGTTTGGCTCTGGGTGGGCACATGACAAAATCAGGCCCATCAAAACAAAGTAAATTCAGTTCTAAAGCACAGCAAGAGTCGCAGTCTTTCCCGAAAAATTCGAGTTTGAATGCCAGCAGGCTGGCATCTCTGTCACCACCTTCCTGCTTTGGTACCTCAAGAAGGAAGCCAACTCACAGGCCCTGCCTGGCGGGGCTGAGGGAATGTGGACCCTCCCCACACAGGCTGATCTGCACCCGAAGCCAGCGGTACCCCTGAACTGCCAGGGTAGGAGCCAATAAATGTCCTTCTGTCTGTGAAAAGGGAGGGAGGACTGAAGGAGAAGCACAGAGAGAAGTCTTGGCCTCACAGGCCGAGGGGGAGGGGAAGTCCCATGGGAAAGGAAGGTGGTGGGAAACAAAGCTCAGAATCCACTTCCTCCAGGGTCAGGGAGCCCTACCTGGGGCCTGGCTAATGGCTTCAAAGCCCAGGAGTCTCCTGCCCAGATGGGGGTCATTTCATAGGCCTCCTCGTCATCCGCGTTCCTGGCCAGCCCCCTGCTGTCCACCACTGCTGAGCATGCCTCACACACCTGTCACCCTTATCTTCTGCAGGGTAGACCTCTTGGTATGGCTCCCCAGGAATGACACTATAGGAGGCTGAGCCCCAACAGGGGAGGGGAGGGAGGGAAGAATTCCCACTCTCTGGTCCCCATGATCACTCCATGTACTTGACTCCAATCCCAGCCCCCACACACACTCTGGACTTGAACTCACCCCAAAACACCTACTGCCCCTCCCCGATTTGGCAAATCTCGGGACCTCCATGACAGCCCCACTGTTCAATCTGTAATTTCTGCTCACCCTGCAGCTGGCGCAGATGGCCCGAGATGCAAACCCCAAGGATTGAGGGACCCCTTCTTGCTCTAAGCGTGGCTTCCTTCTTGTTAACAAGACTTGCTCATTTGTTACCCACAGTCTTTATGTTTGGGGTTATGACAGGCAGGGTAAGTGAGCTATCATGAAAATTTGAAAAGAGCAAATGGCAGAAGACCCACCAATTCAATTTCATTGAACAGAGTTGCTAAGTTCCATATTTATTTCCCCATTAACCACCATATCAATATCATTAATGTAAAGTTATATACTTTTCTGTTAAAAATAGGCATTCTCAGGGTACCTGGATGTCTGAGTCTGAAGAGCATGCGACTCTTGATCTTGGGGTTGTGAGTTCAAGCCCCGGGTTTGGTGTAGAGATTACCTAAATAAATAAACTTAAAAAAAAAAAAAAGGCATTCTCATCCTGCATCTTTGTTGACCACGTTTTCTGGATTTTAGTGCAGTTGGACTCTTGGGTCTGAAAAAATGGCCAACCTCTGTTCTAACCCATTCCAGGGGAATAAAACAGAACTTGAAAAAGTACATCCAGAATTACCTGTTGTCTGTTCTCCAAGTCATCCTGGAAAGCAAAAGCCACCTGAATGCTAATGCCCCAGTATTTCTCTGTGTTTCTCAATATTCTCAGTATTTCTCTGGACCACAAGAAAAAATTCCAACACTTAGAAATGTGTAGGCAGCAGCAAGAACCCTGGGAAAACCGGCCTTGGTTGGGACAGCAGTATCAGCCCGTGGTAGGAATGCAGCTTAGGAGTGGGAGGCTGGTTTGTGCCCCGGCACTGCCACTTCCTAGGTATGTGATCTCAGGCAACTTCCTTCACCCCTTTGTGCCTCACTCTTCTCATCTGCAAAATGGAGATCAGTTTTAAGGGGAGGCTGGGTGGCTCAGTCGATCAAGCATCCGACTTTTGGTTTTGGCTCAGGTCCTGATCTCAGGGTCCTAGGATGGAGCCCCAAGTCTTCTTGTTCCTCTCCCTCCCCTTCTGTCCCTTCCCCTGAGCTCGCTCTCTCTAAAATAAATAAAGTACCAATATCTTTGGGCTGTTGGAAGGATTAAAGCCATTGATAACGGGTGAAAAGCCCAGAAAAGTTCCTGACCCAGAACTAGGTGTAAATAAATGCTAGCTCTTTTTACTATCTAGTACTGATTCCTCAAAGTGTGCAGATTTGTCAAGGAGCCCGTGGGAACACAGTGGCTGCTGGGGCTGGCAGCAGGAAGTGGCCTAGGAAGCCCGAGCCGGCAGCGCCCGAGCTGGGCACGTGCTCTGAGTCTCTGGAAGGCTGTCCACAGAGCCAGCACATTCAGATGCAAAGGAGGCTGTGGCAGAAGCAGATGCTTCCATGCCAATCTGGGGTGCCCCCAAAAACGATGTCCTCATTCCCAAGGATTCTCACAGCCCCTGGCCTTGGATTCTGCCTCTTCCTCTGCTCTCTGCTCTGACACCAGGTCCCCCGCAGCTGTGTTGGTATCTGTCCTTTCTTTGGCTTGTGGATGGTGGCATGGAGGTGGGGTGGGGGTGAGGAGGAGTCCTGTGCAAGAGAGGACCCCCAAGCACCAATTGGGAAGTCTGGAAGCTCAAAGGCAAATATGGATTCTGTACAGCTTTGCTAATGGAAACCCTTGCTTCCAAGAAAAATCACCAGCAGTGACAGGCTCTTCAATGTGGTTCCAGCCACAGGCCAAAGATCGGGCTTCGCTGAACCAGAGTAAGGGAAAGAATGACGTCAAACATCTTCTTTGTCTGCACACAGACTGTAATCAGCTCCCCACAAGGTCATCCTGGAACACCAAGGACAGTCTAGACCCCTCCTGGCTCTCCCCAGTAATGGACAGAAGCAATGGTGCAAATAATCTGGCCAAATGGTGGGTAATCCAAAAGCCATTTCCATTTGGCCTTGGGAGAAGTTTCCATGCTCCTTCTGAGCGTGGGTGTATGCGATCCTCCCTGCCAGCTCTGGGGCATGCAGTGGAGTCTGGGCATACTTATCCTGAGATCAGGCTGCACACAGGGGAAGGTGTCTCCAGCCAGAGTCGCACAAGCTGTGGTCACTGCAGAGCTTGGACGACAGTGTGGCCCATTCAGAAGGGATGGGTGCAGGGGTTCTCCATGTGCCCCCGGCCTGTTATCCGTGCTTCTCAGCCCTGCCAGGCTGACCCTGCCAACGGCATCCCTTGGGCTCCTTGCTCTTTGGCTTCCTGGCAGGTTTGAGCGACAGGAGATAGGAGCAAGGAAAGGAGAGGAAGCCCGGGCATCCCTTCCTGCATCCCTTCTGTACTGGCACTGTTTCTCTGGTAATTCTACGTCCCTCCACCTCCTCCTTGGTTCCAGTGCTCACTGAGCTCCTGGAACACCTTTCCCTCCTCATCCTTTCAGTCCCCAGGTGGTACAGAGTCTCACCATCCCATATTGGACTCACCCACCCATACCTCCATGAGTGGTGAATTCATTAAAGTATTTTCATTAAACCATCTGGGGCGAGCTGTTTCCCACTGAACCCTGATGGATACAAGATGGTAGCAGAAGGGGATGAAGTTGGGGCAGGAGCTGGGGGCCTGGGAGAGTTCATCAGAGAGGCAGCTAAATGCCCACTCAGAGCACAGTGCCTCACTAGATCTCACTGAAGCCCACCACACCTTTATATTTAGGGGCCACTTGACTCTGCTTGGCCTGCCCCCCATTTCAGACAGGGGGTGTCAGGTACAACACATATGGACCTCCATCCAGTGTTGGAGGCCAATTTGTCTCTCCCTTGTGGTCATCTGGGATGATGGGGTCCTCCAGAGATGATCGACTTCTCTTGGAAATGGATATATCAAATTATAAAAGGAGCATCTCACCCAACATTCTTGACTTTTCCTCCTCCTGAGCCCCTTCTCCAATCCTGTCCTCTCAAAACTGGGATTCGGACTTGATAAGAAGGACCTTTTGTCAATCACTGGTTCCATGATCTTGACCCAGACCCTATTTTCTAGAATCATGACCCAAATTCTTCCTCCTTAGTCTGTTCAGCTTTCTGGCTTTCTGTTGGTCAAAGCCATGGCTGCTGTGAGTTTGCCACTGTAACAGTCTATTTCATCATTGTTTGTTGATGGACAATTCAGTTGTTTCCAATAGCTCTTAAATCTAGTTATTTTTCAGAGTTTCCTGCCCCTGTGAGTGGTACCACTATCCATCCAGTTCCACACACCAAAGACTTAGGTGTCATCCACATACATTTCTCTCCTCCACTCCCCAAATCCAAGCCACCCCCAAGACCTGGCATATCTCTCAAATCCATCCACTTCTCTCCAACTCAGCTTCCAACATCCTGGTTTAAGCGACCACTGTTTCTCAAGTGGATGGCTGCCTCGTTGCCGGAATCCCTGTAACTATCCGGGCCTCTCCACCCAAGCCATTCTGCACCCCATGGTTTGAAAATGTGACTCAGACCATGTCAACTGTTAATATCCTCTCGGTGGCCACCATCACGCAGCATAAACAGCCCATAAACTCCTGACAGCTCTGGCCCCTGCTTTTGTGTCTGGCTGCATCTCACCATCTTCCACCTCCTTTTCTGCATCCCTCCACAAACCACACTCACATGGCCTTGGTACACTGCTCTGCCCCACACCCACCTGGCCCCTTTGTCTACCCAACTCCTGTTCATCCTTCAGATCTTCAACATACTTCCTCTAGATCAAGTTAGTCCCCCACAGTTAACTGTAGAAACCTGAACTTTCCTTCAAAGCACCTATCACAGTTTGTAATATATCACGTGTTCATGCCTCCCCTCTAGGCTATTCGCTCCATAAACCCAGGAATTATCCCTGGTTTTGCTCCCACCACTACATCCCTAGCTCCTCTTACATGACAGGTGCCCAAGAGTCTCGAATGAATGATGGGGTTTTTTTTTCTATTAAAAATGCTACAGAGGAAATTTTTGAATCCACATGGCAAATTTACCACATGCTTCTATTTCCTCTTCTCCTGGAAACCCTCCAATGCAGGAATTTTTCAAAGGTGTAGACCCAGAAGAACAAGAACAAAGAGACATAAAGAGGAGACAATAACAAAAGAAAGATCTCAGCAAATTTTTGGAATGTAAACAAAAAAATACAAAACAACAAAAAAACAGGTGAAGAAAATAGTAGCTGCTGCAGCAAAGAACTGCAGCTATGACCCAGGGGCTGACAGAAAGTCAGCCAGGTGACACAGAGAGCCCGGGCCCCTGAGACCTGGGAACAGTTACTGTGCAAGATGGGGACACGACAAGTCAGGGCCTGAAAGTGCTGGTTGCAAATCTGTAGCCAGAGGGCTAAACCCTCGCCCCTCTCCCACCCCAGGTAGTCTAGCAACGACTTTCCCCATCTCTACTCTGACACCACCACCAGTAGAAAAGCAGGAGATTCTCCTCCGGACAAAATGAACCTGAGGGTCTCCACAGGGGAGGAGATGCATGGAGGTAAGGGGAGCACATGACTAAAAATGGGCAGTTCAGTGAGCATCTAATAATCTGCAGCTTCACGGAAAAATCCTCAGGCACAGAGATGCAACTTTTCGCAGTTGCAAGTCAACCATGGCACGCTGATTGGTCTCAGGACACAGGCAGGGACAGACTGTGTCCACTACCATGAATAAATGCGACGTGGGAGCCTTGATTCTGTCCTGGACAAGAGAAAGAAAAAAGGCAGCTATAAAGGATAAGTTGAGAATGTTGGGGAAATTCAAATATGGACTCTATATTGGGCTTTATTGTATCAGTGTTAAATATCTTGCTGTGATAATAGTATTGTGTAAAAATATAGGCAAATATCCTCATCCCTCTAAGGGGATGCTGAGGCATTGAGAATAGCTGGGCCTTTTAAAGAGCCAACAAAGGAATTATACGCATACAGATATATGTGTGTGAATGTACGCACAGATAGATGGATAGATACATACATATACACATAGACAAATAGGCAGACAGGGTTGGGGTGGGGAGAAGAAATCAGACGGAGCCAGTGTGGCAAAATGTTAACCATAGTGAGACTAGGTGTGGAGTATTCAAGTATTCACAGTTCCATTCTTCGGTTTTTATAGTAGGTTTGAAAATTTTCAAAATAGAACAACAACAAAAAGAATCCTAGTAGAATAAGATCCCTCAACAGCAACACTTAAAGAGAAAACCAATAACAAAGATACTTTATCGGATATTGAGTAAAAGTGATTTTCAATCCACATTCCTATTCCCAGCCAAACGATCTACCAAAATAGTGAGGGCAGGAGAAAATATTTTTAACATAGGAGAGGAGTCAACATTTTTATCTCCCATGTACCTTTTCTCAGGAAGCTAACGAAAGACATGCTTCAAACAACAAAGATGGGATGCAGGAAAAAGCACCGGAAAGAAAAGAAGGCTCAGGATGGTGGGAAAGGGAAGCCACAGGATACAGTGGTACAAGAAGACATCCAGTCCAGGCTGCAGCAGGAGGGTACCGCGTTCTGGAAAAGGAAGGAAAGCAGAAAAGACCAAACCAAACACAACAAAACTCTCCCGGGCCTGCCCAAACGGGACTTGTCATTGGTGAACATGGATCAGAGCATTAAGGGAATGTAAGGATGACACATAGCAAACTGGCAAATATAAAATCAATGCCGTTGTTAATTCCAGAAAAAAAAAAAAATGACGAGTATTCCAGAAAAGAGATGAGGGACTAGAGCATGTCTGCCTCAGTAGTTAACAATATTTGTAACGTTATGATAAAGGAAACACTGTTTTGGGTTTTTTTTAATTATTCAAAGCTGGGTGGGGGCATCTGGGTGGCTCAGTCAGTTAAGTGTCCGACTCTTGATCTCAACTCAGGTCTTGATCTCAGGGCTGCAAGTTCAAGCCCCATGTTGGGCTCCACGCTGGGCACGGAGCCTGCTTAAAACAAAATTGAAACAAAACAAAACAAA
This sequence comes from Mirounga leonina, assembly GCF_011800145.1. Classification (NCBI taxonomy): domain Eukaryota; kingdom Metazoa; phylum Chordata; class Mammalia; order Carnivora; family Phocidae; genus Mirounga; species Mirounga leonina. Next base: position 47,618,523 of record NW_023270265.1, read on the forward strand.
GCAAAAACAAGAAACTATGTGGGAGAGGTGATGGGGAGTGTGTGTATGGAAAGGTAGAGAGTTGGCTTTAATGATGTCCTCACCTGTCTGATTTACCACGTCTGGAAATCAAAAGATAGCATAAAAAATGGATACATCAAGGAACAGCTGCTTTTAGTGGCTTAATGCCACTAAAAAAAAAAGGTTGAAGAGAAATAGCAGTATAAGAATAATATTCGAAGTTATGGTGGTAACTAGCAGAAGAAACAGTTGAGTGGTGAGTGCTTGCCAGGAGGAGGTGATGCTATGGGGAGGGGAGGGATGTGGCAAGAGACAGCTGCTGGTCATTAAAGTCTTTGTTGCCCCGTTTTACTTTTAAAAGGATCACACAAACAGTCACATAGTGCTGCTTACTGTGTGCCCAGAGTGCTTTAGATACTTTGTGTATATGTTCTTTAATCCTCCTATCTCCAAGAGGCAAGTGCCTCTGGAGTCCTGCTCTCAGTCAGCCGCGCTGCCCCTCGGACACATGCATCACGGTGATCAAAGTGCTAACTAATTTTCAAAAGATGCTGCACTGAATTTCCTTGTCTACATATTTTATGTGCTAGTATGTCAGATTCCTAGGAATAAAATATCCTTAATTTTTATAAAAGGCAAAACATGGTGTCCAGCTCATCCGGTGGACATAAAAACTAGGAATGTTGCTGATGCGGATGTTATGTTCCTCTTCTAGTAGAACTGAGCACAGAAGCCAATGACTTTCCTTTGTATTCCAATTTTTAGCAGGTCACCCCAGTTTTTGTATTCCCGCCCCCATTTCCCCTCTCATCTCTCCTGTGACGATGATCCTTGTAATGGTACCTGGGGAATAAAATATAAGAAAAATGAGCACAGAGAGAGTAAATCGAGCTTCCTTTAGAAATAGAGGAAAATAATTTTGCAGCTGAGAAAACATGTGGAAATATTATTTTTATAGTGAAAATCGTTACATCGCAATTTTAAATTACATTTCCATTTGAAATGGAGTCGATTTGCACCACCTACTGGAATATATGGCTCTATATAGTCCAAGGTTTCAAAATTAGGAATCCACTTTTAAGAATTTAGAGTTATGTTTTTAGTTATCTTTGAGAGACCAGTCCCTTTGATATGTTGGAAATGCCAAATGCTAATTTATTTCAGGGACCATTTTCTAAAACAAACTCTCTTTAGAAGCCAAATTTAATCATCTAGTTAACAAATTGTACAACTGCTTATAAAAATAAAATGATTAAGCCAAATACATCAACCAAAGAGATAAAAATGTAAATTAGAAGCAAAACTGAAATCAATACACATTATCAGTTGCTAACTCACTATTAAAAAAGAAGATTCAAGCAGACAACTGGAAAATGACAGGAAACATAAGCAAACGGGATAATAAACAGAACATAACTCAACATTAACTAACAAAGAACTTGCCCAATGAAAACTTGATAGTGTTTATACCCAAAGTAATAATCATTGTCATGGCTTAATTACAGCTGAACATCAACACACAAAGTATTCATATTTAAGCTCTTTGACATTGTAAAGGAAACCCCAACAAAAATTTCATTCTTCATGACAAACTCCTCCAAGCAATAAATTGCTGAATATATAGTAGCAACATTCATTATCGTATAATTGACAGAGATTCAGAAAAAAAAAAATACATCTACAGTATCCACTATTCTACATGAAATTCCTTTAGAAGCCTAAATATATTACATTTTAATTTCTTGAAACCTATTATAGCATTTCACTTATTTTATGGGTATTTTGTCTGAAAATTGATTTTATTTTTAGATGTCAACTAAATTAGATCTCAACTCAATTAACTGAAGCATAAAATATAACAGCAAGATATATTTACAAATACACCCTAGAAAATGGTGTGCAAGTAACCACCTGATTTAAACTCCTAAGCACAAAAAGATCTCGTGCGATGGCAACCAACTCACCCATAATCCTCTTTGTTGTTGCAGGTGATTTGTGCATGACAAGCCTGTTTACAGTGACAAATGTCATGTGCAAGGTTGCCGGAAGGTGTTTTTTTCTCAGTTTAGTTCACCGCTGGTGTGATTTCATTCTTAAGGTTCTCATCTGCATTGGAAAGCGTGGTGGTTTAATTTCTGTCAGCTGAGCTCAAAGCCTTTCACTGAGGATACACAGAAAATTCTTTTTTTTTTTTAAGATTTTATTTATTTATTTGAGAGAGAGAGAATGAGAGACAGAGAGCATGAGAGGGAGGAGGGTCAGAGGGAGAAGCAGACTCCCCGCCGAGCAGGGAGCCCGATGCGGGACTCGATCCCAGGACTCCAGGATCATGACCTGAGCCGAAGGCAGCCGCTCAACCAACTGAGCCACCCAGGCGCCCGATACACAGAAAATTCTTAACGAGGCCACGGAGGCCTTTCCTGGTCAGGACTCACCTGCCTCTCCAGCCCCACCTGCCACCTCAAGCTCCCCGGGCTTCTGCCCCAACCTCACCACCGTCTTCCCGTGCCTCGCCCTGGCTGTGCTCCCCACGGCTACCAGGACTTTGCCTATGCTTTTCCCTCTGCCTGGAATTCTCTTCTCTCCCCACTTTGGCCTAGTTACTTCTTCCCTGACTTTCCTGGCTGGGTCAATTCATAGTGGCAAGTTTGTGTTTTGGGGGTATTACCTGCAAGTTTCTGCATGCCCCCACTAGACTGTTTTTACTCACCTGTGAGTCCCAAGAGCCCAGCACACCACCTGCACAGAGGAAATATGGAATGACTCACTCAGATCAGGACCAGAGAGGCACCTGCTCTGGCCGTCCTCTGGCTACACCCCTCCCCAGAGGGAGTGGGCCCACCTGGAGCTCCAGGGAGCCTGCTCTGAAGGCTCCAAGCCTGCTCTGGGGCCCATGGAGGCTGATTCCCAAGCCTGTCCCCCAAAGGACCTGGTGTATCCACCCCCATGCCCAAGGGGTGGCCAAGGGGCATCTGTCAGAAAGATGAGAGGATAAAATGTATTTTAGGGGCGCCTGGGTGGCTGAGTCGATTAAGCATCCAACTCTTGATTTCGGCTCAGGTCATGATCTCAGGGTTGTGAGATCGAGCTCCACATCAGGCTCTGCTGGGCATGGAGCCTGCTTAAGATTCTCTCTCTCCCTCTCCCGTTTCCCCTCCCCCCGAAAATTGGAAAAAAAAAAAGTATTTTAATAGTTGCCAAGGGTGGCTGTGTTAAAGGTGTATAGTCAAGGGAGGAGGATAGAATGTATTTTATTTAATAATTTGTTAGCTTAATATATAACTTGAGATATTTCGCTATATGCTATGCAGAACTCCATTTATAGTTTTCCCCAGACCCTGCCAATCCCCTCCCCAAAAAATAGGCACAGAAGTGGTTTCATGCATATCTGAAAATAAACTTTACCTCTCATTTAATATCAAGATGATCTCCTGTATTCCACCTGAAATCTGAGTTCAAAGGGGAATGATTCTTAAAGTCAATAGAGATATAAATATTTAATGTCAAAACTCCTTGAGAAGCACAATGAATGGGGCCAGGGGAAGAGGTGCAGGGATAAACAGTTGAAGTGATTCAGTTTGAAAACACGTTTTAAAATCATTATATGACATTAAAATATTAAAAATTATGTTCTTTGGGTAATAGGATAATGCACTTTCTTGCCTTTTTGCATTTTACTACTGTTTGAATTTTCTAACATAGTGCTTACATTTGTAATGAAAATCTTATTCTTCTGAAAAATCAAGTTACTGTTCTGTTTCATTTACAAAATGTGAACATTTCACCAAAGCTCACCATCTTCTTTGCTATCCTTCACATGGAAGCAACAGTAGGAATTTTCTGCCCATGTATTAATTTCAGAGGCAAAAACTGTACCTTCTCAGAACTCAGTGGAAAAGGACTATGGCTTATCTTACATTGTATGTAGTGGGGAGTCGCAAACAAGCTCATTTCTAGGTTTAGAAAATGTGTCGCCTGCCTAGTGGACCCAGAGTCCACTTTATTTTAGGCAGCTCCCTGAGTGTTCGTGATTTCTGCTAACTTTCATTAAGCCCACCTTGATTTCTTTTGGTTTCCTTATTATGGTCTGGAGTTTCTTTTTCATAGCCATGCTTCTAGAAATCCAGTTTTGTCTAGGGGCACCTGGGTGGCTGAGTCGGTTAAGCGTCTGCCTTCAGCTCAGGTCATTATCATGATCCCAGGGTCCTAAGATAGACCCCCGAGTTGGGCTCCCTCCTCAGCGGGGAGGCTCCTTCTCTCTCTGCCCCTCCCCTGTTCATTCTCTCTCTCTCTTTCTCTCTCTCTCCTCAAATAAATTCTTTTTAAAAAAGAAATAAGAATGGTCTAGTTATTAACCTAGAAAGAACCAATTGCCCTCCTTCCTATGCCCCATCTCCCACCAAGTCCCTCACACCATGTGTACCAGTCAACAGGTGATGCTCTTGTCCCCTCCCCCTTGCCTGGGCTGCTCCCACCTCCACATTTTGGCAAGTGTTTTTCCTTCACCATCCCACACTCTGCCCAACCTTCCAAATCCCCAAACACCCCAGGCTCCACAGCCCTTCCTGATCACCCTCCACACTCACCCCTCCCAGCCGAGTGTAATTATCACACCTTGGAAGCTCTACCACACCTGGGACTTCTCCTTTACCATAGCAGGACTCACATTCACCTGTTACTACTGAGTATTGCTACTGTCCTTGTCCTCTTCCCAGAACTAGATCATAAGCCCTCAAGGTCAGGAGCCCTGTTCTGCTGCCGTCTTTAACCCAGCGCTGTGCCTAGGACTCAGTAAGTGTCTGAAATGAATGAAGCATACATTGTTTGGTCAATCCCAACACTTCTGTCAGAACTGCTCAGGGCTCTCTTGAGAAATGTGTCTTTTCAGTGCCAACTCAGCAGCCTGACTTAAGACAGTGACTGACAGAAGAAAATGGCCAGAAAAATGCAACACGGAAGATTAAATTATAAGCGATGAAGAATGAACTAATTTCAATAATAATTTGAGGAAGGGGAGGGTTGGGGGAGGAGGCACACTGGCTGTGTGTTGATAATTGTTCAAGGGGGATGATGGTGACAGGTACATGGAGGTTCATTTTCCTATTCTCTCTACTTAGGTATATATTTGAAAATTGTGTGATGAAAAGATCTGAAGAAGAAAGCAACTAAAGAGAAGCAGCCGCAGCTGGTTTGCGGACTCAGGAGGCCCCAGGTCCAGGTATGAGAGGACTGGGAGGCAGCACCCCCTGCCCCCACGCCGGGTACCATCCTTCCCTGTGGCCACACTGCTGTCGTCCAAGCTCCTCTCCTCCTGAATCTACATGCGCCCCCACTCATGTATATGGTCTCCACGCTCAGACCTTTGACCCAAGTAATGCCATCCCAGGCTCTGCCTCTTGGGTAATGCCCCATGTTCTAGGACATTCCCAAACAGGAATGGGAGCCCCTCAGAGCCGGGCTCTACTTCAGCTAATCCAGTTGGCAAACCCTAACCCACGTGTGTGGTAAGTCACACACTGAGATCTTCTGGAACATAAAGTCCTTGACGTTTCTTAAATGACACCAAGTAGCGTCCTCTACATGGAAGGATTTGCCACAGGTCCCAGGAGACATCTCAGTGGAAATTTCTCCAGTCTAGAAGCCTTCCTGTAGCAGTAGAGGCCATTGCAGACCACCCTCTGCCCAGAAGGCCGGTTCTATTCTAAATGACCCCTCTGAGGATCCTCCCTATGGCTGTGATTCTCCCGTGAGTCACTGCAATCAGATCATAAACATTCATTGCAGTCAAGATGCACGCAGCGTCATAGTACTTTCATACCCAGGTCTTTCCTAAACAATTCATGATAGCCACACTGATTATGTCCAACCAGTTTTAGGGGATAAACAAGCCTGAGACCTTCCAACAGGAGAGCTCAAGCTTCTCCTCCCACTCTTGTGCTCTTTCCTACTTCCAGTCCATTAAAAGAATATTTGTAATGTAGATGAGGCCAGTCTTTTTGCACAATGTTGACAAACAAGGGGAAGATTCCAGAGAGAAATGCCACAGCAGTGAATGAATATCAATGACGCTTTTCCATTTTGTGCTTATAAAATGCCTTTTGTACCAGAATCTCAAAGCTCTGCAGGAAGCAAGGCTTTGATAGGCACATTCACTCAGGGTAAACGTGAATGGCCAGAGCTGCTCAAGTCATTTGTGATAAGAAAGAACAAAAGTCCAGACACTTTAAAAATGCAATATCCTTGCCTTCTGAGTAGTAAACAAAAGTATGCAGAAGGATAATGACATCTGTGGATTCTGGCTTCATTGCCTGGAGAGAAAGAATGTAAATAAATATGTAAAAAATTGTCATATGTGAATAACACCCATGGTTCATCCAGCGGTTACCACTCAGCCCAACGTCTGCATGCAATGGATTCTATTCCTGGGTGCCTTGTGACTGCAGGACACTGAGAAAGTAAAATATATCTTTTCCATGCCCACGAGAAGACAAATATAGAAATGTTTAGTTAAAAGGTCTGTCCAGTCAGCGACTTTGACATCTGATGCCTTGGCACTAAGTGATACCTTCCTTTTGTTCTCTCCACTGGAAGCCTCCTTGTAAATGCTTAATAGCTAAATGATTCATTAGGGCCTGCAAAGGCCAAGCCCTTAACTGGAAAGGCAGAGGGGGGACCCACAGGCAGCGCCTGACTGTGGGATTGATTTGAAAATTCATTTGAGAATTCCTTCCTTCTCACTTTTCGCTGAAGGTGCGTGCACCGCATGAATAACCACTCAGGCTCCAGCCACCAACAAGTGGTCTGAAGAGCGGACGTTAGTGACTTTGAAACTGTTCCTAGGATTCATTTACGGTAATAATCAGCTTCGGAGACTAAAACTCACAAAGACTAAGAGCATGTCTGCTGTGAAAGTAATACCTAGCAGAGACAACCTGCCCCTACAATCACTTGCATTGTATTCTGAAAGTCAATGCTAATCACTTACAAAAGAATTTGAGTTCTTCTAGTATCTAGAAAAGGAACTCCTGAAAGTGCAATCCAAATGACTTCCAAAGAGTTTCAAATAATTTGCTTAAATGTTACTAGTCTACAGAACACAATTAAATAATTATCACCTAAATTAAATAAGGTATCATGTAGTTTTAACCAAGAGGGTCTTGCCATTACACTGGTAAATTGCACCTCAAAGTTTTCATTGTCTTATACTTTAAAATCTTTCTAGTCTTGTCAAATTAAGGTGTAAAGGAAAATACAGATCATTAACTTGATAACTGTTCTTGACTCAAAGAGTGGCCGGCGTGTGTGGTTTTTGATACCATGGTGTGTCTAAAATAGTCTTTCTAAAAACAGTGGTCTGTAAACTTTCTTATCACATACTATCATTAGTTTTAAAATGTTCTGAACATGCAGCCCCAATGTATGTATATTTACTTATTGGTAAATTACATCATGGCAGTAATACATTAACATCAAAACACAAAAGTAGAAATCGATATTTAATATATTTTAATTTATTGACTGCAAACTAGTAGTTCTGTTCCACTAATATTCTTTAGAAGAGAGTAAAGTGGCCAAACAGGTTTATTTTTGTGGCTCTTGGTTGAAAACTTGGTGGCAGAACAATTTGAAGTATCCCTCTAAGTTCAGTTTATTTTAAAACTGGGTTGGAATGGCTGTCACTACTTAAAATAGCTCAAAAGATAAGTAAACTAACTAGGAAGAATCACATGGTCTCAGAGCTTTCCAAGTCAAACTATCATTTCAATTGTGTCCACACATGAGGCAAACATTGTAGTTGAAATCTGGTTACATTTCCATCTTCTTTGAGTCCACCCTCTTTCTTACACACCAGTTACATGGTATCAAGGAATAATTCAGAGATAGTAAATTGTTTTACACGCAATTTATTTACTCGCTCGTGAGGCAGAAAGGTCAACAGACTGTTGTCAAGGAACAAAATTAGAAACAGGCTGTATGAGAGAGAAGAAAGCCCCTGCGGGCAGCTGGGAAGAATGAATCTCGCAGGCACATTTTTGGGGTAAACAAATGAGTTGGTGGCTGACAAAGAGATCGGTCTGGGCATTCTGAGTAGGCTAACCAGTGGTACTGAGGAAAACAATTAAGATGTGGATAGGTTTTTCCAAAGCCTTAATAGTGTGGCTGAGGAGCACGGCGGGCTTGTGGTCTGTAGGATGTGGGCTCTGCTCTCTCCCTTTAGTTAGACACTGCCTAAGGTAAACCAGATCTGCACCCCTGGCCTCCTTAGAATTCCTCAATATACTTAAAACAAACTCCATTTGGAAGATTTGTAAGAGGTGAGAAGTTTTGGATCTTAAGTTGACTGTGCAGAAATGAGTTTTTAATAAGCAGTGTAGGTCATTTTTAGCAACAAAATCATATAATGTTGGAAAGATTTGCAAACATCTATTTTCAAAAATGCTCTCTTCATAAGATAAGGGTTTTAAAAAAAAAAAAAAAAACCAAAGACTTTCTCACTTGTTAAACCATCACCTTTCTCTCGAAGGGACAGATTGTCTGTTTATTTTTGTGAAATATTCTCCTAAAGCATCCTAATAATGGCTACTTGTCATCACAAAAAAGATGAGGAAATGTGGGACAATTTTTATAAAATATAGTAACTCATTTTAAAGCTTGACAATTCTTTTTTTTTTTTTTTTAAGATTTTATTTATTTATTCGTGAGAGACAGAGAGAGAGAGAAAGGCAGGAGAAGCAGGCTTCCCGCTGAGCAGGGAGTCCGATGCGGGACTAGATCCCAGGACCCCAGGATCCTGACCTGAGCTGAAAGCAGATCCTTAACTGTTTGAGCCACCCACGTGCCCAAGCTTGACAATTCTTTTAAGTGCTTTGTCACATGATGATCAGTGAACTGTGTGTGGTACATGAGATTGTCAAAGTCACCCCTCATCACAGAATTCTGAAAAGATTCTCCTAAAGGCCTTGTTTTGTCACCAGATTTAACCACATGGATGGCATCTACTAGCCCATCTGAGCCACCATATACTCTGGTAGACTACAAAATGGTCACCAGACATCCAGTGCCCCTCGTTGGGGGCATTCATCTTCCCTGCGGTAATGATGCTACACTTGGTCATGTGTCTCATTTTAGCCAAAAAAAAGGTGAGTGGCAGCAATGTTTGTCACTCCTGACCAGAAGCTTTGGGAACTGGTTTACAGGTTGTACCTGTCTTGGTTGTACCACTCTAACAGGCAATGCTCTGCCTCACAGAGTAAAGATCACGTGGACTAGTGCAAGGATATCCCAAATTCTGCCTGGGATACACTTCCACTAAATATTTGGGACGTTCTTACTCTTAAGAATTTGTTCACAGTTTACCTGAAATTCAAATGTAACTTAGCATCCTGAATTTCACCTGGGGACCCTAGTCGTAAGTCACTACATTTGGGGATCATTTGTTTTGGCTGTAAACCCCAATCTTCCCTGACTGATACACCACCTGAGCCTGGCCCAAGGAAGGATGCCTGCGTCAATCTGCATATTAAGTACTAGGAAGGCTTAATTTTGCCCTTACTTTTCAGATTAAAAAGAAGAAAGTTCCAGTTCTTCCTGAGAGCTGGCAGAGTTCTGTAGAGATCACTGTTCTAAACTGTGGTCACTGGCCGCAGTGGTCAGATACTGGAATCTTGCTAAAAATGCAGATTCTCGGCACTACCCTACTGATTTTGAATCTGGAGATGGCTGGAGGATCTGCTGGCTTAACAGGTTTCTCGGGTGATTCTGAGACAAATTAAAGGTCCAGTGGCCTGCGTCCGCATTTCAACTTTCTATAAGGCTGCGTGGGAGTCTGAGGCTCATCCTGCCTTTGCTGTTAAACTCGTTTTGTATGATGTTCAACAAGTCAGTTCTATCCTCCTTTCTGGACTGCACTGTTCAATCTATACAGAGGGATGGGATTGGCTCAGATCATCTCGAATCTCTCTTCTAGCTCGAAAAGTCCAGGACAAGGAGTCAGAAACCCAGGGCCTTCCAAGGTCCCACAGGCAAAGTAAACAATTGAGGGTGGGTAGGTGTAAGACACTAGGTCGTGCGGGGGACCGTGGCACCTTGCAAGGCACAAGCCCTATTCTAAGTGGTCCCTGCATGTTTTCTGCTCTGCGGGCAGAACTCCCAGGGTCCTAGGCACGTCTCCCTTGCATAGAACTGTAACTTTTTTTTTTTTTTTAAAGATTTTATTTCTTTATTTGATAGAGGGAGAGAGAAGGAGAGAATGAGTGGGGGGAGGGGCAGAGGGAGAAGCAGACTCCCTGAGGAGCAGGGAGTCCCATGCAGGAACTCAATCCCAGGACCCTGGGATCATGACCCGAGCCAAAGGCAGATGCTTAACTGACTGAGCCACCCAGGTGGCCCCAGAACTGTAAACATTTAATGACAAGATTTCTAATTTTGCTTTGGAAAATACTGTGTGCTGTGATTAAGCAAATTTATGACTGGGATCTCTCTGAAATCATAACATGTGCTGGGAGATGAGATTTGTAAATACAGACAGTCTAACCTACAAATTGTTTCAAAATGGAACAAGCTGTGTGTGAAGACTAACTTTAATAATTAGTGACTGAGCAATAGTTTGGAGATACTTCATTATACATTTTTAGCTTTGATTTTGCAGATTAAAAAAAATTGGAGCCAACAACATTGTTTTTATGTCTCAAACATTTGATAAGCATTTTAAAAGCCTGTCATACTAGTTATTTTACCTACATTGCCTAAGGGCTGAAACAGTTCAATGGGCTGGTGCTGTGCCTGGTGTTGGTAAAACAGTTGATCAGATGGGACACTACCCCTTGAGGAGCTCACAGGTGGCAAGAGAGGCAAATACAAACAGGTAATTTTTCTATAAAGTGGCAAGTGTAGGATAAAGCTACATATAAGCTTTGGGAACAAGAAAAGGTACCCTAATGGGTAAGGAGGGAGAGGTGTCAGGAGAGACTTTGGGATAATACCTGAGATGAGTCTTGAGGAATAAGCTAGGTGAGGAAGGGAAAGGTATTCTAAGCAGAGGAAAAACACCAGCAAATACAGACTTCTGGAACCTGTTGAAGCAGAAAACTGTAAGCAGTTCATTCATTCAACCAACATTTCCTAAGTGGTGAAAACATCAAGTGCTGGGGAGCCAGGTAAACACCTGAGAGTGCTGATTGGCTGGGGGACAGGGAAGGAGGCAGAAGGCAGACATTGATACAATACAAAAAGAAATAAATAAGCTTCTTAAAATGTGAAATTCTGGAAGTAATCATCCATGTTACCCACAACATTAAATTTCAATCACTTACATTAGAAAAAATGGTAACTCACTCTCTCTCTCACTCACACACACACACACATACACACAGCACTTAAAAGTGTTTGAACAGAGAAAAGAAAGCAATTAACAAGCACTTAGCTAGAAGAATGGATCAACTTTCTGTAACTCAGATGTGCCGTTTCTCCTGCCCTCAGGAATCCCCCTCCATTGCTGCCTATACCTTGCTGGTTCTAGCCCTGGGAGTGGCCTCAGGAAACCCAGTCTCCCTTCAGGTTTCATGCCACAAATGGTCCTGAGGGGACGGGAGTCACTGGTCCCCCCACCCCCAGCCTGAAGCCCCTCTCTGCTCCGAGCACCCTTTCTGCCGCTGACCTCTTTTTCTATGCTGAATTTGACTGTTTCATTCCTCTCTATCTTCTTTCTTTCTTTCCTTCTTTCTTTTTCAAGATTTTATTTATTTGACAGAGAGAGAGAGCACAAGCAGGGGGAGCGGCAGGCAGAGGGAGAGGGAGAAACAGGCTCCCCACTGAGCAGGGAGCCTGATGTGGGGCTCCATTCCAGGACCTTGAGGTCATGACCTGAGCTGAAATCAAGAGTCGACACTTAACCAACTGAGCCACCCAGGTGCCCCTCTTCTTCTTTTTTAAATATATATTTATTAGAGAGAGAGAGGGAGAATGTGAGTGGGGGGGAGGGGCAGAGGGAGAGAGAGAATCTCAAGCAGACTCCATGCTGAATGAGGAGCCCTACATGGGACCTGATCTCACAACCCTGAGATCACGACCTGATCTGAAATCAAGAGTCCGACGCTTAACCGACTGAGCCACCCAGGCACCCCCTCTCTGCCTTTTCACAGGGCATTTCCAGCACATTTTCCCACTAACATCACCAAGGGTTCAGGAACCTACTTCTCAAGAAGCCTGCAATATATTTAGGTCCTGAAAAAAAGAATTACTGATACCTCAGAAAATCCCTTCTTACAAAGAATTATACAATAAAACAAAAGAATTTAAAGATTATTGGAAGCTAAACTATGTATGTTTAAAAGTTTAATAAAAATTATGTTTTATGATAAAATAATGCACAATCAGAAAAAAATTGGAAAATAAAAACTTTAAGAATTTTAAATCACTTCATCTCACCACTCAGAGACGTTTTTATGGACATAGACGCAAGAAAAGATACGTTTTAAAAATTAGGAAAATATGGGGCGCCTGGGTGGCTCAGTTGGTTAAGCGACTGCCTTCGGCTCAGGTCATGATCCTGGAGTCCCCGTATCGGGCTCCCTGCTCAGCGGGGTGCCTGCTTCTCCCTCTGACCCTCCTCCCTCTCATGCTCTCTCTCTATCATTCTCTCTCTCTCAATAATAAATAAATAAAAATCTTTAAAAAAATAAATAAAAGTCTTTAAAAAAAGGAAAATAATGCATATTTGTTTTTTAAAATTTTATCATTTAACATCATATGTACAATGGAAATGTTCTTGAACATTCCTGAAAAAGAAGTTAATAGCTGCACAAGTTAATGGTATTACATACCAAAAAAGACTTAAACATCTTCCTAAAGCTAATTTAAATTGTGCTCAATTTTTTTACTACAGTATTACCTTGCAAAAAAAGGACTACAAAATACAAACAAAAAACGATAAAAAGCAAAATCAATACGTTGAAGTGTCTACAAAATGTACTATTAAGTATAATTCATTGTTAAATATTATTCATAAGAATGTTTCGTTACATTTGAAAGCAATTTGTAAATTGAGCTTCCTCAGTCACAAGGATGTCACAAGGACGTGTGAATATGCACATAGTGAGTTATCAGGGCCAGATGTAAGTTACAAGTTGAGATAGCCAAATACTGTAAGGCAAAGTTAATTTTTCAAAAACTTTCCAATGTTTTACCACAAAACAAAGCAAATTTTTATGAAGGATGTGGCTGCATTTAACTATGCTTGGTAAGACAGTAGATGCGGAGTCTGAGCAGAAGCGAGCCTAGCATCTCCCAAGCCTTCACACGGCCCTGGCTGTTTCTCTACTTCCTTACAACTCAAAGCACTGGCATCAGCTCCTGGAAGTCTGTTAGAAATGCAGAATCCCAGGCCTATTGAATCAGAATCTGCATGTCAACTAGATCTCCAGGTGTTTCCTCTGCACAAAACGCTGGAGAAGCCCCAGGACCACCCAGAAAGCCCTTTGCTAGCTCCCTAGGACCTGACAAGTAGCAGGCTTTCCGCAGATGCTTCCCGAGGCACTAAACAAACCCTGCACCTTGCAAAACCCTGTGGAGGTGAGGCCGCCGTTGAAATGCGTCCTTCAGTAAAGGCGGGGGGCCGCGGTTCCAACACTCCGGGCCGCGGGCCCAACCTCGCATTGTGATGCGGGGGCAGGACGCCGAGCCCGGGCGCGCTCCAGTCTGCACTGCCCCTCACCTGGGCACCTGATCTCTGCCTTCCTGGGGCTGTGAGCCCGTCTGTAAGCCGGTGGGGGAGGCAGGAGCACTAGGACCTCGCTACTTTATCTCACTGGACCCGCTGGTTACACGGACTGCAGCACCTCCCCGCCCGCGCTGCGACGACCTCGCCGAAACTGACACCCCCGAGCCCTAGTCGCCAGAACTGTTTGCCAACAAAGGCCAGAGGCGTGCAAAGGGTGGAGCCTGGGAATCAGCTACCGCGAGACGTGGTCCCCTGAAGAGGCTCCGACATGCGCAGGCGCACTACACCGCCTGCCTCCGCCGCGAAGGTGGCTTCCACCGGGGAAGACGGGGCCGGGCCTCTGGCACAAAGATCGCGAGATTTGAGCGCGTCGCCGCGACGCCTTCCGGTCAGAGACCGGAAGCGCAGTGTACGGGGCGTCTCTGGAGCTTGCTTTGCTGTGCCGCCGAGCCGGTGGGCCCGGTTTCTGTCGCGGCTCCTCGGGTCCCGTTCCGCCTCGCCTACCCTGGGCGGAGGTGATGGGGGACTCCAAGGAGGCTGGAGCGGAGTCTCCGCCGGCCGGGGCCGCCGCTCGAGGAGGGCTTAGCCTCCTGTCTCAGGGAGAATCCGAGGAACCTTCTGCACAGGTGAGTCCGTCCTGGGGCGGGACCTGCAGGGCTCCGGGGGCTGCGGGCCCGCTCCGCGGGGGAGGCATGTTACGGTTCCCGGAGGCTGCTGATGCCTTCTCTGCGTCTCCCGGACAGTCCCCCAAACGGAGTGGAAGCCTGTGTGTCTGTGGTCAGGCATTCGGATATTTGCATCCAAGTCACTCGTTATCAAAAGCAGTTCTGGCTCCCCCCTCGGTTATAACCGACGGGCGAGTTAGGCACGATCTGGGCTGTCGAGGAGCGTACATGTGAATATGTGGTTCCAAAATGTGGCACAGTCGTGCAAACCTGGAGGGAAAGAGCGGGTGTCAGCGGGGAGCTCACCGAGTTGGGATCGAGGTAATCCTTGAAGGGTTCATAGTGTTTCCCGGGCCGAAAATGGACTGCGTGAAAGGTTAGGATAGTGAACTCGGACACTGAGCTTCCTTGGGGGAGTGCAAGTGAAGAGTGTGGGGAACCCCCAGTGCCTTCCTGTGAAGGTGAAGGTTCAGGGTGTGTAATGAACCGACGAATCAATTACTAAACGTTTGCTTGAAAACAAGCCCCAGGGGCGCCTGGCTGGCTGAGTTAGTGGAACGAAGGATTCTTGATCTCTTGGTGGTGAGTTCAAGCCCCACGTTGGGCGTAGAGTTTACCTAAAAAAACAAAAACGTCCCAGATATCCTACCACGAACGACTTTCTAAATGATACGTTACTGAAATTAAAAGAATACATCTTTAATAACAAGCAGAGGTTTTATCAGATTTTGCATTTTGTTAATGTGATTCTGTTGACTGTCCTTGGCTTTTGCTTGTCCAAACATTGTACTTCTTGACTCATGTTTTTCTTTGAAATTATGTGAAAAAGAGCTAAGTAAATGCGGCAGTGTGTGGTGGCATTTATTGCTATTAGAATAGTGTAGCATATATTCTTGTGAAGTCTGATGTGGTGGGGTTTTTTTTCCTTTTTATAAAGGTGGGATTTTTAATTCCTAGTAGTGTTATTAAAAGTTTTGTTCAATGTGTTAATTAGGGATCAGCTTTATTTCTTGGAGGCAATGAAGTGAAGAGCCGAGCTGTGGTGAAATACTCTTCTGCCCCTCCTAGAACAGCATTTGCACGCCTTGAAGAGAAAACAGACTTGAAACTCCCACCTGCCAACTGGTTACGAGAGAGTGCCAAACTAGGGCCAGCAGGAACTACCATTCTTGGCAACAGTAAGAGAAGCAAGCCATTTTCAAGGTAAATATTAATCAGTGGCATTTTTACTTGTCTCTCAACGCTTCCCCCCGCTCCCCCCCGCAAGCCCCCAGACTCTAATGTTTGCTTTTTTGGTTTAATTGGTAATGCTTATCATCTTGGTGAGATTTCTCTTTAGAGAAAGGTTGTATTTGACTTTCAAAGTCCTTTCCGAGTAGGATTCTAATATGAAGACATCAGTTGCGTATACTTCTTTCAGGTCTGCATCATGTTATTAACAAAGCTGAGTTTGACCACTTAAATTCAGTCAGCTGTTTTATTTTTAGCCAATCTACATACCTTTTGAGTATGTGAATACAAAGAATCAGGGTGGCACATGAGGAGGAGAACCCTTAACACTACCTAATCTGCCCTGTAGAGGTTTTCATTAAATGGTGGTGGATGGTTTCATCTGAAAAAGCCTGATGTAGAAACCCACCATGTTGGGTGACCTACACCCTTGACTGATACTTGCTGAGACAGTTGCTGGAAATTCTGCTGGTGGTATTTAAGTGTGAAAGAGTGGTCTGGGTTTGTACAGAGAAACATATGCTAACATTCATATTCTTTTTTTTTTTTTTTTTAAAGATTTTATTTATTTGACAGAGAGAGAGATAGCGAGAGCAGGAACACAAGCAGGGGGAGTGGGAGAGGGAGAAGGAGACTCCCTGCCGGGCAGGGAGCCCAATGTGGGACTCGATCCCAGGACCCTGGGAAAATGACCTGAGCCGAAGGCAGACGCATAACGACTGAGCCACCCAGGCGCCCCATAACATTCATATTCTTGTAGACTACTTAATGTGTAGGATACTCTTTCTTTCCCTCTCTGTGACTGAACCTAAAATATGTCCACATAACCAACGAGAGCCATAAATACGTTAAAACCTAATGATTTAGTAGTTTAGAAATTATCCTAATGCCTCCGAAGGTAAAAGTTGTATTTGCAAAACGTTGTTTGTAGCATTATTTATACTAGCAGAAAGTTGGAAATAGTCCAGATATTCTCTTTTAGAAGAATGGCTTAATTATATGTCAACACAAATATTATGAAGTGATTTAAATTTTAGTTATATTGACTATGTGCAAACATGTGCTAAGTACTTTATATGTTTAGCTCATTGAATTCTCACAACAACCCTTTGAGTTAGGTTCTGTTAACTAATTTTCACATGGGAAGACTGAGGCTTAGAAAGCGTAAGTAACTTGCCTAGCCTGCATGGTAAATCATCAGAGCATCCTTTGAAGTGAGGCAGTCCTAGGTAAGTGTTCTGATCCTCTGCCACTTACTAACTGAAAAATGGTGACATCAGCTGCTTTTCAGGCTTAGAGATTGTAGACTGCCTCACGTGGCACCTGACACAACATTTTTTTTCTTTTCTCCTTTGGGCTGAATTGGGGTCATGTTCTTTTTTTTTCCCCCCCGAAAAAGTAGTATTGTGTATCACTAGCAACACAGTCCTAGAGACTAAAATCCTGATAAGAAAAATACAAGCAGAAACACTTATCTCTTTACCTAAAAAGTATACTATCTTGAACTGCTTTCTCTTGGAGATTTTTTGGGGGATTTGTAATTATAAAAAGAAAGTAATTGCTATTAATTGCTTCTAATGATTATTACTGTATTTTACCCAATTTAAGATGTGATTGATTTAAGTCTTTGTACCACAAAGAAGGAAAAACTATTTAATTCTAATGGTGATAGGCATATTGATTGCAGAGATGTAAGAATATGGAAGATGGGTATCCTGGAAGTGATGGGATAGTGTATTCTCTTATAAACTCTACTTGTATCATTATGAGCATGACCTTTGTGGCCTTTGTTCCCTTCATTAGCTTTGGTATGGCGTACGACTTTATTGATTCTGTGGGAAATGATGTAGACGTTGTCTCTGACTCTGAAGTAAGTGTCCTTATTGGTGAATGTAATTGGGGTGTTTGTCAGGGATTTATAACATGCTCTATTCTGTAGTCTGGAAAAATTGCTGATGAAATAAGATACAACTGTCTGATTATCGAATACCCTTTCTGTTAGTAAAGTAACACTCTGCCGCATCTCCTTTCAAAAAGGAAGGAGCGACACCCAAAACACTGGCAGTGGTAAATAATTAATATTGATGGCTGTGTTTTAATAACAGCAATTATTATAAGTCATTAAAATGTGTGGGATGACTTATATAATGTTACCAGTTGAGAATTAGAAATGATGCTTATGGCAAAATCTATTGCTCCTTAGTTGGTCAGTTTTATCTGATATGCTAAAAGCCTAGGTCTGTGCAAAAGTGACCTGTACGCACTTAACTTTAGGAAATTCCATTGTGTAAAAATAAATCTTTGTCCACCATTTACATTAACATAGGATGACAGCTAAAGTGTAGGTGATCCTGGTTTTAAAGTTTTATCTTCACGTGTTTGTATTTAGCTATTTGTGTACAGTACAGTTACCTTAGGAAAATAAAGTTTATTATGCTTTAAAATTGAATGAAGTTAAAATTTGAAAGAGTTCAAGTCACACTAAAACGGTCTTTTTTAACTATTTTTCCTCTTAATTTTTTAAAGAACATAAAAAAGCTCCTGAAGATTCCCTACAGCAAGTCCCACGTAAGCATGGCTGTACACCGCATAGGAAGGACTCTCTTACTCGATGAGTTAGATATTCAGGAACTCTTCATGAGATCATCTCAGGTGATACTTTTTGTGGAAAAACAACCATTAAAGCACTCTTTTAACAACCTAAGGGCACTAGCAATATTGTTTCAAAGAAAGGCTGAAGGGGAAATGCAGTTCGGCAACTGAGAAATGAGACGTTTTGTGGAATATAAAGAAGTTTTAATAACAAAAAAATAGAAAACAGAGTGAACGGGGAAGAAACTTACTTATAACCAACAGCCAGGATTCTTGCAAAGAAAAGGATGAAACCAATGAAGAAAGTTGTGAAAAATCAGAAATCTAAGGGGATAGTTAAAATTTTTGAAAAGTCCTTTGATGTCTCCATTAAAGAGATTCTCATGAAACATAACTGCCAGGAAATGTGAAAAATGTTAGAAATTATTCCTATGAATACATAGTTATTAGAATTAATTGGTTCACTTAAAGCAGAGCTTCTCAAACTGTTTTGGTAAATGACTTTCCCACCCTCCCATGTGACGTTGGTGGATACTTTTTGAAAAGTGTAACAGTAACGTTTCAGTTTCTCAAGGCTTACTCTCCATTTCTGTACTTGGACTGGGGACTGTTGGCAGTTTAGTGTATATTATGCTTGCCACTGGTCAAGCTCTTGAGATGTGACAGTAAATCACAGTCCTTTGCTGGCAGCTTACAGTTTTGGCATTATATATCTGGTATATACATACCCAGATAATTTCAATATGGTAGGCGTATTGGGACTTACTCCAGGTACTAAGGAATGTGGTAGAAAGAAAAACCACTTCTCTTAGCCTGGCTCAGGGAGAAAAGGAAGACAGATTTCCCAAAAGAGGTGATAGGACTGAGTCTAGAAAGATAGTATTTGAGTATGTGTTTATTAAATAGTATTTATATTTTCTGTAAAAGAGGAGTGGGTAACAAATTGTTTTGATTACAGGTTTGTTGTATTTATAATTTTCTTTTGTTACTCAGACTGGTGATTGGACATGGCTGAAAGAATTTTACCAAAGACTCATTGATCAGAAGTGGCAAAGGAAGAAAAAGAGCAAAGAGCACTGGTATCAGAAGGCTATTCTTTCCAAGTTTTTATATTATAGGTACTTGGCTACTTGATTATTTTTTATCTTAAGGAAAATGAAATTCTGTTCTGAAATTTAATTTTAAGCTAATAAAAGTAATTTAAGTTTTGCAACTATTGATGACATTTCAGTGTCTCCTATTCTGTTTTAAATAAGATTTATGGTTGATTATGGAATTTAGCTTTTAAAAACCGGTAGACTATCACATAAAGTTAACTTTAGTAACAGTGTGATATTTTTATTTCTGATTTGGCCAGTATCAATGGCGATGGAGCCGCTCAGCCCGTCCCATCTGCTGCAGAACAGCAGGAATCCTCCAGTTCAGATCAGACAAATGATTCAGACGGGGCTTCGTGGCCCGCCCCCTTTGAAATGCCTTCTTCAGTTTCTGAAGATCCCAGTGCTTCCAGTCAGGTTAGTTAGTACTTAGATGTTAATTCAGTAAACTCATTTAAGAAGACAAAACCAATGATCTTGTTAATAAAAATAGAACAGGAGTCAAAAATACTCTAATTATGTCTTATAATTAATTGGAAAAATTACTTTAAAAAATTTTTCAAAATAGAATTTATAAAAACTATGAATAGCTAGATTAGATTTTTAAAATTAATTCGAAATATTTAAAGATTTTTATTAGCTTTTAAAATAGCTTACCAGTATGTTTATCAATACCGATTATCTCCTTGAAGTCATAAGAATATTATGTGATATAGTGATATAGAATATTTTAAGCTTTAGACTTGCAGTAAATGCTTATCAAATATTGAGACTCACAGGCCTGTTTGTAATTTAATACTGACCTTCTTACCTTAATTTTTAGATTGTTAAGCCTAAAATTGCCCTTAAGATTTTCTGGGTGAAGTTCCTGAGACTTAACCCACATTAATATTATAAAGCTTTTAGAAAGGAAGAGAAAGTAGTATGTCTGTTTTGTCTCTTGTATTCTTGGGTTTTTTTCTTATTTCTTGTTTAGTTTATATTATAGAGCTTTTAGAAAGGAAGAGAAAGTAGTATGTCTGTTTTGTCTCTTGTATTCTTGGGTTTTTTTCTTATTTCTTGTTTAGTTTACTGTGTCTATCAAAGAGTAAAGTAACTGCATCTATGTAAATTTATGCATGTCTGTTTTTAGGAAAACATATTGACAAAGTCGAAGAAGATAAAAATGAGATCTTTGGTAAATTGTGTTTTTCCTCTTGCTATGTGTTCTCACATATTGAACATTATTTGTCCAGATTGCTGCTATCCTCCCAAACTACAGGGTTACAGGAGGGAAATACATTTAACTTGATTTTAGTTTTAATACGTTTTAAGATAGAGAAAGCTCATTAAGCTATGTAATGAATTTAAATTTTTTCCAAAGTTAGGAAAGTTATAAAGAAAAAGAAGTAATTTGCAGGTTCACATAGTGCTAACCTCCAGGAGGGGGGGTGTTGTGTGACTGAGAAGGGGCGTGGGTGCTGGGTGCTAGCACGGACCAGTGTCATGACCTGGGTAATGATTACATGGATAATTTGCTTTGTAATTAGTCATTTTACTGTATGATTTCTTTTATGCATTTTCCTATATGTGATTATATTACATTAACGGAGTTTTAAAAAATTCATTTAGTATTCCTTGACTTCAAAACCCACACATTACAAAAAGACCACATAACAGAAATAAGAATCTCCTGCCACCTCTCTGCTCGTCTCCCAGCCTTATCATTTTGTTCTTACCTTGTTTAGGGCTTGCTGTGAAAAATCAGGGAGGCTGGAATCTGTAGACTTGTATTTGGAGGAAGTAAACCGGCACCTATTTAATGCCTCTTATGCTATGTACTTTAAGCCATGTATGTGTATGTGCATGTGCGTACGTATACATTTTTTTCATCCTTGGAGCTGTACATGTATTAAGTGTTGATGGTACCATTTTGTAAGTGAGTAAAGTTTATAAAGAGTAGATGTTTGCTCATGGTCACACTGCTGGTGAAATCTGAAGATTGAAACCTTGAGCTTTCTGACTTCAGAGACCTGTCCTGACAAGCAGTACTCCGCTGCATCCGTGTGGTCCACACGTTAGTTTAGAAGGGCCGTGTACGCAGTAGGATTGTCATAGCAGTGCCGTGGTCCTAAGCAGAGCTAGCCTGCCATAAAAAAAAATCATCTTTGACAGAATATTTTATGTAACATTATACTGCCTAAATTTCAAATTTAGAGATTGTTGTGCACTCTATTACCTCATGAATTCTTTTTTTTTTTTTAGAAGATTTTATTTAATTTTTTTGACAGAGAGAGACCGCGAGAGAGGGAACACAAGCAGAGGGAGTGGGAAAGGGAGAAGCAGGTTTCCCGTGGAGCAGGGAGCCCGACGTGGGGCTCAATCCCAGGACCCTGGGATCATGACCCAAGCCGAAGGCAGATGCTTAACAACTGAGCCACCCAGGCGCCCCTTCCTCATGAATTCTTATTCCCAAAACTAACCTTGCTGGTTGGAGGCCTGTGTTAAGCAGTGTTAGAGTTTAAATAGGTGTCTGTGGTTGGCCTTGGAGCCAGACTTTTATTGATAACATTATAATCCAGAGCCCAGACTCCCACTAAAGCTGCTACCTCGCAAATACAGTTTAGGGATTTGGTCCACAGGTTGGTGACTTGTCCGTACAAACAAATAAAATAAAAAAGCTTGAAGTTCTAGTGGGACTCTTTAAGAAGAGTACAAGGCAGAGCAAAAGCACTGGAGATTGTCCCCCACCCCCACCGTACTTGCAGTCGAGTGTACTCACTTCACAGGCAGGGGCTGAGCTTATTAGCATGCACATAGGTTGAGAAGTAAGAAATTTATGGAATAAGCTGTGCACATGCACATACACATACCGATCTTGGGATTAAAGGTTTAAAGTAATGTTTCTTAAGACAACTGTCCCTAATGGTTGGAAATTTGAGTGGTAGATTGAGTTTACCCATTATCAAATGTTCCCCTTCCTCAAGTGTTTTCTAGAATATATTTCACAGAATGTATTAAGAATAAAACGTGTTCCAAGATTAAATAAGTTTGAGAACATTGGATTTTTACAGAGGGGAAGTTGATTTTTCTACTACAGAACCTTTTAGAGGCTTTTTTAATGTAATAAGCATTGTTACTGTCCAAAAGCAAATCTGTGGTGAGCAGTGGGTTTCAAAGCTTACCCTGGACGTTCTTCACTGAGTACCTCAGGGACTAGTGTTCTGTGAAGCACATGTCAGACAATGGCAAACGTCGGGGCTGCTCTGATGACCGATGTCTCAAGAATAATATGGCTGAGGGGTGCTGGCTGGCTCATTTAGTAGAGTGTAGGACTCTTGATCTTGGGTTTGAAAGTTTGAGCCCCATGTTGCATGTAGAGATTACTTCAAAATCTTTTTAAAGATAAAGGAAAAATAAAAAGAATCCGGCTGAGGTTTCTTAGAAATTTTTTTAATTCAGCAGAGACGGGGTGGGCTGAAATAGCAGTGGTATTCAGATTTATCCAAAAAGGAAAAAAATGAAAACTTTGAAAGCTTAAAATAATCTTTAATCTTTTTTGAGTATGATCTAAATGTGATTAGCTTATTCGAATAACTGTGATAATTAAGAGCTGAAGTAAGCCACACATTAATGAGAGTTCATGATTTGCACATTAGTCCTAAATTCACAAAAGTAGATTTGAGGTTTATACTTTGAATGTTTAGGGGATACTCTTGAAAAGTAGGCCATTTGTGAGAAATTACGGCAGCAGAGTCACTCCTTATCCTTGCACTTTTCACAGGGAAGTGAGCCTCTTGAACCCTCATACATAGTGGGGCATGTGGCCTCAGCACCCAAAGAACAAAACCTGACTACTTTATTCAATGACGGGGAGAACAGTCAGGTATGCTTTCCGTGGTGTCCAGATTGGGACACCTGATCCCCAGTCTACTTTGTCATTTAAAAGCTAGTCTGAATTGGAATTTGTAGGGAAAAAAGTCCATTTGATACTGAAAATCACTTTCTAAACATCTCTGTGATCTTATAGCTCTTTGACTTTACTTTGTCTCTTTGTCTTTCCTTTTTCTAGAATTTCTGTGAATCATGGGGGGAAATTATGTATCTCCTGTGCATTACATAATAACCTCTCCTATTTTATTTTTAATCAAAGGGTCTTAAAAATGATTTTGTTCGGAATATCTTATGGACATTTGAAGATATACATATGTTAGTTGGCTCCAACATGCCTATATTTGGAGGAGGCAGATATCCCGCAGTCAGCCTACGTCTCAGGTAAACCAAAATGGTATTTCTTTAGAGTCAGTGTTTTATCTGCTTTCACTTAATCTGTTAATCATCACCTTTATCTGGGTTTTTCACCTCCCTCCTCCTCCCCCCCCCCCTTGATACAGCACAGTAAGGACGGGGCTATTATCAGCAAATGCTGAAAGCCCTGGGGCTGGCTTTGCATTCAGGACCTTAACGAATGGAGTCAGAGATCTGTTGTACCGGCTTAATCTTATGTCTGAATTCACAACGAGTGTGAATATAATAGAATTTAATTAGTTAAGGAGATGGTTTACCAGCTTCTTGTTAACTAATTGTGAGCACTTCTGTTAGTGCTCCAGCTGTATGTGTTCCTATCAGCCAGTGTGAGCTACAGCGTGGGCATTATTATACGTGGTGGTCAGTCTTTCACCTCAGGTTGTATGAGGAGCGTGCAGTAGGCTCACAGTAATCTGCTATCCTATTTCCTTCTACTCTTACTGGAAACTTGTATGGATTCCAGTTAGGAACGCAAGCAGAACTTACGGAAAGATGGTAAGAACACACCACGTGAGCTACATGTGCATATTTCATCAGGAAATAAAGTTCATACAGCATTTTTCACCTAGGGGAGAATAGATTAAAATGATTAAATGGTGGAAATAAGTCTCAGATGGTTTATTATGGAACATCTTAAACTCCATAACACTAGAAATGTGTATTTTTAGGGACAACAACAAACCAATTAATGTGCTAACTGGAATTGACTATTGGTTGGACAACTTGATATGCAACGTGCCGGAACTTGTGATGTGTTTTCACGTAAATGGAATTGTGCAGGTAAGTAAGGTACAGTGTGACTTCTCTAATTTTCTCCCAAATGAAAATCAGTGCAGAGTGCCTCACCAAAGTTTTTGAGGCCCTTAAAATTCTAGGCTGTCTTTTTAACAAGGAAGATTGTTGTGAATAAACTGAAGTTTGAGTGTTTTCACATTTGATTGGGTAATATCAGAATTCTAGATGTTACAGGAGTATAATTGTACAGGTCATTTGTGGGAAGTTCATAAATATACTGCAACCTACATTTGTAGCCATAGAACTCTGATTTTAATGCTAGAGATTCATAGTAATTAATTACCTAAAAGTGTCTATACAGTGGAGGTATCCATTTAGTATACAAATATCTACAGGGTATATGCAGAGTCTTAGGGGAAGGTTACAACAATAACGTGTGAAGTCAATAGTTTATATAGCATATTGTTATTGAGCTTGTTCTTTTTGTGAGGTACTTTATCCTCATTATAAGTATTGAGGGAAAACAAAGAATAAAGTTTGGTCACTACCGAGGAAGGTAAAATACTAAAGGGAAATAACAGGTGCAAAGAGAAAGATAGGAGACCATCTGTTAGAAGGGCAGGACACCCATGTAGGTCTGGGTGGTCAGGGAAGGTGAGATCACTTCTGTTTTGATCTGAAAGAGGCTTCTGGAAGAAGTGGTCTCTCTGCTGAATTGTGAATGATAGCCTCTCCAAAAACAAGAGATGAATGTTAGAAGACTAGTGTTAAGTAAATGAAGGGATTGATAACAAATGCATCTAGGGACACAAGATTCATGTAACAAAATAGCAAATAGATTAGAAAAGCCGAAGTGAAATAATGGAGAATCTAGGATACCGAGTGTGGGCTTAGTTCGATTGGTAACCTGGGATCTGCGAAGGCTTTGCATCTGGGAGGTGAAATTCATTGTGTTGGAGTCTTAGTTTGGAGATGGTTTGTAGGATAGGCACGGGGGGCTCGGAGACAAGAAGCCTGGGGAGGGAGTTACTTTTGCAAGTAACTTGATGGACTTAGACTGTAGAGAAAATACTAAGAATCGACAGTGATAAGAAGGAGCTAGCGTTTATTGAGTGCTTGTTTTTTCCGGATACTTTGCTAAGTGCTTTATATGCATTACTTACTTGATCTTCTTAGCTGCTGGAATACCAGTATTCCCTTTTGATGAAGAGGGAAACTTGAGGATCAGGGAGCTCAAGTGAGTCGCCCAGGGCCCCATTGCTAGTAAGTGGTGGTGCCAGTATTTGAACCTGTATCTCGCTGAGGCCATGCTTCTAACCATTGTATTCCAGCCCAGTGATTCTTTTATTTATTTATTTGTTTGTTTGTTTGTTTGATGGAGAGGGACACAGCAAGAGAAGGAACACAAGCAGGGGGAGCGGGAGAGGGAGAAGCAGGCTTCCCACCGAGCAGGGAGCCCGATGCAGGGCTTGATCCCAGGACCCCGGGATCGTGACCCGAGCCAAAGGCAGACGCTTAACTGACTGAGCCACCCAGGTGCCCCTCCAGCGCAGTGATTCTAAACCTTCAGTGTTTATCAGAATCACTCGTGGTCTCTAAAAAGACAGTTTGCTTGGCTTCCTAGTGTCTCAGGATAGGTGGGATCTATGTATCTGTCAAAGAAAGAAAAAAAAGAAAGCTTTGTAGATGATTCTGATTCGCACTCTTGGTTGGGAAACACTGTTGTACCATTACCCTAAACAGCAGCATTTAATGAGAGGCTGTGGCCGGAGGGGGTGGTTACAGGGCATTCCAGGGCTTAGGCTCTAGAGTCGCAGTGAAGTCATTGCCAGAGATGTGGGGACATTGAACTGGTTTAGGCAGGGAAGGTGATCAGTCTTCATCATGTGTTCCATTTGAGGAAAGCATTGAAATGTCCATGAGCAGTTTGAAGTTATAGGCCTTGGAGAAGATGGGGCTAAGAAAGAACCTGAGGTCCATCTCCCTGGATACTGTTGGATGTCATCATCACGGGAATCTATTCAACTCAAACGTTGGAGCCTTTCCCCATGTGGGTGAAAGGGGAGGGGGGCCTGAAGAGTGCAGTAGAAAATCCAGGATTTTAAGGAAGGAATTATGATGTGGGGCTTTAGATGAACCGAGAAGGAGGAAAACCAACCTTAGGAGACCATTTGGTCTTATTTTCCAATCGATTTGGAGTTTCTTGTCTTAGAGTTTTCAGAAAATGTGGTCGGAGACATTTAAGGAAGTGTGAACAGAAGACAAACTAGAAAGAAATTTGGAGGTACTTTAGAGGTCGTGGCAGTGGTGTCCATGTGGCCTCTGCTCTTGCTGCTGCCTCCAGTCCCCGTCTCTGCTTCTGTAAAGGAGTCGTGTCCGTAGCTCAGGGGAAGAGTAGTGTCTGCTGGAGGGACTTGCCGAGGGAGTCTGCTGTCTGGGGGAAAAAGGCTGGGTGAAGTCTGCCTTCATCTACCGTCCTCCCAGGTGAAAACCACCGGGTAGAACGGAAGGTAGTATATGCTGCAAGCCGTTCCTGTGAGAACAGAAGCAGGAGCGTGCCTAAATTTGTGGCTCTGAATTGGTGGTGATTCTGTCTTGAGACTCGTTCCTGTGGTAAGCCGACGGCATTGCTGACAGGTGGGTCGGGTTCCTTTGGAATGTTGGAGCAATAAAAAGATCGAAAACCAGTGGGTTCAGCTCTTCGGGGCTGCATGGATCTCTGATGGTAGGATTTATATACTTGGTTCCTTTTTAATAAGAGAAGTTTTCTCTGCAACTGCGTTCTATGTTTTACAGAAATATGAAATGATAAAAACCGAAGAGATTCCCAATCTGGAAAACTCAAACTTCTCTACGAAAGTCATAAAAGACATAGCACAGAATATTTTATCATTTCTAAAATCTAACTGTACGAAAGAAGGACATACCTATTGGCTGTTTAAAGGTAAATTCCTTCCTGAATGAACAACAATAATTGATTTGAGTGACCCTGGTACACTAAGGTTTGTTTTTCTTTTCAGCAAGTGGCAGTGATATAGTGAAGCTTTACGATCTCACTACTCTTTGTGAAGAAACTGAAGACAAGTACCAAAATCCGTTCACAATGCCGGTGGCTATTCTCTTATATAAGTGAGTGCTTGAAGAAGTAGCCTTATTTAAAATTTTAAAGTGCACAGCCACACTGTCTGGGTCAAAGCTTTTAAATACCTTTTAGGTTTTTGTAGCTTAAGAAACAAAGTATGTACATATGTTTACAGGCTGTACCAGAGTCAACCTGGGGGGGGAAGTAAATACCATATTTTAAAATACAGTATTGTTTCTTACATCCCTCATTCTATTGGAAGGTGAGAAGGGCATGCTTGTACTTGAGTCTTGCAGAGAAAGAGGAATGGGGTGTAAAGTTGATACAAACATTTTTTTAGGGTTGCTTGCAACATGATGATGAAGAAGAATCAAAATAAGAAACACTACGGGACTATTAGAACATTGCTTCTTAATTGTGTTAAATTGTTGGACAAAAGCAGACATCCTCAAGTAAGATTAACATTTATATGCTCTTTAAAAATATTCTAGCATTCTGAAAGATTGTTAACTAGACTTTAAAGCCTCTTAATTCATAGTCTGAACCGCCCTGCCCATTATGGTAGCCAGTAACCGCTTGTGGCTGTTGGGTGCTTACAGTGTGCTTAATTTGAATTGAGGTGTGCTTTAAGTGTAAAGTACACATTGAATTTTGAAGGTTGGGTGTAGATATTGCATGTTGAAATGATATTTTGTGTTATTGAACTAATATATTAAAATGAATTTCACCAGATTTTACCTTTCATAATTTAGCCACAAGAAATTTAAAATTTCATACGTGGCTGGCTGACATTACATTTCTGTTGGATAACACTGTTCTATAATTCTAGAACTCGTCATTTTAACAGTGGTGCTGTTGTTTTCCTTTGTCTTAGCACTTCTAGAAGGTGGAAAACTATTTTACAGTATTTTTTAAAAGATCCATTTACACAAACAGGCCTTGTTAACACTTTGTTGTATAAATAAGGTTCACACTCTGTGCTTCTTCAGTATATAAAGCATCTCTTAAAATAATCTTTTAGTCATGTGCCCCACAATTTTATACCACCCTTACCCTCAGTTGTCTGAATCTGACAACTCCTTTTTGATGTAATGCTAGTTGTATTCCATTTAAATTAGGAAAGGCATGGAGCGGGACGCCTGGGTGGCTCAGTCCTTAAGCGTCTGCCTTCAGCTCAGGCCATGATCCCAGGGTCCTGGGATCGAGCCCCGCATCCGGCTCCCTGCTCCGTGGGAAGCCTGCTTCTCCCTCTCCCACTCCCCCTGCTTGTGTTCCCTCTCTCGCTGTGTCTCTCTCTGTCAAATAAATAAATAAAATCTTTAAAAAAAAAAAAAAAGGAAAGACATGGAGCATATGCAATGTTTTTTTTAAAGATCCAAGTTAATTGTAATTGCAGCCACATCTAGTTGGATATAAAAGTTTGTTCTAGAGACCATACCAAGAGAAAACGCTTTTTGAAGAAAAATGGCAAAATAATTTCTGACTTCAATATCTAATTGCCGATTGAGGTGGTGGTATTTAGTGGAAATTGAATAGTTTATGTGAAAGTTAGGAAAGGGTGTTGAAACTATTGAATGTCCGTGATCAAAAGTAACAACAGATAATAGAGTAGAATAAATAATATATAAATGCTAATTTTAAGAGATGCCAGGATGGACTTTTCCTTCATTAAGCTAGTGGGGGTTCCCCCCCCGGAACCAAAGATCATGTAATAGATATCAGTTGCTTATCAAACCCTTATTAATTAATAGCTTGTAAAGAGAAATTCTGGTTTCTCAGTTAATATGGAGTGTTGTCTTGCTAATATTTTAGTTATGACACTCCCTGTGAAAACTTTTATTTCCAGTTGCCACCGTTTTTTAAGAACAGGGGGCTGGGGATGGAATAATGGCAGGAAATAAACATAACCCATGAAGATTTTATGGAGAACCTTCACAGTTTTGATAACCTTGACTTGAGAACAGTTCTGTGTGTATTACAGTGTGGAAACAGCCTGTTTGCAGACCTCCTAAAATTTGTTAGTACAGTAGTAAAATTTATTCCACTTTAGAATGCTCAGTTTTGATGACAATCACATGTATTTCTTTTTTTTTTATAAGATTATTGCTTCAGCCAATTACATGCTTTCAGAACTTTTTCAATTAGATGAACCTAAAAAAGAAGAAAGTTCAGAATCTCCTTTAAATGAGAATTCTGATGAAAGTTACAGTGAAGAGGAGGAAGAGATGCCGGACAGCGATGAAAATGGATCCTATAGCACCAGTTCTGATCCCTCAGATGATAACAAAGCAGTAGCTATTATTAAGTCTGTTGGAGAATTGTCAGTTCCAGAAAAATACAAATCCATTCATCAAATCCGAGTAAGCATGGTAAAATTGTATTAAAGTTTTATCAGTGGAAAAACAGTTATTAACTGAATACAGCTAGCCTCTCAAAAGATGGCATTACTGGGACGCCTGGGGGCGTACTCCGACTCTTGGTTTCAGCTCAGGTCATGATCTCAGGGTCTTGAGATTGAGCTCCGTGTCAGGCTCCGTGCTCAGTGCAGAGTCTGCTTCAGAGTCTCTCCCTCTTCCTCCACCCCTCCTGCTTGTGTGTGTGCACGTGCGCTTTCGCAATCGCTTGCTCACTCGCTTTCTCTTTCAAATCTCTAAAAAAAAAAAAAAAAAAAATTCAGTAGATCCTTCATGGTCCAGGGCCTAGTAATCATTAGCTTTATGAATACTAAAACCTGTTTTATAATTGCCCCAGGGCAGCTGATCCACATGCAAACCAATGGTAGATGATGTGTAAACCACACATCAGTATATTAATTTTTATGTAGGAGATTTTCCTTTGCAGTGACCAGTTTATAGTCCTGTCTCCTCACCGGGATATTCATTCTCAGTTTTTGGGTTACTGGGAAACTGAATGTGTAGATTGCTTGGTAAATGTAGAATAAGAGCAGACAAGGGGTGGCTTGTTGATCCATTTGTGGGAAGCTGGTACCTTATCCCGGTGCTACAGGACAGCACTTTTCAGTGACTGGGCCATATCAGCTAGATTGGACACATCTCTAGCCTGGTCAAAGTCAGATAGACTCTAACCACTTCCTACCCTTTTAAGTTCTGTTGACATGGACTGCACTGACTATTCTTCTCCCAATTGGTCATTTGCAGACAGTAGAATTACGTTTCAGGGTGCCTGGGTGGCTCAGTCGGTTAAGCGGCTGCCTTCGGCTCAGGTCATGATCCTGGAGTCCCGGGATCGAGTCCCGCATCGGGCTCCCTGCTCAGCAGGGGGTCTGCTTCTCCCTCTGCCCTCTTCCCTCTCGTGCTCTCTGTCTCTCATTCTCTCTGTCTCAAATAAATAAATAAAATCTTTAAAAAAAAAAAAAAAAGAATTACGTTTCAGTTTGCTAAATCCTAATTACTTTCCAGTCCTACCTCCCTGTGATCAGATCCAAGTCAGCCTTAAAAGACTGGCTATTCCCGAAACTGAATATAGACATATATACAGATAATCTCTTAACGTAAGCTCTGAGTTTGACTTTCAGATGGAAACTTTATATCCAGATAGATTTTTAGAGGACACCTCTGTCGCCCAAAAACATTGCTTATCTTTTTGACTCTTCACTTTCCCTTGTCATTTACCATAGCCACATTGCCTTTTTTCCTGCCTCATGCTCATCAAGATCATGCCCATGTGAGGCATCTGCTGTTGCGTGTGCTCGGCATGTCCCAGAAGTTTTCATGGCTGCCTTTTTTAAACCTAAAATCTTGATGGAAATGTTGCTCCTTCTGAAGATTTTCCCCTGACCACTCTAGCCAGAGCATGCTGTATTTTTATCTCCTTCATGGAGATCATAATCTGTATCTAAAGCTTGTGTTTGTTTCCCTTCATGAAAACAGAAGCTCCCTGTACGTATAGACATTCTTGTATCTCCCATGTTGAGGACACGTAATGGGTGCTAAGGAAATACTTGACTAAATGACTCCAGGACAAGTTCTTAACTGTCCATCTGAGTTTTAGTGCACTTTCAGCTTGAACCCCCCAGTGGAATTTTAAAAAAAAAAGTTTTTCCTGATTATAAACAAGATTACTGATGGCAGAAGTTCTGTGTATTTGGGGAACTGCATTGTAACACAAGACCCTAGATTTATGGGGCAAGTAGATGACAAAGACGTAGTGGTATGTTAGTTTACAATTTTTTACAAAGATGGCACTTTTTATCAATATCTGAAGCACTCAAAAAATGCGGTCCTATTATTCATATAAACAGGTCTTTTGTTAGCTTTGCCTTATTAGTGTACTTTTGAAACTACAGTCAGCGTGGCTTCAGCACCTCATTTCCAGCTCAGTGACTGTGCCCACGGACAGGTTACTTAACATCTGTGCTTGATGCACAATGAGAACAGTCATTCCAGCCTTGTAGGATTCACCGAAAATGAACTGCCTCGCAGAGGCCCTTACACATAAGATCACTTAGTAGATACAGGTTGTTAACTGGTTCTGCTCATAATTAAGCATATAACTTGTGCAAATTATGCAGTGAGACCATTGGTGATACTTACTGCTAACTTGATGATACTGTTAACTGTGTGTTACCAAGTATCAGTGCTAATTAGGGATTAAACTCACCTATTAGATTAGGTATACATGTATCTAAAACATTACTCACATTCTTGTTTTTTTCTCATAATAGAATTATTTTTAAAACTTTAAGAATTTAAAGTAACATATACTTTGGAATATCTTTTTATGAGGCAAGGTTTTTGTGGATGCTTATGTCACTTTTATCTGCAGTGAAAGCAGTACATTAACCTTAGTATCAGTTACCTCACAAAGCTGAATACACAGCAGATTTTGAAATTATTGATGTGTAGAGTTTTAATAATTCCCAGGAGCTGAGAGCTGTGGAGTTTGTCACGTGGGCAGCATATTAATAGTTTTAAATGTTTGTTTCTGAAGCCCAGTTGCACGTTTCCAGTTTGCCATGACACAGAGGAGCGCTGTAGACTCGTGCTTAGCTATGTTCTGGAGGTAAGTCTTAATTTTGTCTTCACTGTTTCAGTAAACTTATATTTGGTATGCACATAGCGCTTGTTTATTGGTGTCTAAACATTATTCTGAATGATTCTTTTTTTCCCCTTTAAGCATAAAGTGAAAATTAGTTTTTCCCAACCGTTTCAAGTAAAATGTAGTCTTTTCAAGTCTGTTTTCAAAATTTAAATACTCCTAAATGTGTTCAGAGCCTTATATTTAGTTTCTAGTTGACCTTCAGTTATGCGTATAGTAAATGTTTCTCCTTTTTTAAAGGGGTTAAAATCTGTGGATAGCAGCATTAAAAAAGAAAGCGACCTTCCTGCAGCTGACCCCAACACCCCAATCCCATTAAAATATGAAGATGACTCCACAAGGGGGGGTCCTGAGGGTCTGGAGAAGCAGATGGCCTTGTTTTTGGACAAAAGTAAGTTGAATTGATGTGCAAATAAGGACTTTTCTATAGAATAGTATATTAGTCCTTTATCAACAGCAGACTTATGTCAATTAAGGCATTCATTGAAAGGAATTCAGAAGGATATCGTGTGAATGGAAAGTAGGGGAAAATACCATTTCATTCAAAATATAAAACAAAGGATAATTTTGGCCCTTTATAGATATTCCTAATAAGTTCCGCTTCTTCCAGTTCCCTGCAGCGAGCTAATGCCCTCAGCTCAGTGCCCTCAGCTCAGTAGGGTTCTCATAAGAAATTACTGCTTCAGTAAAAGCAGTCGTGTGTTTAAGAGCAGACTTCGGAACCAAACTGCCTAGCCTCAATCTTGGCTTTGCTAAGGCAAGTTCCACGTTCTTGAACCTTATTTTTTTTTTTCCACTCTCAAAATGGAGACAATAGTGCCTACTTTAAAGTTTTTATATGGATTAAATGAATTAATATGTGTGAAGTACTTAGAACTGCACGTAATAAGCGCCATGGGATTGTTGGCTTTTGTTACTGAGTGGGCCTTGAATAAGCTAGAAAGGTCGCTTATGAATTGTCTAATTTGTTCCTCAGGAAAGTCACTTCATGAAGAACATGTGGACTTTTAAAAAATCACTTTCAGTTGCTTAAAAAAAATGTTTTGGAAGCCTGTATGAAATACCAAGAGCTTTCCTGATTTTTCTCTTCATGAATATAAGTTGTATGTGGGGGGAGTAAATTTATTGCCCTAGCATTTAAGTACTGCTTCCTGTGTGCCCGGCTTCAGCCTTTATACTGTGAGGAGAACACCAGGACTTGAGACATCTCTGCCTTTTTTATGGTATTCTTTTTTTTGAAATGCCTTTTCTCTCTTTCTTCGTCCCCAGCTCAGCTGTTGAAATCCTGCTGATGTTCAAGAGATTTATGCTCACCTCTCTCTCTAGTCAGAATTGATTCTCCTACCACTTTGTCCTTGAGCACTTAACTGAAGCCTGCCTTATGTCATAGTTAGCTGTGTTGAATGGTTTTATGCACACACACCAATACAATTGTGAGCAAAAATTGTGTCTTATTCAATTCTGGTGTTCTCACCAAGCCTCACACACAGAGAATGCGTACAATAACAGAGGAAAAAGAAATACATGCACAATTAAAACCATAAGAGAGATTATAAGTACCTTTCATTGGTTTGAAAGATTCATGTTGTCACTGATCAAAAAATGAGAAATCTTGAGGCTCAGAGACTGGGGAGGAGGATTCCCACAGCATTTTGTTCTTATCTCTGTCATTGCACTTAATAATAGATTTTGCTGTGGTTTGTGTTAGCAGCCTATCTTTACCTCTAGTGTGCGAGATCTCTAAGGATGGAGAACAAAGAATTTCACGTCACGGTTTCTGGTGCCTAGCATAGTGCTTTGCACAAAAGTGATCATTTGTTAGATGAAGAAGGTAGTAGTAGGCTGGGCTTTATTAAATAAAGCCTGTTCCTGGTGGAGGAAACAGTTCACTAAGAGAGGAGGTGGGAAAAATAGGCATCTGTGCGGGCAACAAGCAGTAACTTGACTTTGGCTGATGAGTAGTAAGGGTGGAATACTGGGGAGGAAGACAAAAATGTCACCTAGGAAGTGGGCTAAGATGCTTAGACAGGACTTAATAAGTGGTACGGAGCCATTTCAGTGTTCTAGAACAGGGGTCCCACTATAATTAAAGCTTGTTTAAGGAAGGTAAACCCCCTGGCAGGTTAATACATAGACTGGAGAAAGGACATGCCAGTCAT
This sequence comes from Mirounga leonina, assembly GCF_011800145.1. Classification (NCBI taxonomy): domain Eukaryota; kingdom Metazoa; phylum Chordata; class Mammalia; order Carnivora; family Phocidae; genus Mirounga; species Mirounga leonina. The sequence goes on from NW_023270265.1 coordinate 47,653,145, forward strand.
GAGTTATGTCAGTGACCCTGAAAGAGCATGACAGAGTTGACGGCAGCAGGGAGCAGAGAGCCTTCAGAAATCCCAGTGAGGGTCTATTGAAACACTGCCATTTTACTCTGTGGTTAAGTAGTAAAGCACAGTATTTACCAGTCTTGTAGCCATAGTACCTAAGCCTGGACTGTCTGTCAAGAAACGTTATTTATAGTGAGACTTACATTCAAATAAAATGTGCTTCCTTTCTCCTCCTCCATTGTCATAGTGGGCTCCCTTCAGAAGGGTAATTATTCCAGTCAATCTGGAATGATCCCTGGTTCTTGGCAACATAAAATGAAACTCCAGCTGATTCTCAAGTCATCAAAGGCCTATTATGTTTTGTCTGATGCTGCCATGAGTCTTCAGAAATATGGAAGAGCGTTACGATACATTAAATTAGCTTTGCAGAGCCACGGTAAGTCATTGTAAAAATTAATACACTTCATAGACATTGGGAGGGGAGAACAGAAAAGGCATCTGAATCACAGTGAAGTTTTATTCCTATTTCTGTTGTAAAATTTAACTTTGAAATAACTTTTTCCAGTCTTGAGTGTGTTACTTCGTATTTTATTTTCTGCTCTGGTTGATTATCTCTTCCTTTTTTTTTTTTTTTTACTTTACACTTTTTTTTTTATTCTTATGTTAATCCCCATACATTACATCATTAGTTTTAGATGAAGTGTTCCATGACTCATTGTTTGTGCACAACACCCAGTGCTCCATGCAGAACGTGCCCTCTTTAATACCCATCACCAGGCTAACCCATCCTCCCACCCCCCTCCCCTCTAGAATCCTGTTTGTTTTTCAGAGTCCATCGTCTCTCATGGTTCATCTACCCCTATCTCTTCCTTTTGAGATACATAAAGCCATATGTGATATCTGACATAATATAAATGTAGAATAGATATAGTGGTACAAAGCTTTCAGCTAGTAACAAATTAATATTCACTGTATTCATTAATTTCTAATACACCGGTGTCTTTTTCTCTTGCACCCCTTCTGCCCAGATACTTACTGCTGCCTCTGCACCAACATGCTTTCGGAAGTGCTGCTATTTCTGTCTCAGTATTTGACGCTCTGTGGCGACATCCAACTGATGCTGGCCCAGAATGCAAACAACAGAGCAGCACATCTTGAGGAGTTTAATTATCAAACAAAAGAAGATCAGGAGATACTACACAGCCTCCACAGGGAGTCCAGTTGTCAAGGTATGCCAGTGAGACCCAGCATTCGATTCATGTGGGGATTATTCCGTCCAGCTTATGCTTATCCGGGTATGTCCAGGAAAGTGGCGAAAATATTAGTGTTTTGATATTGCAATTTTGTTTCATTGATTGCTTCATTTTAAAATTGAACATGATCCCTCGTGTATTTGTGTGTAAAATGATTTCAAAGTATTTCGTAATTACTAATTATACAACTAGGACTAAAGATAAAATAAGCTCTAAGACAATTGTGTTGACTTTTTTACTCTTGTCTTTTCGTGAGGTTTTCCTAGGTAACCTTGTAGTCAGTGAACCAAGCCATGGTTTTCTTTTGGAAAGGAATAACAGTTGGTAAAAGGGAGTGAATTACCTTCTGAATGATTTTTGGGGGCCCAGATCCAGAACTTTTTTAAACTTAGTTCATGGCTGACTGTCTTACTGAATATATTACTTTGTTTTAGAGTTGTTTGATTTTAAAACTGGGAGATAGAATTAGTCCACAGCGACTATATCCTTAGTTACGGTTGTAAGCTCACTGTGGTCAGGGTGGTAAATGAGCTCGGAGATCCGTCCTTCTATCATGGCATTGTCGTATTTTGCTCTTAAAGCGTTGATGTTATTTGATATCCACCTCACCAAAATTTTTGGACATTTACACATCTGGAGAAGTACATTGGGGAAACGTAGTATTTCCTCACTTTGGCCCTCTTTCTTCCTCTTCTCTCTTGAGTTTCTCAAATGATCAGTTTCATCAAGTTAATTTCATTTAAAACACTTCTGTGTGAGAGTGACATCTCTCGTGGATGCCAGTGTTAGCAGCAGGGGTGTTCCCTTTTTTCCCCCTTGAATTTTGGGCCCTGCACCTGAGTTTACTCCAGTCCCACCAGATGGCCTGTTGGAGTCTTTGAGAGCTTATGTAGCAGCTTCTTCAGTGAGGTAAACGGACATTGCAAACTGTAAGGTACGTAAGTAGCCTCTTGTAGCAGTCAGCTCTATTTCAAGAACTATTTCCATTAATTAAAAAGGAAAAAAAATGTTTTATCTCGTATCAGTGAACTTCAAGTCTGTACCAATGAGCAAGTGTGCTTGGTAAAATCCAGATCATGGAAGTTGTTTGGTATTTTTGGTCAGGAAAATATTTCTTTATTAAAACATTAATATCCCAGGAAAACATAGTTTTCTAAATTAAAAGATCTTTACTTTAAAACGTAAAATTTTAGATGTATTGATTAAATCCTAGTAGGATTATACCATTTTGGATTTCTTTACTGTCTTAAAAATAGGAGATTACATGGATACTAAGGAAAAAGGGTTCTCGGGACTCATGGTGATGTTTCCTTCTTTTTCTTTCAAGGGTTTGCATGGGCAACTGATTTGTCTACAGACTTAGAGAGTCAGCTTTCAGTCAGTTGTAAATGTTACGAAGCTGCTAATGAAATCTTGCAATTTAGTGACTTAAAAAGCCAGAACCCAGAACACTACGTACAAGTATTGAAGAGAATGGGTAACATTAGAAATGAAATTGGTGTGTTTTACATGAATCAGGCTGCTGCACTGCAGAGTGAGCGAGTAGGTGAGTATCTCTTTGGAGTCCTCTCTTTATTGCCTCTTCTCTTAGAAAATCATGCTGATTTTATGGTCTGAGCAAAGAATTGTGGCACTTGACTTGATGTAGAAAGGGGTGCTCTGTTGATGAGTCTTTTATTCTTAAGTTCTTGAGAAATAAAGATAGGAAAATACATTTCCCTTTGAGATTCATCATTTCATTGTCCTCCATTCTCCATCTGATCAGTTCAGAAGTGAAGCGCACAGCCAGCCTGTGCTAGGCTCTGTGCTGCATGTGTAATTGACTAAAACATAGTCCTCTTTCATGTCAGGAAGCCAGAGAAATACAGATCTTTGGGGTGCCGGCCTGGCTCTGTTGGTAGAGCATGTGACTCGATCTCGGGGTTGTGAGTTAAAGCCCCATGTTGGGTGTAGAGATTACATAAAAACAAAGTCTTAAGAAAAAATAAAAGAGGGGCACCTGGGTGACTCAGTCATTAAGTGTCTGCCTTCGGCTCAGGTCATGATCCCAGGGTCCTGGGATCGAGCCCCACATCGGGCTCCCTGCTCCGCGGGAAGCCTGCTTCTCCCTCTCCCACTCCCCCTGCTTGTGTTCCCTCTCTCGTTGTATCTCTCTCTGTCAAATAAAATATTTTTTAAAAATATAAATAGAGAAATACAAATTTTTGAAAAATGCCATAAGCACAGATGCAGTACAGTAGAAGAGTGGGGAAAGGAGATGTTTATTGAAGTTGTAAGGCTTTTTGAGGGCTTTTGGAAAGAAGGTGTGGTTTGAGCAGATTGGTGCATGACGTAGGATATCAACAGGCAGATATGGGCAAGGGTGTGCTGTCCAGACTGAATAGGCAATATTGAGAAGGACTAGAGACGCAGCGTCCAGTGGACTGTGAGGGTAGCAGCAAGTGGTCTTTTGTGATTCGGGCAGAGGATGACGGATTCAGCTGGGCCTGTGTCAAGTTGGAGATACGGGTAGACATGTGAGTGGAAGGTCTGGCTCAGTTGTTGGTTAGAAACCTGTACTTAGAGCTTTTGGGGTTAGCAAGACATAGGTTGGGGATCACTCAGATGATATAGGGAGGGGATAGTTAGATCCATGAGAATGTTGGAAATGTCAAGACCACCCAGCGTAAGGAAGGAATAGGGCGCAGTAGTATGGAGGACAGCGGGTAATTTGACGAAGTGTGCGTGTGCCTGGTTGTTTGTGAACTGTGCTTGGCACTGGGGATACAAAGAGGTCATGCTTTTTAAAGTGTTTTGTTATGTAAGAACCTGTGCTTTTGAGGTGTCTCTGGAGGGGGGAGTCCTTGAAGGAGCACGCAAAGTGGTAGAAACCTAGGAGAATTAGATACAACCCAGATCATACCTCTTACAACTCCATGGGACCACGTGTTTTGAATCTTTATAAAATAGGGCTTTGCTCAGATGTTTTTATTTGCTTGTTTTCATATCAGTTTATAGTGAAAGAGGGCCATGTTTGAGTATTGTATGAATCTGCTCAGGCTGCCATAACAATACCACAGATCGGGTGGGTTAAGACAGAAATCCTGCTTCTCACAAGTTGGAAGCTGGAAGTCCAAGATCAAGGTGCCAGCAAGTTTGGGTTTTTCTGAAGCCTCTCTCCGTGGCTTGCGGATGGCCACCTTCTTGCTGTGTCCTTACCTGGTCTTCCCTGTGCGTGTGCCCCTTGTGTCTGTTTCTCTTAGAAGAACACCCGTCATGTGGGATCCGGGCCCCATCTTATGACTGGTCTAACTTTAATTACCTCTTTACAGGCCCTGTCTCCAAATACAGTCACATTGGGGTTAGGGCCTCGCCATGAGTTTGAGGGGGGTATGATGCAAGCAGGTCACTGCGATGGCTGCACACAGCTGGTTCCTTAGCTGTCCTGTCCCTGTCCTCCTGCCCTTGTCCTTTCCTGGGACGTGCAGAGGGTTGACACTGATGTCTGCTTACATGTGTTTTTTTCTCTTTTTGGTGCAGTGAGCAAAAGCGTGTCTACCGCGGAGCAGCAGTTGTGGAAAAAAAGCTTTTCTTGTTTTGAAAAAGGAATTCACAACTTTGAGTCGATTGATGATGCCACGAATGCTGCCCTTCTGTTGTGTAACACGGGGAGACTCATGCGGATTTGTGCGCAGGCGCACTGTGGTGCCAGCGATGAATTTAAGCGGGAATTCTCACCAGAAGAAGGCTTATATTACAATAAGGTAACACACTTGCTTGCGTGTCGGACCTCATCCATTTACACCTAATTGCCATTTACCTTTGCCATCGCTCCCTGAAAATATTATAAAGCTAACTAGAACTGTGGTGATGGCACAGGAAGAGACAGAACACTCAGAGACCGGCCCGAGAATGCGAGAATGTAGTGTTGAGGGTGGCATGTTGAAAAGATGATTATTCAGTGAGTTGTGTTGGCGTAAGCAGAGGAGACATCAGGTGGATTAAAGGCTGACGTGGAGAAGGGTAACTGAGAAAGTGCCAGGAGAAAGTGGAGGAGAAGCTTTGTGTGATGAGACCAGCACAACACAATAGCAGGGGTCACAGAGTAGACGATGGATACATTTAAATGTGTAAAAATAACAATTCCCAAATGCACAACAGAAAGCAAAATTGAAAAGCAAACCCCAGTCTAGTGAAAATATTGATAACACAGAACAGATCAGAGGTGGATAAACCCTTCATATATGAAGAAGAGTTAAGAACCATTGAAGACAGGGGTGCCTGGCTGGCTCAGTTGGTAGAGCACACGACTCTTGGTCTCCGGGTTGTGAGTTCGAGCCCCACGTTTGCACATAATGCTTACTTTAAAAATAAATAAATAATCACTGGAAATAAACTGCCACAATAGACAAAAGGGCAAATAATCTTTTTTTTTTTTTTAATTAACATATAATGTATTATTGGTTTCAGAGGTACAGGTCTGTGATTCATAATACCCAGTGCTCATTAAGGGGCAAATCCTTTTTTTTTTTTTTTTAAAGATTTTATTTATTTATTTGACAGAGAGAGACACAGCGAGAGAGGGAACACAAGCAGGGGGAGTGGGAGAGGGAGAAGCAGGCTTCCCACGGAGCAGGGAGCCCAGTGCGGGGCTCAATTCCAGGACCCTGGGATTATGACCTGAGCCGAAGGCAGATGCTTAACGACTGAGCCACCCAGGCGCCCCAGGGGCAAATAATCTTGAACAAAAAATTCATACACATTAAAAAAAAAGTGGTCAATATGTAAGAAATTTTAAATTTTTATGAAATTTAAAAATTGAGTTTCTTTTGTTTATCGAATTGCCAAGTATTTTGGCAAGTGGTAACATCCAGTGTTGGAACAAGAGCTCACCTTTTTTTTTTTTTTTTAAGATTTGATTTATTTTGAGGGGGGGCAGGGAGGGGCAGGGGGGAGGGAGAAGGACAAGCCAACTCCGTGCAGAGCCAGCGGTGGGGCTCCATCTCAGATCATGACCTGAACTGAAACCAAGAGTCAGATGCTTAACCGGCTGAGCCACCCAGGCAACCCAAGAGCACTCCTTTAACAAGTACTTCACAGCTATGTGAATACTAGTGAAGAATGTTTGTGGCATAGGAGATTTTTTTTTTTTTTAAGATTTATTTATTTATTAGAGTGCGAGTATGGGAGGAGGAGGGAGAGGGAGAGAGAGAACAAGCAGACTGACTACCTGCTGAGCACAGAGCCAGATGCAGGGCTCGATCTCACGACCCTGAGATTATGACCTGAGCTGAAACCAAGAGTCAGATGCACCACCCAGGTGCCCCATGGCATGGGAGATTTTAAAATCCTTTTTATAGTTTTTTTAAGTTTACAGATACACAGAAAAATGTAGATGATACACACAAGAAATGTAGAAATTATTGCTAGGTGATGGAATTAAATGTGATTTTATTTGCTTAAATATAATGACCATGCCCTTTAGGCTGGAGGTGGGAAAGGGTGGAAGGGGTTGCTTTTTACAGTCAGATCCAGCAATTTTTTATCCTTGGGCTCATCAAGTTAGTTTTTTCTAGCTTACTAGTTATATAAACAAATTTTCATTTAGAAAGGAAAAAAAACCAAAGGAAATGCATCTTCGTGCATGAGCATGAGTCAGAAGGCACTAAGGCTTATGCTGGACTCGCCCTGGAAATGGGGAGGGCTTGCAGTCCACTTGAACTGGCTTGCCTCATTGCAACAGTTTCATTGATACGGTTTTTTCCTTTCCTCACAATATTGCCCTTCTGTAAATTGTTCCCACACCAAATTAACATCTGGGTGATTTTAAAGTATGTTTTATTTTCATATGTTGTTGGCGTATCAGAACTGGATCTTTCCCTCCCTCGCAGGCTGTTGATTACTATTTGAAAGCTCTGAGGTCACTGGGGACACGAGACATACACCCGGCTGTTTGGGATTCAGTGAATTGGGAATTGTCCACGACTTATTTCACGATGGCAACTCTACAGCAAGATTATGCTCCATTATCTAGGAAAGCTCAGGAGCAGGTAATAATATTTGCGGGGCTATAAAAGAAGTCTTCAACTTTATGCCTTTAACAGATATTGAGCATATTTTCCATAACAAGCAGGATTTAAATATTTTTATTTAAGATTATAGGCTTGTCATTTTTTTCTCCTCCCCCTTAAAAAAAAAAAAAAAAACAGATTGAAAAAGAAGTCAGTGAGGCTATGATGAAGTCCTTGAAATACTGTGATGTGGACTCAATCTCTGCTCGACAGCCTCTTTGTCAGTACCGAGCCGCAACCATCCATCACAGGCTGGCATCCATGTACCACAGTTGTCTGAGAAATCAGGTATTGCCATTCCAAACTTAAGTTCAATGCCAAGTCCATTTAAAAGTGTCTGGTTGTTTTTCTTATATTTCACTATCTATTTAAATGCCATCTATTCTGTTAGCTGCTTTAGAAAAACTTGCAGTGTAGGTGATTTTCCACTCTCGCCTCTGCTGCATATTTTTCTCTACAATAATTGATTGGGTATTATTTTGTGAAATTACTTATCTTCTGTGCGCCACCCCCTCCCCACCAAGTCTCCCTCCAGACCCACCCGGAGTAACTACTGTCCTGGATTTTCCAGTATGTCCGCACCTTTTCTGTTTTACCACTTAAACATTTTACCTGGTGGTGAACTTTATAGGAGAAATCATACTGTACGTATTCTGTGGTTTATTGCCTTTCACTAGACGTGGTGTTTTTGAGATTCCTCCTGGTTGGTGCATTTTCTTAGTTCACTAGTATTCATTTAATGAATATATCACAGTTTATCCATTTTGTGATTTCTGAACTTTTGGATCGTTTTAGTGTGAGGCTATTAGAAGTAATCTGCTGTGAACAACCTTGTACATGAATCCTGGTACTCAGATGCATGTGTGTCTAAGAATAAATAGAGGCCCAGGTTGAAGGTACCTTCCTTCAGAATGGTTGCCTGGCTTCTGCCAAGGAATCTTGTGTTTGAAGTTTCTCAGGAATGTTTTTTTGTTCGTGTTGCTCTTTCCCTTTACTTAGCTCAGGACCAAGACAACTTACCTTGCAGTCCCTTGGGTATGGGCCTTCTTCTGGGTGCCCTTATCCTGAGAATACTGTCCTTTGAGGTCCAGCTTAATCAGAGAGGATTTCTTTTCACTTTAAGCTGGCCCCTGGACACTCTTCCCCTTGCCCCAGGACATCCTAACCAAAATTCAGGCTTGCCCAGATGGCCTAGTATCCTCAAGGCAAAAGCAAGCTTTAGCATTCCAAGACAACCCAATGGGGAAAGAATTGTTTTTTCAGCTGATAGTGCCAGGACAGCTGGATGTCCACATACTGGAGTTGGACTCCAGCGCCCCATATACAAAAATTAACCAAAAGAGGATTAAACAACTAACTGTAAGAACTAAAACTATAAGACTTCTAGAAAAATAATGACACTAAATAACATTTAGTGATCCAGAGACTTGGTTAAGTAGTTATAGTGAAACCCAGGCTTTAAGATTTGTCTTTTTATTTTATTTTTGATTCTAGGTTGGTGATGAACATCTTAGGAAGCAGCACCGGGTGCTGGCAGATCTTCATTATAGCAAAGCTGTTAAGCTTTTTCAGCTTCTCAAAGATGCTCCCTGTGAACTACTTAGAGTACAGTTAGAAAGAGTGGCATTTGCAGAATTCCAAATGACCAGTAAGTCTTAACTTTTTCATTTTACAGATCTGTGTGCACTGACTTCGTGTTGGATTGTCTTAGAGTGAGACAGACGTGGGGATCTCTCTTGAATGTAAATAATGTTGTTTTCTTTTTAACTTGCCCATAGTTAACGGCTTTGGGTAGGGGCCAGGAGAAGTCTCTATACTTCTTGAAGTTTAGAAAATGGGTTTGATTGTGTTCTGTGACCTATTTATGTTCGTAGAAATACTGAAATATAGCCCATGCTCTCTTACTTGGAAAAAAAAATATGACCGGTCACTTGAGGCCATTAGAGATATAAATCACATGAACAACATAGAGAAGCAGTGGTCCCATTGAATTCTTTTAAACCTACAGTGGGTACTGGCAGCTGTAGATTACAGAACTAGAACTGTAGATCCTGAGCAAGGTTAGAGCTATGCGGGAAGGGAAGGGAAGGAGGCAGGTGGAGGAGCTGGCTTTGTTAGGGCAGGCCACAGCAGGGAAGGAGTCGCTGCCCCACGCTGAATGTGTTTGCCTGAGTTCTCCCGCTCTTGCCCACCTGCTCCCCTTCTGCAGCAGGGGTCTTTGGAGAACTAGCTCTCATGTGGTAAAGAAACAAACATTTCTTTGAAGTGCAGCTGTTCATTTGATTTTATTTCAGTTGTTTTCTTGTATAAAATTAAAATAAATGTAATACTTAACCAGGTAGATGAGACTCTTTCAGTAGAGTATCCCTGAAGGATGCACAAGAAAGTGATAACATTGCTGTCTCTGGGAGCCAGGAGGAAGGCTTTCACTGTTTTCTGATTCAGATTTTGTACATTTTGAGAATGTATTACCTATTCAAAACAGTTTTTGAAAATACTTTTTACTGGGACACCTGGGTGGCACAGTCAGTTAAGCATCTGGCTCTTGATTTTGGCAGAGGTTGTGACTCAAGTTCATGAGATCGAGCCCCATGTCAGGCTCCACTCAGTGTGAAGTTTGCTTGAGACTCTCTCTCCCTTCCCTCCCCCCACCCCCACCCAAGAAAAATAAATCTTTAAAAAAAAACACACACACACAAAAACTTTTTACTGAAAGTATTTTTAACTTTTTGCCAGTGTATACTAGATGGCAGGATTAACAGTAGCTCTTTCTGGGGGGTGGGTTTTGGGTGACCTATTTTCATTTGCATCTTTGAATTTTCTGCCATGTTTGAATTCCTTCAAGAGAGCAGGCATCATTTTCATAGAAACAGACGGGAACAAATTTGCTAAGATGATAAGTATGGTTAATTTTCCTTCTAAAAGATGTTTAAAAATTGAGTACCTGAAAAAAGTAATGTAAAGATTTGGGGGCTTTTGGACCAGACTTGTCCCAGCTGGTTTCTTTGACCTTACATTCCGGTCTTATTTCAGATAGGCTGTGTTCTCACCCTGACAGAACCAAATGGTAAGGCAGGGAGACAATTGTTACTTATTGTTTTGTAGACTTAATATTTTTATTTAGGGATAATTATTAAAAGTTGAATTTTAGAAAATTTGTTGAGATTCTCGTGAGCTACTATTATAGCATTTGAAAATCCGTTTTCATTAATACATTGACATTGGATGGGTTTCTAGATTTATATTTAAAGGAATGATCATTTTTGTGTTTTTAACACTCTAGGTCAGAATAGCAATGTTGGAAAATTAAAAACACTATCTGGGGCACTTGATATAATGGTGAGAACTAAGCATGCATTCCAGCTCATCAGAAAGGAGCTTGTAGAGGAATTTGACCAGGTAAATGGAGAAAATATTTATCTTTGTTTTTTGTGTGTCTTAAGCTAAATGGTGAACATACATAGTGAGCATGTGGGGTATATGTGTGTGTGAGGTGTATGATGTGTGTATGTGTATATACGGACATATATACATATATGTGCTTTGCATAAAACCCATTAACAGTGATCTAGTATATTTTCTTGGTGGGATTATTAAACTCTTTAAGTTGGAACTATATCTTTTATATTAAAATTTTTTGTTCTTTAACCACATAGAGCTTAGTAAGACCCCAGTAGCATAACATCTCTGTTGTGTATTCCTTTTGCTTTTTTTGTTCTTTTTTGTTGTTGTTCTGTTTGTTTTTAAGAAAGAAAGAGGTACATAGCTCTTTTATAATTTCTACTGAACTGCTGCTGGGGAGCAGTTGAACAATGAATAGGCTTAAGCTCCTTGGAAAGCAGTTCTAGTTTGCCTGGCATTCCAGCGTTCATGCTGCCTTCTGCTGTTGCTGGAAGCTTCCCTGAATCCCCCGTGGTCCACCAGCCTGTTACCTCTTCCAGCCCCGGTTTGTCCAACCCTGTAGCGTGCCCATTTCCATCTTGCTCCTTTACTGCAGTGTTGCAAAGTGGGAGATTTCCATTCGGGATTAATTTCTTCTATGTAAGTGCCTGTTAGGTGTGAGGCATTTTTCACAGGTTTTAGTCTATCAGAGTGATCTCCCGGGTGGGAGGCTCATCACATTTCAACAGGCTGTGCCTGGAGGAAGACAAATGACCTGGGGTTTCCTTTTGTTGGTTTTGTTTTTGGCTAATAAGTTTATGGGGTGAGTGCAACTGTGGTCCCTTCACTTCACTATGAAGCTGTCACTCTCGGGCAGCTTGGGTAAACTAACTTCTTGTTGTTTTCAGCCTAAGAGTGATGAGTCCACTCCAGCTGCGGATTCCTCTCCTAGTCTTAATCGAGAAGAAGTGATCAAGCTCCTCAGTATATTTGAATCTCGGTTGTCATTCCTTCTCCTTCAGTCCATCAAGCTGCTGTCTTCAACTAAGAAGAAAACAAGGTAAATCCAATGGTTCTTTGTGGAAATTTCTTTTCCAGCAGCTTAACCTGTAGAAAGGTAATAATCTCTACTGACCGTATGAAAAGATAGATAGGTTGTATTCATTCTTGTCTTTTATGTGGGTAATCAGGGATTTTAAGTGGTGCTCTTTCCTGACTTGGTAAATCAGATGAGACTCCTCTCCGTGTGGCCTACTACGTATTGAAACTATAGAAACAGGTCTTGCTTCCTAAGAGTAAATACCCTACTGGTTATAATGTTTTCCCTGAGTGAGATGTGACTGACCCTGGAATGAAGACCTCGACTGTTTCTAGTAACTCTCCATTGTCTTTAATGGGAAGGCAGGAGTACAGTTTTGATATTCAGCACCGAATACACTGATAGGAAGGAGATGACAGAGTATTGAAATCTCTGTAAAGCCCAAGAACTTAGTGAAGAGAAAAGTGTGAGCATCTCAGCAAAAAATGTTCTCATACACCCATAGTTCTTTTGTTTTTGCCAGAGTTATTATGTTGGCATTATTAATTTAACTTAAAATTCTAGTAGTAGGTACTAGATCAGGAAGGTAATATAAATAATGTCTTCCTTTTTTTAAAATATAAGTACAGTCTAGCCATCACCCTACACATACATTGTTATCAGTTATTCTGTGTGTGTATTTTATCAATTTATAATCTTCAGGTGCTTTCTCTCTATATTTGTTTTAGTTTACATATAGTAAAATTTACTTTTGGTGGTGTATAGTCCTTCAAGTTTTGAGAAACACATACAGATATGTGTCTCCTGCCAAAATCATGACGCAGAACAGTTCCATCACTCCAAAAATTCCGTCTTGCTACCTCTTGGTGGTCAGCCCCTGCTCTGCCCCAAATCCTTAGATCTCAGGGAGAAAGCTTGCTGTCTTTTACTAGGAAGTGTAGCATCAGCTGTGGGTTTTTGTAGATGCCCTTTATCAAGTTGAGAATGTTCCCTTCTATTCCTAGTTTTTACCATGAATGGATGTGGAATTTTTGTCAGTTTATTGGTACACACATTGAAATGACCACATGGTTTTCCTTCTTTAATCTCTTGATGTGCTAGAGCTCGTTCAGGTTTTTTGAATGTTAAACCAGCTTTGCATTCCTGAGATAAACCCCACTTTGTTGGCATGTGTCATTCTTGGGTATCCCTGGGATTCCGTGTGCTAATACGGTGTTGAGGATTTTTGTGTTTGTTTGTGAGGATGGTTCTCTCCTGTAGTGTGATCACAGTTCTGGTCTTGTAGTGGTTTTGTCTGCTGTCAGTACTAGAGCTCTGCTGGCCTTATTAAATCCCTTTGCAAGTGTTTCCTCTTCTGGTTTTTAGGAGTGTAGAGTTATTGTTTCTTCCCTAAAGGTTAGAATTTACTAGTGAAATTATCTTAACCTAGAGTTGGCTTTATTGAAAGTTTTTCACAATGAGTTTAATTTCTTTTCGTAGATAAAGTTGACTTTTTCTTCTTGAGGAATGAAAGTGTATTTTAGCTGTTGTCAGATGTATAGGTTCACAGTGTTCCGTATTATCCTGTTAATGTCTTAAGGTGTTTGTTGTGGTAGCCCTCTTTTCATTCCTGATATTGCCAACTTTTGTCTTTTTTTTTTTTTTCTTGGTTAGTCTGATTAGAAGTTCATCAATTTTATTGATCTTTTCAAAGAACTGGTTTATTCAATTTTTTTTCCCATTTTTCTATTTTCAGTGTCATTGATTTATACATTTATCTATATGCCTTTCTTTCTGCTTATTATGGGTTTCTTTTACTGGTTTCTTTAAGTGGAAGCTTAGATTATTGACTCGAGACCCTTTCTCTTTCCTAATATAAGCATTTACTACAAATTTCACTCTGCTTTTGCTACATCTCACAAATGTATTTTCTTTTTCTTTCAGTTTAATTTTAATTTTTGATATCCCCTGAAACAACTTCTTTGACCCCTGTGTTATTTAGAAGCATGCTGTTTTGGTTCCTAAATAGTGGGACTTTCCAGGTAATCTTTATTATGGATTACTAGTAATTCCATTATGTGCTGAGACCATAACTTCGTATGATTTCTCTTTTTTGTGTACGTTTGTATTATGGCCTAGAATATGGTTTGTCTTTCCATGTGCACTTGAAATATATGGGTATCCTGCTCTCTTGGATAGAGCATCCTGGAAATGTCAATTAAGTTGGTTTATAGTATTATTCAGGTCTTCTGTATTCTTACTGATTTTCTACTTGTTTTATCAATTACTAAGAGAGGAGTGGAATTTTCCAACTACAGGTGTGGATTCGTCTATTTTTCTCTTCGGTTCTGTCAGTTTTGTTTCCTCTGTTTTGATGTGGACACATTTAGATGCATACACATTAAGGATTGGTCTGTCTTGGAGAATTGACCCCCTTACCATGTGATATCTGCTTTTTATCTTAATATAACTACTCAACTTTCTTTTGGTTGATAGTCTTTTTCTTTCTTTTGACCTAACTATGCCATTTTAGTAAAAGTGAGATTCTTATAAATGACATATACCTGGGTCTTGCTTTTTTTAATCCAAACTTACAATTGGTGTCTTCAGACCATTTACATTTAAGGTGATATAGTATAGTTAGATAAAATCTGTCCTCTTGTTAGCTGTTTTGTCTTTTTTGCCTTCTCGAGTTAATTGAACATTTTCTATGATTGCATTTGATTTCACTATTGATTTATTATTTATACTATTTTTTAAATGTTTTGGTGGTTGACCTAGGGTTTAGGTTTACATCTTTAATCAGAGACCACTTTCACGTGATATTCTGTGGCACCACATGTTGTATGAAGACCTTCAGATAGTCCCTCCCAGTTCTTCCCTCTCTTCAGTTGTTACCATTCATTTCACTTTTACATGTTACAAACACAATACACTACTACTGTTTCTGCGTTAGATAGTTACCTTTTAGAGCAATTAAGAATAGAACAATTTATTTTTATGTGAATTTATTTTACCTTCATTTATTCCATTTCTAGTGCTCTTCTTGGTATAGATACCATTTTCTGTCTGGTGTCCTATTCTTTCTGCATGAAGAACTTCCTTTAACATCTACCAGCAAAGAATTCTTCCATTTTGATTGTCTGAGAAAGTCTTTATTCCTCCTTCAGCTTTGGGAGATGTTTTAGCTGGGTATAGAGTTCTAGGTTGACAGACATTTTTGTCCCACACTTACGGGATGTCCCTCCCTTGCCTTCTGGCTTGCGTGTTCTCTGACAGGAAACCTGTTCTGATTCTTACCTTTGTTCTTAGGTATATAATGTGCCTTTTTTCCACCAGCTGCTTTCAGGGTTTTCTCACCCCACCCCCCAGCAGTTTGAACATGATATTCTTGGGTGTGTTGTGATTTCTCCTTCCTTCCTTGGTATTTTTACTTCTTCTGTTCCATTCTCTCTTCTTTCTCTGTGGTTCCAGTTGTACCTATGCTAATCTATCTTTAAGTTCACTGATTCTTGATTTTTGTCACTTACAGTTGAACTTGTCAAAGGCATTCTCTATCTCTGTTTACTGTGTTCCTCATTTCTGGTATTCCCATTGGGTTTTTTCTGTAGGTTCCATCTCTCTGCTGAAGTGACCATTCTGATCTTGCACATTGTCCACATTTTCCACTTGAGCCTTTTAATGTATTAATCATTGTCATTTTAAATTGCCGATCGGATAGCTCCACCATCTGTGTCATATCTGACTCTGGTTCTGTTGATTTTTTTCTCTTGGTGTGTGTTGTTTCCTTACCTTTCTACATCTCGTAGTTATGGGAAACTGGACATCTCAGCCTGAGGGAAGTAATTTTTGTGCCTGGAAAGTTCTTACACCTGTCCCATGCTAGACCTTTAGTATGGGGGGTTGAGTTCATTTTTCTAGCCTGGAGCTGAGCTGTGGTTGAGATTTTTTTTGTTGCTGTGGTTACTTTTCATGTCCAGCAGCCTTCAAGTTCCTCAAGCAGTGCCTGTGCTTAGTCTGGAGCAGGTCTGCAGAGGGTTTTTCTGAATGTCTCCTCCGCCTTTAGTTTTAGGATTTTCCTAAGGAAGGTGTGTGGTACCTGAGAGAGGGTCTGTCTTCACACTCTTAGAGTTCTCTCAGCTATAATTCCACTCCTGCTTGTCCTTCAGTGCTTCTAGCCTGCTAGGGAGGGGAAGAGGGCGGGCCAGGCCTTCTCAGTTGTTCTAAGCCTCAGTCTTAGGCAGACACTGGGTCCCTGAGGGCCAGGTGCGTGGCCTTACACTGCTCCTGCCCCAGCCCCAGGGTGGAGTGGTTTCTTCTGTTCACTGCTCTGTGTTGACTTTGACCAGTGCCCTAAGACTGCCATAGCTTGTTGCCTTCCTGTCCCTCGACTACACCCTACAGTTAAGGCTTTCATTCCTTGGAGAAAAGGGTCTGGGTGGGGTTGCCTGCCCTTCGTAGCTCTAGCTAGTCCCCTTGCCTAGCCTGCACGAAGGTTGCTTTCTTTGGGCTCTCGCCAGATTTTTATGTGAGCGTCTGGTAGGGTCTTTGAAGAAAAGCCTACCAGACAAGGTAAACTCATCCTATATCTGCAGCCCCCTTCACTCCCTCACCAGCCCTCACTCAGCCTCTACCAGCTCATTAAATTCTTAGCAGTATCTGGGTATCTGGCTGCATCTGCTGCAGACGAGGAAGTACTTCGCTATCTCCCTGTCTGTCCTTAGTTTGCAGACTCAGTGCTTACCCAGCGACCCCAGCTCTTTGACAGATTCATGCAGAGTCATGTCCTTGTAGTTTGTCCTGCTTTGTATTGCTGTGTTTGTCAAAACGGTGGGAATGATACTTTTTCCTGCTGTCTACATCTGAGAAGAAACCCTCTCCAGTAACGCTTTCAGATAATTCTCTGTGGCCTGTGGAGAGCTTTTGTTTGGGGCGGAGCACTCAGTCTTGGGTGCGCTGCCATCCCAGCTGCCGTCCATCCTCGGCGCGGCTCTGCATGCCGTCCCCGTACGACCAGGGCATATTGGCACGTGCGCTGTGTTCTGAAGAACCAGAGAACTAAAAGGCACAGGTCGTGCGGGTCGTGACACGCAGTTGAAAAACTGACGGCTTGTCCTGTTTAACAACAGCGGGTAAATTTCAAATTTTTTTCTTGGTTTCCACAAGGTGGCAACATAAACATAGGCTACGCGAGAAAGAGTGATTCACTGATTTGTCACAAATCGATGGTTTGAATACTTAGCTAACAGGTGATGGTTTGGTCTTACAGTGTCTTTTATAAACATAACTGTCGGGGCACCTTGGGTGGCTCAGTCGGGTAAGCATCCAGCTCTTGGTTTCAGCTCCGATTGTGATCTTGGGGTCGTGAGATCAAACCCCCAGTCCGGCTCTGTACTGGGCCTGGAGCCTGCTTAAGATTCTCTCTCCCCGATCCCCACACGCTCGCACACACACTCTCTAAGAAATTAAATCTAAAAAAAAAAAAAACCGTCATATATATGACTTAAGGAATTTTTATTTTAGTGGAGGGTCTTCTAACCTGTTTTTTCAGGTTATTAATATCCTCTCGAAAAAAATGCAATCTGAAGTTTTCATGCATGATGTGTAAAGTCCTGTTTAGCTAATTTGTGTTCATTTTTCAAGGTTTATTAAGTAAAAAGACTGTTAAATGTGATATTTATGTTTATACAGTTTATATGTTGATAGGCTTCAAAACAGAGAGAAACTGGTTACTGAGTGACTGTGTCTCCTGTGTCACTAATCACACATGAAAACATGGGATTTTATCGTGAGGAGGGAGGCCTCCTGCGCTGTCTCACCATGAGCTGTGAGCATTCCTGTTTGGAGTAAAGGGAGATCAGAACTAGACTTTTTTTTTTTTTTTTTTAATTTATTTATGTGAGAGAGAGCATGAGTTGGGGGAAGGGGGCAGCAAGAGGGGGAGAAGCAGACACAGGGCTCCACCCCAGGACCCTGGGATCATGACCTGAGCCTAGGCAGACGTTTAAATGACTGAGCCACCCAGGCGCCCCAGAACTAGACTTTAAAAGAGAGGAAATAGTATGTTTGTGTTTTGTTTTGATTATTCTCTACCTACCACAACCCTGCCTTAAAAAGAAAACAACTTAGTAATTAAAAATCTTAATTTTCTTAGAATCCTCTTATGACAACTTCCTCGTATGACAACCGGTGTTGTCCTGCTAGAAATGCTTGTTTTATCTGTTGGGTTGTGTTCTCTTTTTGGATGAAGAATTTATTTACTCTTGTACTATATGTTAGTACTCACTGCTTTAGCAGATTGGAACCTCTTGACCTTTTTTGATGGCTTTGGGGTTTCATAGAATGAAAAACTATGAAAAATAGAAGTAATCTCTGAGGGTTTGGAAAGCCCTTGACCATAGTGCAGAGAGCAGATCTTTTAGCTTTATGGGCTGTTCCTGGCCATTTAATATGTATGTTTAATATTTGGTTAAGATTATTAAAAGGAAAATAGAGGAATGTTAGTTGCCTTTGGAAAAAAGATAAGCCAATGAAATGTTGAGACCTTTCTTGTTAGAGTTCATGGTTCAATGAAACTGTTGATGAGAGTTGATTAAGGATGGGAATCATTTGTAGAAATTGGAAGATGGGGCACCTGGGTGGCTCAGTCGTTAAGCGTCTGCCTTTGGCTCAGGTCATGATCTCAGGGTTCTGGGATCGAGTCCCGCATCGGGCTCCCTGCTCAGTGGGAAGCCTGCTGCTCTCCCTCTGCCTGCCCCTTCCCTGCTTATGCTCTCTTTCTCTCAAATAAATAAATCTTTTTAAAAAAAGAAAAATTGGAAGATGGAATATTTAAGATTCAGAAATAGGATCAGAACAAATCTCAGAGGGTTTTAAATTTATGATCCCAGCAGCTATCAGTTATCTTTAGGCCCCCAGCTAAAATAGGGTGTCATTGTCCCTGAAGAAAAACTCATTTTTGGAGCACTGATTAAGTACTACTGCCTTCATTTGTCAGGAGTTTAAGTTTCTTATAAGATTATCAGAGGTTTTATAAACGTCAGCCCCACCCAGAAATTAAAACACCGTGCTCTTAGGCCCAAACTGTAGACAGTGAATGCATTTTGAATGATCACTTTTACTCTGCCACAGGTGGTTTGAAAGGAAGAGAGATTTGCCTGATAAAAGAAGTAGGACTAAGAGGGAGAAGAGAAATGGGTTTCTAGAGAGGGGTGTGCGGGGTCCCCCGTGGTCGGCCCCAGCATGGACAGGTGGGTCCTGTTGAGGCCTCCTAGCCCGAGCCTTGATGTGCGCCAACGGGAGTCTCTAAGAAGGCTGCTGGTTGGCTCTCTGGCCGGCCGGACGGGCACTCAGGCAAAAGCAGAACATTTGTACATTGGTGAATGGAAAGAACATAGCATTTGAAGTCAGAATATAATGTTTTGACCTCAGTACAAATTATTTAGCCCTTCTGGGCCTTGGTTTTTCCATCTGTAAGGTAGGAATATTCTAAGTCCTTGCCCTTCTGAGGCGATGGTTGTCACACGGCTCAGATGCAGACACGCACACTCGGAGATGATCCACTGTCCACAGGAGCCGGTCCCGTGTGGCCAGAGGGTCTGTATTGCATCTGGACTCGTTTAAAAGGGGACGGGGGGGAAGGATGCTAGAGGCTAGAGATGAACTGCCATGTAATTACTAATCTTTTCTACTAGTAACATAAATATAATCTATTGATCTTTCCTGTGGGGGACCTATTTTCAGGACAACTGAAGTCTTTGTTAAAACAGTTTTTAAGTGGAGTATGTCTAGGACCCTGCACTCAAGGGGCATTCTTCACACGATGTTGCATGGACAGTGTGGATACGTCAAGGTAGAGTGGCTCCCAAGTCTGGGGTCTGGGCTTCAGTCCGGTGCAGTTCTAGCCCCACGGAGAGCATCCCCATATTCAGGCTGGTTGATCTGAGGGTTGTCAGGCTCAGCACAGAGAAGGGAGGAAATACTGGACAGCTCTGTGCCGTACTTAGCCTGTCTCCGCTGGATTTTCTTCACAGCGTGTCTGCTCTGACACGCTGTTTCCTTCTTGTTCAATGCACGGCTTCTCCCCTACTCCTCCCTCAGTGGAACGCAGGTGCCGAGAGGGCGGGGGCTCTTGGTCTGGTTTGTCCACTGCCAGGAGCCGTTTCCAGTACACGGGACGCACTCGGAGACTCAAAGAGAAGGAGCATTGGTTCTAGTTGATGCAGTGAAGTAAACGTCCACAAACAGGCCTCTAAGCAATAGATGCAAGAAGGTTAAGTATGGAATAAACATGAATAGAACACCTGCTTCCCTGTGAAAAGTGACGGGCTATTCCTATTTACTTTTTTGGATTTCTTCTTGAATTGGTGGGCATTGCTGTGTACTTCACGTCTTTGTTTTTGTTTTAATGCAGCAGTAATACTGAGGAAGATGTAGTCCTCAAAACCAACAAGCAGATTTACTCGCAGCTTTTGAGAGCTATTGCTAACAAAAATGCAACTCTTCTGGAAAGAATTGACATTCTCATCCATTTGCTGGATCAGCTTGCTCGCGGCAGCGGCGTGCAGTGACTCGTGCCCGAGGCTCCGGCTGAGGAGATCCTGTCAGTGCCTTCTGCTCCCGGGGGCTCGTTTGTCCATTCGGTGCTTCGTTTCATTAAATATGAGGGAAATCTCCACCTACAACAGGCCCGGCAGTGGAAACAGTTCTCTTTTCCCATGACAGACAAGTCATGGCTGAGTTCTTTGACTTTTTCATTGGAAGTGCTAAAATCAGAATCAGACTTGGGGCTCCCAGCATTTGTTTCTTTGCGAAGTACACGGTACCTCAGTGTTAACAGACTTGCTGTGGTGGCTGGTACACTTGTAGACATTTTTGAGGTATGTTAAGCTACGTGGGTTTAAGATAATAATTATTTTGGATGATGTTACTTTGGTCAAGGGAACTTTTCTCCAAGTGATTTTAGTGGTTCACATGGGTTAGAGAAATGTCCTGTGCATCTGCAGCATCTCCTCAGTTGCACAGAAGGAAGCCTGTCCTCCTTCAGCTTCGGTGCAGGATTTGATGGAGACTGGCCATTGTGCGAGTTTCTGTATTTAGTGCATGTTCTGAAAGGATCCGCTTTTCTTTGACTTTGTATGACAGTTGATCAAGAATAGGTACTATCCCCCCCTTTTTTTCCATTTTAAACTTGAAACTGTGAATAAGGTAAGAAAACTATTTTGAATAAATAAATTATTTATTTAAAATGTCTTCGTATTTTTCCATTTCACGTTCTTGACTTTGAGTTTTGATTTGAACTGGTTTAATGAATGAATTTTACAAAGGAAAGATTAAAACATTAAAAATAAAATTGTGCCACTCACTAAGTTCTCACTAGAACGTCACACTCATTTCTCGCCCCTTTTCCTGCATGGCTCCTGTCTAGTTGCGTACACATGGCCTCTGTTTTTTTCCGTGCCTACATACATCGTGCAACGCTGTGCTTGTCCTGTCCTACTAAAATCCGTTTCGAGGAAATGGAACAGAAATCAAGCATACGCTTTCCTGTCAGGTGGGTGGATGGGACTTAGGTGCATGAGGCCTTTGTAGACAGCCTGCCCTGCCTCCAAGTCCGCTAGCCTGGCCCCGAGGGCCACTCCGACCTCCTTCATGCCATCGGCAGACCCCTTTCCCTGCAGATCCTGCAGAACCCCTCCATTCAGCAGCCACACCTCTCTGGAGGAATCTGAACTATAGGGAAAGTTGTCTGGAATAAGCTTGTTTTAAGCGGAGTTTTTACGGAGTGCTTTCTCATGCACCAAGACTTTGGGGTGTTTTCCTTGGCGGTGTGTTGACACCTGTCATAGCTCGGCAGAGCTCCTCCTGGCCGCTGGCCGTTTGTCCACTTCCTTGGGACAGATTTGCATCCATTTTCAAAAATCATTGAAGCATTTAAAGTTTTGACTAAGTCATGAAGCCGGTGCACAGACTCAGTCTCCTGTCAGGACAGCGTTCACTCTGCTCCCCCATCGGCAAGCGCTGTCTCCGCTAGTTAAACCTGCACGCTTCCGTGGGGAAGATCTGACGCTGAAGTAAGCTGGCGTCAGGGATGTCGCAGCCCCGGTCTTGTTCTCTGGCCTCTCCTTGGCTGAACAGCCTTTTCGTCCAGAGGAGTATTTGTTTTTAAGCAAGAAGATACCAATTCTAGCTGTCTTCCCTTGTCTGAGCAAGAATATGAACATCCCTACAGGGGGAGAGAGGTCTTTTTCAATGTTTTTGTAGTCTGACTTTTAAGTTCGTGCTGCTTAAAGTGCTCGTGTCTTAGCTTTTACTTGAGAAGAATTGTGCCATCTGTGGCCTGATCACCGAGATGACTTGTTTTGCAGTTAACTTCAGGGCAGGGATGGAGAGCAGGTTGCCTGGGCACTGGGCTGGAGCGAGGAGGCGAGGGTCGCCAGCAACCACGGCATCTGACTCTGGGAAGGACGCAAGTGTGAACTTCAGCTTCCTCGACTAGAAATGTGCACAGGAGTAGGTCCCCTGGCACTCTGCCAGACTTGTGAAGCTCGAGAAATACATGGGAAAACCTTCTGTACACAGTCATGTATTAGAAAAATATAAATTATGACAGGAATTGTGGAATGTAGTCAATTTGAAATCTGTGACCTTTTCCACTGAATGCCCCCAGGGAGCTGCGTTTCCTTCCATGACTGGATCCTATGGCTATAGCTACGCTTCCGTCCATCCATGAAATTAGGGGGCGGGGGTGGAAAGACAGGGATTCCTCAGGATTCTTTTTTTTAACCTTTTCTAAAAGATTGGCAAAATTATTCAGTGGATTTTTTTTTTTTGCCTGAGAAATTCACTTTCAAATCAATTATTTTAAAAGTTCAAGTAATGCTTTTCCCACCGGGTTTTAGCCTTATTTGGTTACTAAAAATCTGGTTTGTTTTCTTTGTAAAAGAAATCAGACTTTCTCTTAGAAATCCTTTGACTCCCGTTTGCCCGTTTTTCTCATTACATGTTCAGGGTGGAGGTATGGACGTCACAAATGTCAAACCACCGCTCTGAAATCGACTGCTTCGGAAATAAGCCATTTGAAGGAAGCCAAAAATGCTGTTGTCTGTCCCTGTCGCTAACTACTTTCCAATATGCATTGCCTTTGAAAAAGAAAATGGCGTTGTGTGCGTAGGAGTAATAGGCTGAGTCTATATTCCTGAAGGGATGGTTCTCTGGCTCTATTCCCGGAAACACTTCAGTGATCTTCATCGGATAAGAATCAAGTACTTGATTTCTGTTGACATCAAATGCAAACACCTGCAAAGCAAGGAAGAGAGTTAAGGCTGGCTTTTCTGAAAATCATTGATTTTTAGGTTAATTTATAGGAATGAGGTAAGTAAATCTGTGGCTTTGCACCAAATTCTCTGGGCTTGAAGTTCTTCATTTTCCATATGATGGGATCTGCCATGGCCACCGAGGTCTGAGGCAACTAAGAACAACTTTTAACTAAGACCTTGAATTTCACGTAGGGGTGAAGAAGCAACACCAGGCTGGAAAGCATCCTACTTACGAGGGACTCTTTGAAGAAGTAAATTAACTGCTTTCTTCGGTCATAAAAGGCAGTGTCCAGGGGACTTGGGATGCCAGGAAATCCTTCTGAAATCAATTTGGGGTAGCTTCTTCCTTGTTCATCTTCTGTGTAGGCCTGATCCTTGTCACTGTCATATCTCCAGTACTGATTTCCTGAGGGCCAAACAAAAAATGCTAATATGGTTTATTACCATTTAATTATAGCAAACCATGAAGAGGGACTGCTTTCAACATAGATCTCAGCCAACCACGATGTTCTCCTGTGATCCCAGGACAAGGCAGGACCTCAGCCTCTAAGCAAAGCCTCCATTTAGATGAATGATTCCCCAGGTCTTGAATTACTTCTAGATAGATCCTGGCAATCACTGCTGCTATTGAAATGTTGGTTGTCAGGGGCGCCTGGGTGGCTCAGCTAATCATCTGCCTTCAGCTCAGGTCATGATCCCGGAGTCCCGGGACCCTGGGGTTGAGCCCCGAGTTGGACTCTCTGCTCAGCAGGGAGTCTGCTTCTCCCTCGGACCCTCCCCTCTCTCGTGCTCTCTCAAAAAAATAAAATCTTTAAAAAAAAAAAAAAAGAAAATGTTAGTTGTCTTCTGTCGGGCACTCCAGCCCACTGGCACTCATCAAAAGCAAAAAGCAAAAACGAAAGGACAAAAATCATGTGGTCTTTTTCACAGAAGATTCTTCTTCTGTTTCTTCCTATATAGTCTCATGATCTGCCTTTTACATGTTAGAGACCCATGGGTTGTCCTGAGTCATTTTCCTACCATAATCAACCTAAGCCCTCTTTTTACAGAAAACAATCCTGAGGCTTATGATGGGGTTTTACTTTTTTTCAGGATTTTAGAATTACATCATTTTAGAAAAGAGCTGAAGTGGTCCGTCCAGATCACAGCCCAGGTGGACCCGGTGCAGGCCCCTCTTCCCATGTTCCACTCACGTGATTCCACCCACTGCCCTCTTCCTAATGTCATGCTCTGAAACACCACAGGATTATTCTAAATTCTCCTTAATAGTTCCTAATCCTGACTATTTGGCATATTGTCAGCAGAAAATAGAACAAATCCACGGGGTTAGATATTTTTGTGTTCACAACTTACACCACGCCACAACCAGTTACACTCCTTAGCCACCAACCATGTGAGCTCCCTCTCCCTCATTCCCTCCCCGCCCCTCGCCGCCTCCCCCTGCAAAGGTTTGCCATCGAGAAAGAACAGTGAATGACGTGTGTCCAGCCAGGGGGTGCAATTCACTCTAACTGGAATACTTTTTGAATTCAAAGTATTCACACAGCAAGTTAACTTTAAGATGTTTTTAAAGCTCCAAGAATAAAATACAGCCATATGATAGCAATCCCCCACGATGACCTAATTCTATAATTAAGAGTCTTTGTTGCCAGTATAAATTCTAGTCCAGGGCTTCTAAAGCACTGAATGTTGTGCTTCCAACTCTGAAAGATCTAAACCAGACAGGTCCACCCTGGGCAATTTCTTTATGTAACTGAACCAAAATAATTCTTCCTTTGTGTGATGTAAGGAAAATTAAGACCAAATTCATACGCAGGTTTCCTACGGCCAAATCTGCATGCAGCATCTTTTTGGTTGGGCTCTTGCCTCACTGAGTCCTGAGCGGTTTCAGACAATAGGGTCGTATTACTAGGGAGCTGGGCAGAGACAGGGCGCACCCCTTACCTCTCGGGCGAAAGTCTGGGGAAGGGAAAGAAAAAGCAGCCACCCAGAACCTTGTTTGTGGTTAGGCTCCACGCATTTGGTTTGCCAAGGCAGCCAGCCTCCGTGACGGGCACAGAGGTTCTGGGCCAGGTGGTCTGTGAGTAAAGCAGCAGCAAGAGAGTCTTGGCCGGCCTGCTCTGCGTGTCCCTCCCACCACCGGGGCCCCCCACCTCAGTTTCTGCCTTCCAGCAAAACACTGATCCTCCCTGCTTGGAAACCACCGATTCCTGCCTGCCTGCTGGATGACCTCCAGCCTCTGAGCACAGAGGCTCTCGGTGCTCAGGGTGACCCTGTCTTTCTAACCTAATCTCGCCCCGTGTGAGTGCCCTGTCACACCTCCACGGGCTCAGCTGTCTCTCCCATCTGCGTTTTCACCCTCGCTCACCCTAAAGCTTTGCTTCTGCCTCCTGTGTCTCACCGCCCCCTCACCCCCATGCGCACCTCCCCCATCACGCTATTCCCGGTGTCCCTTTCGGGGCACCCGGGGTCCTACGCATCCTCTGAGGCTGGGGCAAGCCCTGAGTTCTGGGTGGCTCCAGCATCTGGTTCCAGGGGCAGTGGTCACCTTGTCCGCTCTTCCTTCCCTTCACCACATAATTCTAGTGGTCAGCTTCTAAGGTCTTTTCTCTCCAGAACTAGTTAAAACTTCTCTAAGGAGGGCCCTTTCTTACGCAACCACCTCAGGGCCTGGCATAGTTGGTCTACTCATTCATTCACTCATTCATTTGTTCCTTTGACGAATTCAGTGCCTTCTTACAGAGATCAGGGGATGCAACACAGTCCCTGTGCTCACAGAGCTCACAGTCTGACAGAACAGACAGAAATTAGGTGAGTGATTGCAAGAGCATTATACTAAGATTCTTCGGTATGGAGCTCAAAACATTTGTTCTGAATGCATCTCTGTAATAAAAGATATAGAACCGTCCCGAAGAAGCTCTACCTTTAAAAAAATAACGTTCGTCTCTTCTCCATGTCCAGAGGTGGACAAAAGCGTCGATGTTTTGTGTTGGGATTCCGTGCCAGCCACGGAGGATTTGGATAGGATCCCCGTAGCGCGTCCGGTTATTTCGATTTTCGTAAAGCCAGTACCAGCTCTTGCGGAAAAAGTAGGTGCTAAATCGCATCATCACGGCTCCATGTTGGTTTCGCTCTTTGCGAATCCAGTCAAATGCAGTATCAAATGATCCTTCACATGAACCTGAGAAAGAAAAACAAAGTCCAGCCCCTGGTCACCTGGTGCAAAAACCAGCAGTCGCTATTTTCACATGTGACTCGAACAGAGACAACTGCGAAGCTGGAGTGTTCTGTCAAGCTGTCTCAAAGCAAGATGCCCCCCAAGACTGAAGTAGGCCTACCCAGCCGAGCAGGAGGAGTTGGAGGGGCCCCGGGAACCTGCAGCAGTGCCGGCTCACGTGGGCCGTTCTGGCTAATCTTTGTGCAGAAGATTACTCTCTTGAGGTGTCTCGATTTGGGATGCTGGGTATGTGATCACCCTAAATATAACTAATGCCTCTTGATGGCTCGTCTGACTTCATGAGAGGCAAGCAGTTTGGTTCTGGGCACACACAAGAGTAAGATTTCCTCTGCAGGAAAGAAATCCATCCTGGCATTTGTCACTCTCCAAACGTCCGGAGAGCATCTTCGCATAGAATGGCTGGAGTGGAACAGAAATGGTAGTGCTCTCCGTTTTAAATGGAAAAGGGGAGAGTAGCTTTCTTTCCCCTCAGCCTCAACGCTAGGTCATTAATCACTTCCATTAAATAATGAACCGTTAACACTTTGGCCTGAACAACTGAAGAGAGATTAAAGTTGATCCTGGCAAGGCTCCCGCTGTTCTTTGCCTTGGGACGGCAGGGAACTTCTCCCAGGGGCTTCCAAGTGCCTGCGGCGCCCACGGGAGGCCACCGCCTGGGTGGCCCACTGCGCTCTAGGAAACCACCCTGTTACCCTCCGTCCTCCCAGGGACATAACGTAGCGCAGGGAAGAGGGAACATCCACGGGAGTGCTTTGCTCTGCACCGGTGGCTACCCTTGGGGCACGGCCACCTTGAAGGAAGAGCTCACGATCTTCCAGAACAGTCTTACCATACAGCTTTTGAACTGCTTTTCTGTCTGACCAGTCCAACTCAAACACAGGCTCCTGGGGGATGTAATTCGGTTGCATTATGGATCCTGTCCTGTAGGTGTGAGGCAAGCCGAGTACGTGGCCAATTTCATGGACGGCCACCTAGAAGGGAACACAAACCACGCGTGCGGTGCCAACCCTGGGTGTCTGGGAGTCACGTGGACCCCCCCCGCCCCCGCCCCCCACTCCAGGGGCAGGCCTGTGCTTTAGGAGGAACGGCACTTGTTAAGGAGAAGGGGAGCGATGGGGAGACTCGGGGAGCTTTCTCAGAAGGCTGTGGACACTGCCCCCGAGAAGCCCTGGCGTTCTGCGCTCCAGCCCATGCTGCGTGCCCTTTGCCTGGTCCCTCCGCACAGCTGCAGACCACTTACTTTGAGAAGGCTGATGCCCGCGTCACTGGTGGGAGGTGTGAAGTGTTCATCATCGTCAAAGTGGATGTCGCCCAGGCGCCAGGCATGTGCAAACTCCTGCCCGCTGCCATCAAAAACCCGAGGACAGCCCAGGTGCCGGCCTGGCAAGGGGAGAGGGAACACGGACACCCGAGGGTTCGCGGCCTCCGGGGGCTCACAGTCCAGGAGCAGAAGCAACCACTCCTGGCTTGTGCAACAGTGTGGTGTCGAGTCTGAACACCTGGAGATAGCTGCCTAGCAAACCTGTGGGAGCCCAGAGGAAGGGGCGGGGGGTGCCATCCAAAGGCTGAGGGAGGAGACAAGATCTGAGCTGGATCCTAACAGCTGAGTGGTCAGGACATGAAGGAGGTGCTGCGCGATGGTCCCTGCCCTGTGTACGGTTTTCAACAAGCCTCCTGTGTAGGGCTCACAGCAGGACAGTCAATCCAGTCAGACCAGCAGGGCAGGCGTGAGCATCCCTAGCTCCCAGACGGGGTGCAGAGAAGTTACCCTCTCCAAACCCACCCAGCTAGGAGGTGGTGGGGCCTGCTGGTGGGGCCAGCAAACCACCACGCGCTAGTTCTCCCCAGGAGTGGCGGGAAGGGTGAGCCAGGCCTGGCTCGCGCCCTGCTGGGCTCGACGGGGTCCCTGCAGCAGGGCTCACTGGGCTGATCTGCTCAGAGACAAGCGGAGGGCCCGCACGGATGTCCCCATGTGACCGCTCCCCGGTGGGCGCAGGGAGACCCGCCGTGCCCTTCCCAGTGAGTGGCAATAAAGCAGCACCTACAGAGGGTTTGCCATCCGCCCATGCCCCTGGCAGGTGCCACCTCGGACACCCCGGAGGCTTTGCAGGTGACCGGGGCGGGGTTCCCCCCGTCGGCCTGTTGGCCCCGGGGCTCCCAGTGAACCGGGCCCGCCGCCGGCCGTGCGGGAGGGCAGTGGGGCTCAGCCCGCCTGCAGTCTTCGCCCTCCTCACCTCGTCCGAAACCCAGCTTTATGTCCACGGCGGCGCCGGGGGCGGCGAGGTCCTCCCGGAAGTCCAGCGGCATCACCTCGCTCCACATCCGGAAGGCCAGCCTGAGGATGTGCCTCTGCTCGCCCACGGCCAGCTGCCCGCTGGCGCCCTCCCCCAGCAGCCGCCAGGTGAGCGTCCTCTTGGCGAAGGCCCGGGTCCCCCCGCGGGGCGCGGCGACCTCGGGCTGCGGGTCCCCGGGC
Source organism: Mirounga leonina (assembly GCF_011800145.1). Lineage (NCBI taxonomy): Eukaryota > Metazoa > Chordata > Mammalia > Carnivora > Phocidae > Mirounga > Mirounga leonina. Next base: position 47,681,879 of record NW_023270265.1, read on the forward strand.
GGCGGCGGCGCCCGCAGGAAGCGCTTGGGCCGGGCGCGGGGCGGCGGGCGCGGCGGGGGCCCGGGGGCCGGGGGCGGCAGGGGCCGCGTGTCGGGGACGCCGCAGCGCGGCCTGTTCATGGCCGCCAGCGTGGCCGCGTCCAGCCGCCCGCTCGCCGGCAGCGCGTTGACCCTCTGGAACCTGCGCACGGCCTCGGCCAGGGCGGTGGCCCGGGGGCCCGCGCGCCGCGCGTCGGGGCTGCGACCCCGGGGCCCCGGCCCGGGGGGCGCGTCGGCCCAGCCGTACTTGGACAGGAATCGCTGCGGAAGAGAGAGGGCCCGACCCGCGGGGCGGGGGTGGCGCGCTGAGCGTGTGTTTGCGTCACGTACTAGGTTCCCGCGGGAGACTGGACGCGCCAGGCCCGTAGGCCCTCCCTCATTTCTAGCGGGTGGTTATCGTTGTCCGGGGGAGGCCCCTCACCTCAGGCGGTGCGGCCGCCTCGCACGTGCCTGCGTGCGCGCGTGTCCGCGAGCGCACGTGCCCCCGACGGTGTGCACGGCCCCGCGCCTGCGCGTGCACGCGTCTTGCGTGCGCGCGCGCGTGCTCGTGCGTGGCGGTGCCGCGGGGGCGCCTACCTGCGCGGCGACGGGGTCCGTGATGGGCTGGGCCCGGCGCAGCGGGGCGGGCTCCGCGTCCGAGCGGTCCCGGCTGTGGGAAAGGGGCTCGGGCCCGGCGGGCCGCGGGGCAGCGAGCCAGCAGAGCAGCAGGGCCCGACGGACGACGGAGGCGGCCAGCATGGCCCCGGCTGAGCCCCGCGCCCCCGCCTCGCCACCGTCCGTCCCGTCTCCCTCCCGAGGCGCAGGCCCCCGCACGCTTTTATACACGCAGCCCCGGGGCGGCGCGCGGTTCCAGGGCCTCTCACCCAGGCCCGAAGTGTGCCCACCGGGAGGCCCGGCGGGGCCTGGACGCGCAGCCCTTTGAAGGCCCCAGGAGCACGCTTCTTGCTGGGGCGAGAATGTTTGCGGCCCCCGCGGGTGATTACATCCCGACCGGGCGGCCACCTGCGCGTTGCATCTCTGGTGGCGGCTCGTGGGCAGGCTGCCGCCGAGGGAGCTGCGGCTGGGCCTGGTGGCGGGGGCGCCGAGCCTCGCCCTCGGCCTGCTGGGGCCCGCCGCCCCTGCGGCCTCACCGCCTGAGCCTCCGTTTGCTCGGTTTGCGTCCGTCGTCTTTCTTGGTCAGCCAGGGTTGGGATGATTTGTGTCTCTGATCTCTTGTTGTTGTTGTTTTAGGAGACTGACGCGCTACCTACGGCGCTAACGAGGCACCTGTTGTTGCGGTTTTAAGTAAAGGCAATAATCAGTATAGGAAGATGTAAATTTCGGCGGAAATCCGGTGATTCAGATGGTAACATTTTGGTGAACATTCTTGCGGATCCATGTATTGTGTACGTGCGCAGGGAAGGATTTGTGTGTGGATGATTTTATATAAGTTATATTCTCTACGCTATTGCCACAAACCCAGTGGAAGGTCATGGATGCCTTTGTGTGTTCGTGAATGTAGGTATTTACCATCCTAGTTAATGGCTGTGTGGTGTTCGAGTCTGTGGGCCAGGGATTTGTACATGAGGATGAAGTAGAATCAGCTCAAGTTCTAGAACTGCCCCTCTCCGTTCCCCCTCATGAAGGAGTCTACTGGAGGAGGGACAGGGGGAGAAAAAATAAGCTCAGCTGCCTGGAATTTGTAACTGGTCACGTCCAGGGAGCCTGAGGGAAGGGAGTAAGGCCCTTCAGGCACTAGGGCTGCAGGTGAGCGCCTGGAGTGCCAACGTCACAGGTCTGATCACAGCAGGGGTGCCGGTGTGGGGGTGTCCTTTAGCTACTCATTCATCCATCAAATACTCCTTACTGTTCTAGGGACAGGGAATACGGAAATGAACATGATGGACTCATTCTTTGCCCTCGTGCAACTTACATTCTAAGTGGAGGAGACGGACAATAAACAAGACAATGAATGAAAAATTCAAATAGCGACAGGGACTAAGAATGTAGATCAGGAAAGTGAGTGCCTTGGAGGTGGGGAGTCAATATTAAGGTGGCCAGGAAAGACCTCTGGCAAAGATGAAAAGTAAGCAATGAAAGAAAAGTAAGAGGGACAGTGTCACATGTGATTGGGGATTCATGGGTGGTGTGGGCAAAGGAAAGGACAAGTGCAAAGGCCCTGGGGCAGGACCCAGCACCTGCAGAATAACAGAGGGCAGTGTGGTAGATGTCAGTGAGGGGGCGGGAGGAGGGAGGTGAGGATGGAAAAGAGCATGGATGGGAAGATGATGAAGGACCTGGAGGTCAGATAATTTGGACTCCACCCTAAGTTTAGTGGTGATATTTTGAGCAGGAGAGTGACTTTATTGATTCATTATTTAAAGAATCAACCTGGGGCGCCTGGCTGGCTCAGAGGAGCAGGTGATCCTTGATCTTGGGGTTGTAAGTTCAAATCCCACGTTGGGTGTAGAGATTACTTAACTAAATACATAAACTTAAAAGAATCCTCCCAGCTGCTCTATGGAAGATAGATAAAAAGGGGGGCATCCCAGAGACAGGTGTAGACTGCATCCTCTGGCCTGGCAGTCCCTCCGGGGTGCCCCAGCAGCCCTTCTGTGCCGGGTTGGTCTGATGGCCCTGAGACCCCTCATGGGGCTCCAGGATATTGGGGTTTCTGGACAGGGCACAGTACTAGACTGTGACCCAGGGGGATCTGTTCCTAGTGAGGTCCCTGGAGCAGGTGTTTGGCCTCACACCCATGCTGCAGTGACAGGGCCAGCCCCGGTGGTATCAGGGTATTGTGCTCACAGGGAGCTTGGATACCTGTCAAGCTACCTGCACAGCCCCACTCAGTTCCTGTCAGCTCAGAGGTATTTGGGGCCAGCCACGTACCAGGTGGGGACACAAGAGCGAGCGGGGGGTGGGGGGCATGACTATGGAGTGGGGGCCTGTTGGTTCGAAACCCTCCCAGGGCTGTCCAGGTGTAATGGGTGCCTGCACCCACCTGCCAGATCTTGAAAGTTTATCAAGAGGCCCTCCCTGGGCTCAGTCCCATAAATTCTGCAGGTGTTTTCAACACCACATCACCTTTCAAGGCTGTGTCCTTGGAACAGCTTCTGGGAGCAGGAAAGGCAAGCAGAACAGAACCCACATTCCAAGGACTGGGAGGGGGTGAGGAGCATCGGCGTGCCCAGGTCCAGCTCACGGGTCAGTCGGCAGTCACGTCTTTTAGATGACCTTCCCCGGCAGGGCCCTTCTGATTACGAAGGGCCGCTCACCCTCAGCTGTGTCCACAGACCCCCGCTGCTCCCCTGTCTCCTATGGACGTGCTCTCCTAGCCCCCCAAACCAGCAGCACTGGCTCCGAGCAGTCCGAGGTCAGTCCTGCGGCCGGGGAGGGCACCCGGGCCAGCCTCAGGAGATAGGTGTGGCTCAGGGCGTGGAATTTCCCATCATTACCCTCACACCCCCTGCGCGCTTTCTATATTCAGAAGCAAGCCCCAGGCATCCTATATAATCCTGTGCATAAATATGTTCGTATGGGTCTGTGCAAGATAGACTCTTGGGGGGAAAAAAAGCAAAGCATACCACCATTATCACGCCTTAAAACTGAGCAATAGCCCTCTGATAGTGTAACGCGGACCCAGGCAGAGTTTACGTTTTCAATTCCAGCCTCTTTCATTACATTTTAAATTAGCTTTCGATTGTTAGGTACATCCTGAATACTTTCTGTAAAACGGAACAAAGAAGATGAAAAGCGCGACAAAGTGACTCCCAGTGGCACGCGGGTACCTCTGCTTCCCGTGTGACTGGGGCACACGACATTTACATAGAGCCAGAGGGGGGCTGCCCCAGCACCGGGGGGCTGCCAGTCCCCCGCCCGTGCCCGCCGGGCCTGCTCTGCTCTGCCCTTGTCCCTGGACTCCCGTGAGGGGCCCAGGAAGCTCATCCCCTCATGCCACAGAGCTGGCCTGGCAGGCTGTCTGCACCGGGTGGCCAGAGATGCCTGGCCACCACCAGTGCCCTACTCTGGTTTCTTCCCACTGTGCCCTGTGTCCTGTTGTGTATGTGTGTCATTTACATGTATAATACGTATAAGCACATATATGACTATGACACATGTCAGTCATGCATCGGTGCGTGTGTGTCAGCTGTATTTATCAACATACTTCACGTATCCACGTCAGTGAACACGTACACCCCAATACATGGCTACAAAGAATTATCGCACCTTGTGGGCAAAGCCAAGTGCAACTGTCAGGTGTAAGGGCAGTGTTCACCTTCCCACATGATTGGGTTTAAATTGAAATCTCAAACTGTGTGTGTGGTTTTTTTTTTAAAGATTTTATTTATTTGAGAGAAGGAGAGAGCCTGCAGGAGCAGGGGAGAGGGGCAGAAAGAGAGGGGGGGCAGACTTCCCATGGAGCAGGGAGCCAGACCCAGGGCTCGATCCAAGGACTCTGGGATCATGACCTGAGCCAAAGGCGGACGCTTCACCGACTGAGCCCCCCAGGTGCCCCTCAAACTCTGTTTTGATTAGAAGATAATCCTAAACATTCTCTCTTGGGGAAACAAAAACCTGCACAGGTACAAGATTTAGAACAAAATTATTCGAGATACCATCGAGACACTGTATTTCCTGGGAGGCTAACGTTCCGAACGTGGAACAGAATTGAGAACTCTGTGGTTGAGCGCTGGTGTCCCGAGGGCTGATGTCACACAGCCTGAGTTCTGCCGGGTCTGAAAGCCAGTCGGTGCCTGTCCATCCCCTGAGCTCTGGCTGAAGACAGCGCTTCTGAAAGTCAGGTCTTCAAACGTGCACGGCAGGTCTCTGTAAAGATGGCAGGGGGCCCCGCTAGGGCTTTATGACAGCAGGGTCTTATTCCCTACCATTGTTTTCTCCTGTGTTGTGCAGTTGGCCTCTCGCGGCTCGGGGATTGTCCACCCTTCTCTCAGAGCGTTCTTCTCCCCGATTATTTCAAAGCCTCTGAGTAGCCTGACTGGCGACACAAGGTTCCCACTGTCTGATTAAATTGCTCATTCCAGGTAAATTGGATTTTAAGGAAATCAGTTAGATTTAGGAGGAAAAATGGCAGAGAAAAGCGGGTGATCTACAATACAGACAGGAACGACAGGGGTTCCCAGAGAAGCTGGGTCCTAGTCTGTACAGGGCACTCCTCATCTCTGTGCTTGGGGGAAGGGTTTGGCTGGAAGCTTCCAGATTCTTCTTAAATGCTGAGATGGCACGATCCACTTGTCAGTGGGAGGCCTGAAAACTTTTTTTTCCCTCAAGTACATGTCATTTGCAACATGGGTTTACATATTCTCAGCACCACACAGCATGACATTTTGAAAAAGACTTTCCCTTAATTGTTCCCACGGGAGATTTTTGAGCCTGATGCACAGGGAGGGGTCAGTCCTGACTCCGAACGGGGATCGATCTCAGGAAGCCCAGGTGTCTGGGAAACCACCTGTGCAAATGCAGGCCTGGGTGTGACTCAGACGCACACTGCTGCCCGTGAAAGGGAGGAGAAAAGATTCTTCCCACGCCTGCCCTTCTGATTTCCTTCTCTCTGGACTGTGCCTTTCAGTCGCTTCCCACCCACAAAGAAACCCCTTCTCTCCGACGGCCAGCCTCGGCTCCTAGGCCTGCCCGGGAGCGTTCACACACGCTTACACGTGGAAGGCTCTGTGGCTTGGGGCTCCTGGATCCCCCGCTGACCGAAGCGCGCTGAGGCGGCGAGGCGGCTGGGTGGGGAGGGAGGCCACGCTCACTGCTTGCCTGCATTTCCCTGCCCAGGTGTGTGGGAGACGCTTCAAGATTATAATGGCCATTGACATGGAAATTATGATTGCTGTTGGCTGTTGCTTACTGCTTATTGCATGGTTGCTGATTTGCTGTGTCCTCTGTCTTTGCTGCAAGGTGTTCAGAACACTCAAGTGAGTGGGGAAGGGAGGAGGGCAGAGAGGTTTGTATAATCAGTAGTGTGGCTTGCCCAGCTGAGAACCTCCAGGCAGTTGTAAGAAATGGGCTTAAAAAAAAAAAAATCTGGGGGCACCCGGGTGGCTCATTCGGTGGAGTGTCCGACTCTTGATCTCAGCTCAGGTCTTGATCTCAGGGTCATGGGTTTGAGCCCCATGTTGGGCTCCATGCTGGGCGTGGAGCCTACTTAAAAAAAAAAAAAAAAAGGAAAAGAAATCGAATCTAATGCTTATTATAAAATCTCCGAAGGGACATATGACAATCAATGGCATCGACACAAAAGGCAGGTGATTGGTTTGGAAGAAGGCTGTCCTGAGACTCTGCTGTCTCCAGCTCCCCGCTGTCAGGCTCCCCGCGACAGAACCTCAGAGAGGGGTTCTCTGGCAACAGTCGTCCAAAGACAGGTGGCCTCCCCGCCCACCCCGTCTCCTGGCCACAGTCCTGTTGTGTGAAATACAGGCTCTTTATGCTGAGCTCAGTTGCCTCCTGACTTTGTTCTTTCAAGGTGTTTGCAGGCCCCTTTGGGGCAGGTGCCGTGCTGTCTCTGATCCCCAGGTACCCAGAACGCTTTAGGTGTCGGGGCCATGACCCCAGTATCACCTTTGCCATTCCGGCAACACTTTCCACCAGATAAACCGCTCAACTCAGATGGAGCAGGAAATGCTGAGCAGTACTGTTTGTTTATGAGAATACGTGACACACTGCTTATTACCCGCCAACCTAAGCTCTCCATCCAGATCTCGAGGTAGCTTCAGACGTAGTTTTCTGAGCTGCGGTGCACACATTCAGGAGGCAGAAGCTCCTCCCCTCCTGACAGACAGGCAAACTGGAACTCAGAAGGCAGGAGTCACTCCCCTAGTGTCGGGGAGCCTGGGGCTCTGAGAGTTTGATGCCAACAACCCCTCTGCCTGGGCCCATGCTCCCCGACCCCAAGCTTCCCGAGCCCTCGGGGCTGTTCACTCGCTCCCTCTCCCTGCAAACAATCCTGGCACTGTCCGTTGTGGGAGGGCTGGTTCCTGTCCTCACCCAGGTGATGCCTCCGTGGGGGCTCGTGTGTGGCCACTTGGCAGGAGTGTGGGGGTGATGGCAGCCGGGGGCCGTGTGCACACAGGGGACAGCGGGCAGCAGGTGGGTCAGAGGGAGAGCGGTAGTTTGGGGGATATAATCTGGAGCAATCCGGCAGGGCTCTGACCTGCAGGCACACGGTCGGGGGACCGCCTCGGCCAGCGCAGGTCCTGTAGCCATCCCGGGTCCCGGTGGCGATATTCTGTCCCGAGGCTGGCCTCGAGACGCAGCCCCGGCGTGGCGGGCCCTGCTTTGTGGGGGCCTGCATGGCCCGGCCTCTGGGCTCCTCGGCTGCGGGGCTGCTTGGGGCCGGGCTCTTCCCCAAGCTCAGGAAAGGTAACGCCGGCAGAAAAAGGCTCCTTGGGAGTGGCAGGGATTCTAAGCGCACCTCATCAATCCAGACCTGACGTTCAGATCAGAAGGAAGTGGTGGGATGGATTCTGACCCATATTCAGAAACATGACTACAGACAGAAAATACGGGGCCATCACGGAACCTGCGGAATTTCCATTCAGGTCACTAACGATTACCAGGTCCTTACTTTTGTACTGAGGTCACGTGGAGGCGAGGTGGCTCAGGAGCGCCATCAGTCTGGGCCTCCGTGCTTATGTTCACAAGTCCCTTTCAGAGCGTCCTGGCTGGTCACTCACTCGCTGGGTGACCCCGAGCAAAGCATTTAATGCCCCGAGTCTCAGGGTCTTCCCCAGAGAAACGGGAATCCTAGTGGCGTCCACTCCTCAGGGCGTTAAGGGGACCGGGGAGGAGAGAGGCAGAGCACTGCGCGCGGGGACTGCCAACGTGACACACCTTCCGGGGAATGCACTCGTGCTGGGCAGACAGTCCTCCTTCCTGCCGAACGACGGACACGGTTTCATTCCACCCAGCTCAGGCTCCAGGCCAAGATTTTAAAAGCGGAAAGAAAGTTTGGGGGCAGACTCCCCAAGCCTGTCTGCAGGGCACTGCATCCTGCGGGCAAAGCCCTTCTGTGTAAACCAGCCTCCCCACCTCTCAGACGCCCTGCCTGGTCTAAGCTGCCTTTCATTTCTGAAGGAAAGAAAGTCTCTCCGTATTTGAATGGCAGGTGTCCACAGCTCACAAAGCCGGGACTTGAAGGTCCTTTTTATAGGATGCATAAAGCTACTTCCTACACAGCAGGTGTTATCATTCCTACGGGGTTGGGCAGTTCTCAGAATATGGGCACGTCTTTTTCCTCCACAAACACAGCTCTGCGTGGAAAACGATACACAGCGAGTGACAACTCAGCGCGAAGAGCCAGGTGGTTTATTTGGTTTTCTTCCCTCTGCCAGAGGAGCTCTCGCCGGGCCCATGTGTCCCAGGGGTTCCGCGGAGGCACGAGGCAAAGGTGTGGGGAGCCCCGCCGATGCCTCGCCTCCCTGCACCAGCAGCAGCGGGACGGGCCACCGACTCAGCAGCGGGGGGCCTGAAGGGCCAACCGGAGGCCCTTGGCCAGGGCTGGCGGTGTCGGGCTCTCGGCCAGGCAGCTCACAGGCAGGCCCTGGGCGGTCAGCGCGCGGGCTGTGCTGGGGCCGATGGCGGCAAACTGCAGGGGGAGAGAGAGGGAGCTTCAGCGCACCTGCGGGGCCGGCTGGGCGGACGGGGGCAAGGCCTGGGCCCGTCAGGTCGTCACAGCTCCTAGCACGTGTGATCACCCCTCCCGATGCGAACCCAGCCCTACACCCGCAAAATGCCTTTGCCTGCATGACCTCATTATAGCCTCCCCGCCGGCCTGCGGCTCGGGTGCAGGGCAGGGGCGCCAGGCCCCTGCTCCGGTGCCCGCCGTCTTGGCTGCCTCTCCATAAGCCTCAGCCGCCCACAGTTCTGCCCTGGGTGGGGGGCCAAGTGGAGCAGACAGCAAAGTCTGAAAGGTGCTCTGGGGGTGGCAGGGGCCCCGGCTGCGCTCCCCAGGAAAACGCAGCAGCCGAGACCGGGACCTGGAGCCGGAGGCCAGGTTCCCATCCTAGCTCCACAGGATAGTGGCCCTAGCGAGTGACCCTCCCTCTCTGGGCCTCCGTCCCTTCATCTGTAAAACAGAGGGGAACAGCCTTCCCCATTGGGCTGCTCTGAGGATCACGTGGGGGCAATGTGAGCAACCACGTGGCCAGGGGCCCCGGCACAGAGAAATGGTCGGCGGCCACCAGTGGCTGCCACTGATGGGAACACGGTTACTCCAGATGAGAAACTCCAGCGGCCTGAGGCTCGTCAGCCGGATGCCTCTCTCCAAACATCGCACGTTTGATGGTCATATGCAGAGCCTCGCTTGGGGCTGAATGTGGTTTTTTGTTGTGGTGACCCCGGCCCTTGCTAGGTGTCCTCACAAGTCACTTAGCCCCTCTGGTCCTGTTTCCTCATCTGTCAAAGGGGTACAATTACCCTTGCTTGGCAGGGCTAGTGGGGGGGTAAATAAGATCTGTTGCTCTGGCAGGGAGAGCACTCCCATCACTCCTACCCCAGCACTGGGGTGCACGCACCCCTGCCTGGGAGTAGGTCTGTGAGGATGGCAGCCCTTACCCTGGGCCGGGTGTGGTGCAGGGAACAATCTCAAGACTCGAAGCCCCTCTTTCTGGGGCATGTCAGAGCCACAGGACAGAGGCTGCTGCCCCCCCGGAAGCCCGAGCTCCTGTAGCCCTCCCCCACCCCTGCCACTCCACCCTGAGATGCAGCCATTCCTCAAGAACCTCCCTGAGGAAAAGACGGTGCCGGACCCCTACCTCAGAGCGGGCACAAACGTGAACTCAAAGTGGATCACGGACCTAAATGTAAGAGCTGAGACTGTAGACACAGAAGAAACGTGGGGGGGCCCTTCATGCCCTGGGATTGGGCAGTGGTATCTGAGACACAAGTCGCAAAGGAAAAGATAGATGAGTGGGTCTTCACCAAAACGGAAAAGCCGTCGTGCCTCTAAAAGGGCACCGTCTCCGAAGTGAAAGGCAGCTCACGGGATGGGGAAAACGTATCGGATGGGGAACTTGCATCCAGGAACCCGTACGGCCCAGCAACAGCCGCAACAAGACACACGGCCAGGACGTGAACAGACACCTCTCAGAAGATACAGAAGCAGCCGACACGCACAGGGAAAGACGCTCAGCGTCATCGGTCACGGGAGCAATCCAAGTCAAAACTCCCCCACAGCCGCTGGGGCGGCTGTGATCGTGAAGACCAAACTTACAAGTATTGGTAAGGGGGGGCAGGAAGCAGAACCCTCCTGCGAGCTGGTAGTCCCGATTTGGCTTGATTCCTGCCCCTGGACCGGTGGGCGAGTTCTACCAGATACTGCCTGGAAGTGCTCCGTCACCTGGCCACGGCTCAGGTATCACCGCGGCTAACAACATGGAATCCGTCCTCCTGGGTTCAAATCCCTTCCTCCTGTGAGGCCTAGGGCAAGACGCACTACTTCTCTGAGCCCAGTTCTCCACCTGCAGAACTGGGAACCGGTGCGGACTGCGAAGGTGTGCCGTGAGCCGCACCTGCAGTAAAAGCTAAGAGCACGCACTCTGCGTGAGTGCACACGGTGCTGGTGGCCTCTGTCCTGGGGCCCCAGGTGGCCTCCACCCTTTCCCCGGTCCCACTGGAGCCAGTTCAAGAGCCTTCCCGTTACAGGCCCCAAAAGCCTCGTCGTTACTTACAGACTCCTAGCAAATGCGGTCCCTCACAAGTGGGAATGCCGTCCCGTGCCTACGTCACTGCCCTCCCCTTGTCACGGAGGCACATTATCATCCCACAGCCTCGCGGGAAGAAGGGTGAGTGCAGTACAATAAGATATCTTGAGAGAGTTCACGTCACTGCTACCACAGGATATTGTTGTAACGGCTTTATTAGTAGCTATTGTTGTTCATCTCTTACTGTGCCTAATTTAGAAATTAAACTTCATCACAGGGATGTATGTATAGGAAAAAACACACTATATCAGGATTGGGTAGTAGCCGTGCTTTCACACATCCACTTGAGGGTCTGGGAACTTATCCCCTGCAAATAATGGGTGACTACGTGTCTATAAAAGCCACAGAGGGATAATCATCCTCATGATACAAATGAGGAAATAGGCTCAGAGAGGTTAAGTAAGGTGTCCGAGAGCACCAGCCAGGAAGTGATGCTGGAGAATTCTCGAGCCTGGTCTCTCCAGGGCTACGAGGTGACATCACGGTGTCTGCTTGGTCAGGAGTGCTTTGGCTTTACATGGGAACTCTAGGTAATTAGTAAGAATTTTTAAAAACCTTAAAAGACCAAAAGCCCACTGAATATCTCACCTTAATTTGATCAATGTTGTCGCCAGATAACTCTTGAATATGCTTGAGGCTGTAGGTAAGGCCAGAGGGACTGAAAAATGTGATGCTGGCCGGAATGCCCTGCAGGGAGAGCATAAGATCAGTCTGTCGCCACAGGCCAAGGAGAGAGAATGTTCCCCTGGTTCCCCCAGCCAGGCACCATCAGCCCTGGAGCCCCAGGAGGCAGCCCCCAGGCAGCCCCACGGATTCACAGCAGAAGGGCTCCTGGTGGACGTGGCCTTCTCTGCTCCCTCGAGGCCAGGGCCGAGTTCAGGCGAGGCACCGTTCAGAGGACAGGGTGCCACTGGGGAGGCTGGGCGCTGCTCCTCATCGCTCTGCGGCCCACAGGTATGTGTCTGCCTGGCCAGAGGACAGGGGCACTGTGGACCCGCATGCCCAGCCGAAGCAGACGCTGCCCCTAGCTCACGTGGCCAAAGTGGCCCTGATCAGTGAGGCAGCAGTCCAGGCTGTCAACTCTGCGTCCTTTCTCAGGAGACAGAAGGCAGACTGGCTGCGTGGCTCTCTGTTTTCGTTTGCACTAAGGGGACGTCCAGAACCAGCAAGGCATTCAGAAGCCTGTCCCAGGAGAGGGGGGAGGCGTCGCACTGAATACAGATATGGAAAACCTTAACTCACACAGGCGCCACCCACCCCCCTGCCCGAAGCCTTCAGAGGTCCCTGTGGCTTCCTCGGTGGGCATTGTGGGCCTTCCCAGTATGGGCCGAGCCTCCCGTCCCAGCCTCTGCCCCGGGGCTCCCCCAGTGTCCCACACATGCCGGACAGTCACAGCATGGCCCCTTGCTGCCCAGGCTCACTGTGTCTGGGGTGATATCCACAGGGCTTTGTGCATTTTCTCTCCTTTCACCCTTCTAAAAGCCTTCCGAGAGAGGTCTATTCCCATTTCACAGATACAGAGATGGAGCCTTGGGCAGTCATGCGGCTGGGATGGTGGAACCACGCACAGGGGTTTGGGCCTCCCCGCCGCCAAGTCTCCGGCAAGCACCACCCACCTGCTTCGAATAGTAGCTGTTGAGGTTCACTTGGATTCCCGGGTGTGGGATCTTCTGATAGACAGTTATGCTTTCCATGGGAATCCCTGGACACAATCAAAAGCAGGGAATAGGCTTTATTCCACCAGAACACCGGGCTCCATCCTGAGGCTCTCCTCTGCCCCAGGACCTGCCCCGGGGTCCGTCCACACCAGCACCACCCGCACCCGTGGCGAAGGCTGTGACACTCTGCGGGCTCCTAGCCGGAGCCGAGCGGGCAGACGAGCGCAGGGCTACGGTCAGGACAGTCGACTGCACCCCACGAGGGCCGCCCGCCCTCCCTCGGCCTGCCCTCCCCTGGGGGCTCTGCACGGCGGACCCCGAACGCGGACCACGAAGGCTCCCGGCAGACCCGAGGAGGTGGACCAGGGAGGCTGTGTCCACGAGCCAATGCATTGCCGTCACCTCTGTCCTTGAGCATTTTCGGCAGGATTTCTCCTTTGACGGTTCCACAGGGAAACAGAAGAGGCAATGCTGGTGACTCCCCTGCGGATAAATAACCAGACTTTGTCAACGCTTTCAAGAAGGGGGTGCATGTGCCCAGGGCACGGGGAGCAGCAGTTCCGGGCCGCCCAGCGGCTGTGCGTGGGAGGGAAGAAGCTGACCCTGCTGTAGGAAGATCACAGGGGATTCGGCCACGGCGCTCAGAAAACGGGCATCCCCGCAAGCCAGGGCCACTGTCCCCCAGGCCCCTCCAGCCCCTCTGGTCCTGACGCGGCGCCTGGGCTGCGGGCACGAGCTAGCAGGCGGCTCTGCACTTGGCTGGAGTCACAGGGCACTGCTGCAGCCACGCTGCGCCTCGGGAGGAGCCCTGGAGGCCACAGGCGGTGGCCGGAGCCAGGGCCCACACTCAGGAGGCGGCAGGGAAATGGCAGCCACAAGTGGCCCTGCGGCCGCCCCCAACACAGACGAGCTGCGTGCCTTCTGTCCCCTCAGGACGGCGGCCACCTGGCCAAGTGCCCACGGGCGGATGAGTGGCCGTGTAGGGGCCTGCTGAGAGTGGCCTGCCTCCCACCCTGCTCCCCGTCCCCACTCTAGGAAGACCTTGGGGTGCGTTCGGCTCCAAGCTCTCTGCAGAACGAAGACGGCATGCAGTCTGAACACCAACCTGAGACACTACCATCTAACAAAACCTATGGGCGAATCCTCCCCAAATGTGAACATTCTGATAGAACCACCCCCCCCATGTCCATCCATCAGTTGGAAGAAGTCTTAATGGCTGTTGGTCACACACAAACGCATTTTTCTGTACCCGTCAGATCTCCCCGAACACCTCTTTGGGGATTGCAGTCGGAGGAAGAACAAAGCAAGCACTTCCCGTCCAGCACCATCTCCCGGAAGGCCCAGACCAACCACAGGAATAACTTTCTTTTTCCAGGTTATTCGAGAACTACGTCCTGGTGAATGTGTTCTTGATTTAAGCTGCTCTGTAACTATCAGCACGGACGTAAAAGAACACAAGGAATTGGGAAAAATTCAAATGTAGACAATAGATGCCCACTGATTTCTCTTTTCCAGTGGGAGCAAAGGTTTCATGCACTGTAGATGCCATCCTTGGGAACATATTTTCAAAGCCATGTTCAGGTGCAACTTTCTTAACCAGAGCCCAGGCGTCCCTCCAGGTCTGTGTGTCTGTCCATGTGTGTTAGGTGCTGGGGTGTGCAGGATTCTAGAGACCAAAGCTGCTCCCACAGACCCTCCCAGCCATCTGCTCTGGGGCAGCTTCGGGAATGCAGGAGGCAAGCCAAGGGCCTGCCTTTCCAACAAGCCCAGCCCTAGAGGTGTGCAAGGGGCCTTCGGAAGATTCCAGAATCTGCCCTTCAAAGCATCTCTTCGGAAGGTTTAGCCTAGTATTGAGCTGCTCATGCTTATTCTCGGATTGCTGGCCGCTAACTCGGGGGATGGGAGCTTAGTATGTGTGTCCTGGTCCAGGACAGATGCCTGTCTTTTCTGACGGCATCACCAGTGCCTGGAGAGCCAGACCCTGCATGCAGGCCCAGTCAGCCCAGCTGACGTCATGGAAACCCGTGGCACTCTCAGGAAAGGGAGGAAAACCTGAAAATGTCCTGGTTAGAATCCTCTTCTGCTGGGCGGAGATGTACCACAACTATCCTTCCTGGGACCCACCCCCTTCAAGAAGTCAGAGGCAAAGAACCCATTCTTTTGGGGGGATAAGTTTACTGCCTGCGGATTTTTAACCCAACTAGGCCACTGCTAAGTAGGTCAATGCTAAAGCTGGCTGATTCTCTAGAGGTGTGAGAGGTTCCCCGAACAACAGGGAGACAGGGGCCTGCAGGGGTCTCACCCGACAGAGAAGACACAGAATGGGGACTCAAGGGGCTCAGAGGTTGCCCGTCTCTTTAACAGGAAGGAGGCCTGGACTGCTGGGCTGTGGGGGCTGAGGCCAGCAAGGGTGCTGAAAATCCCAGGAGAGGGTTGTGCTGAGGGGCTGGGGACTCCATAAGTAGTCACTGTAGTAATTAAGGTAACAAGGCTGATTTTTTAAAAAATGCCTTTTCACTGGAGGACACGTGTGTGGCTGGAAAGCTCCGACAACTGCCAGGTCTGCACTGATTTCGGCCTCCCAGGCGAAGCTGGGAGATGCGGCCGTGCAGAGAGAGATTCTCGTGGTGGAGAATCCGGACAACAGGGATGCGAGGGAAGGAAGGGCCGAGCTAGTCCAAGAGGCTGCAGGAGTGGCCATCGGCAGCCCCCAATCCAGGGACATTTCAAATAACTGCACCCCCCTCTGTCTGACTCAGGTGGACCCCTCTCTTGCAGAATGCTGTAATGCCCCCTTTTACCATTTATTTGCTGCTTTCTTTTCCATTAGAGCAGATCTCCTGGAAGGGGAGAATTTTCTATCAGAACAATGGGCTATCAGATTAAATGAGTTAATAGTTTTAAGTGCCCTCGATGGTATCTGTCACGTAGTAAAAAGTGTTAAGTAAAAGAAATAAGCAATAACTATGAATTGGCCTGTTGACTCCAAACACTGGAAGTAGATTCTGAGCTTTTAAAATCCAGTTTCAGAGCTTGCTGGGGCAGAAAATCATTAATGCCTTGGTAAAACCAAGGTGAAAGTCCTTATTAGCAGTCAAGAAGGATTCCTATTTGGATATTCTAATTGTGAATTCAAGATTTATTAGGACACACAGGCGTGCTGGTAACAAATGAGAAGTAACAAAGGCTTTGCAAAGAATGCCGCCCCGTCTCGCCGAGATAAGGCAGAGTACGTTCCCATCTCCCCTCTACGCCTCGAGTCAGTTAATTGAAACACCAGGGTGATATCTCAGAAGTGACACGGGTCCTTCCTGCCTTGTATACGTACGCAGAGCAAGGAACACCAGCCTGATGACTCTGGACCTGAAAGTGAGGAATGACTCAATTTCCTTCCATCTCTTTCCAGAACTAGTGTGTCAGCGGTGAGTACAGCCAGGTCATCTACCCTGGAGACAGGCTGCGGCCACCTGTTCATTAAGGAGCTAAATGTGGTACTACCCACGGAACCAGTCATTCGTCTTCCTAAACCAAAGCACTTAATCCCCCGGGGAATGCCAAGTTCTACCATTTACATTGATTTCCACATTAAAACAGAAGGGCTTTGTCACTGTTTAATGGTGACCATTGTCCTCTACAAATATTAGAAATAAAGAGCCTGGCGTTGGATCATTCTGGAACATATGCATCCCATGCCACAGACTGCTGGGGAAAAACCCAATCACATGACGTTCCTCTCGTCCCAGAAAAGGTGAGGCTCAGTGACCCTCAAAACAGTCCCATGGGCCTGAGGACCCTGAGGTGCCCAGGGCTGTGTTCACCCCCGGACCAGCGGCATAACTGCCCTTGGCTTCTCAGCAGCTTTCAACGCCTGGCCATATAGTATCAAGCGACTGGCAGGCCTGAGCTGATGCTCAAGAAGATGGCCGCTCAGCTTGGCCAGGCCTGTTGGCATGGACCAAGCCCTCTCTCGCCTTGCCCCCCGAATGCCCTCCTGTCACGCCAGCACAGTTCAGCGCTCAGCAAACCCTGCGTGAGAACACCTGTGTGCCGGGCCACAAGGCAGGAGTGGGTTCAGCGACAAGACGAGGCATAAACAGCATGTGTGTGGTGGGGGTGGCCAAAGGAGGGCCAAGGTCTCCAGGACAGTGGACATGGAAGGACCACAGCCTATGGCGTCCCTGTCACAGAGGAGCCTACGTGAAGGACAGGGCCTCTATAGGCAGCACCAACGGGAGGGAGGAGCAGAGACAGCTGTGCAGGAGGCGGGAGGTGAGGATGTGCTGGGAGCACCGGATGGCCAGCTGGAGAGCCATGGACCCGGCCACTAGAGTCGTGGGCCGGGCGACTGTCCTGTTGAACAGCCCCCGAGGCCTGCAGTTCAGGTGGAGTGGTGGACACAAGAGCCGGGGTGGGAGGCCCAGTGGTGCTGCCCTGGGACAGGAACACAGTGCTGGGTACTCGGTCCTCTGCTCCAGCCCAGGCCAGCACCTGCTTTGGCCAGGATGGGGCCCGGAGGGTCACTGGATTAGGGCTCACCTCCCTCGTCCCTGGGGCTTTTGGAGGGTCTCTGAAACACACCCCCTTAGTAAGAAGAGCATTTTTCAAAACTTAGAGACATGAGCAAACTAAAGCAAAGAGCTGGGCTGGGATACAGTGGCAGATGTGACCAGAAGGCAGGGAGTGCCTTCCCTCCAGCTGCCCTGCTCCACCGCCCACGGGCAGCCTCCAGCCTGGCCCTGGAGACTCTGTGGGGGGCAGAAGCAGCAGTGGGAACCCATGTCTGTTGAGTGTTGATGGCCTTCCCGCCCCTCTCGCTCCGAGAGCTCCCCCAAAGCTTTGTTTCCATCAGGGCTGCACCTGCACTGAAAGGCAAACACCTCTACAACCAGCGTCCTCTCAGGTCCCGGTCCACACGCTGCCCAGGGATGCACTCCCAGGGGGTGGGCCAGCCCTGAGAGGGCGCTCGGAGGAGGCGGCCCCCCGAGAGGGGGGACACAGACTCAGGGGAGGTGCCCAGCTGCAGTAGCCCGCCTCCTCTCCGGGTAGCATCACTGCAGACGGTCTCCCTGGATTTGTCTCCGAATGCTTTGTTTTGTGTCATGTTGGAGTTGTCTCAAGTCCTCTGGTGGAGGGGGCGGAGAGAGGCTGAATCTCAAACAAGCACAGACACACACCGGGAAAGGAGCCCGCGGTCCCACAAGCGGCCTGCACGCTGCGCACCAACCAGCGTCACCACGGAGAACGCGCCCAGGAAATGTTCCTGTCCCGGGGGGTCGGGGGTGAGGCCAACAAACAAAAAGTAAATGGGCTTCAGTTGGAGTGACCTTTTTCTACTTACGGGAACAAATATATTCTGCAAGCTTTTCTGCATTTCCGCAGTGTGCTCCTTCTGTATCCAGGCCAATTTTATTCACTGGAAAACAACAAAAGAAAGATGTTTTCATGTGGCTATTAAAGACCTCTGTTCTTGGGTTGTTTGCTAACGTGCAAATACAAAGGAACGTCTCCTCCTGAAGGCAGGTGCAGGGGGCGGCCGGCACTGTGTCGGACGTGAGGGTGCTGGGCCGCGGGCCCACCCTTCCTAGACGTGTGGCTTTGGGTCACGTGCCAGTTTCTCTGAGCCCCACTGAGCTCGGCTACACTAGGGGAAGACGCCACCACCGGGGACTGCTTTAAGGATTATACGAGATGATGAGAGCAAACCGCGGGCCCCCTAGGGGAGCTGAAGAAAGGCGGTTTCTTACCAGCCAGTACGGAGGTGGTGAGCATTTAGGATTTACTACTTCTCACAGGGCATGAGAGAGCCCT
Organism: Mirounga leonina; assembly: GCF_011800145.1. NCBI lineage: Eukaryota > Metazoa > Chordata > Mammalia > Carnivora > Phocidae > Mirounga > Mirounga leonina. The sequence continues at coordinate 47,700,086 of NW_023270265.1, forward strand.
CGTCCTGCCGGGAAGCCAAGGCCAGCGCCCATCCAGAAGGGGGTTGTGGGCTGACGTGGCCAGACTGAAATGGCAGGGAGGGCAGGAGTGGTTCCCCGGCAACCTGCCAACAGCGACCCCCAGTACCGCGACTACAGGTCATCTGGGGCGAGGGGCAGACCAGCAGCTTTGAGAGACTCCTCAAGAAGTGAGGCAGGAGCAGCCCCCCCCCTCCCCGGGCCCCCCTGCACTCTTCCACACGGGAAACCCTGGCCACTGTGCAGAGGACGCCGGGGAGGAAGGGCCACGGGCCCCGCGCCGTCAGCGCTCAGCACCTGCGCCCGGGGTGTGGCACCTCCCTGACGGAGGAGGAGCTGGGGCCCTTCCATTTCGGATTCACGTGAGAGCGCTGGCTAAGAACAAACTGCAGCTTTCACATCCACACCATCAGCTCTTCACTGACAGGTCATTTCAAGGGTCCTGAGCCCAAGAGACAAAAGTCACATGCAGCTGTCAACTTTGTTCCGGAACAAAGCCCTTGTTACGCTGCATGGCCAGCCCAGGCCGGGCCGCCCGTCCTCTGACTGAACTGGGAAGGTCTCGGTGCACCAAGCCCCTGATGACTTCCCAGGAACGGAACTGGGACGTGAGTACCGCAGTGATGTTGGTATTTAACGTCGGCGCTCATCCGCATCGTTCCTGCGTTAACTAGACGGGAGGAAGCCCATGGAGACTCTCACGCGCGGCCTCGCTGTTCCGAGTGAGCACTGGCGCGTTACTTCATCCTCACACGACCCTGGGACGAGGGCTCCTGAGAGCAGGAAGCGGAGGCCCTGAGCCGTCCAGCGCCTGTCAGCTCTGCCTGAGAGGGCAGGGACTGGGCTGTGGGGCCCGCCGGCAGCCCGCAGAGGCTCTCTGTAGAGATCAGGGCAATGGATGTTTGCCGGAAGGTCTCAACCCCTGTGGCGGCAAGGCTGGCCCTGCTCTAAGTGGGTGCAAGCATTTCAGCCAGCCCTCGGGCCCAGGCAAGCCCGCCTTTGGGGCCTCCCCAGGCCATGATGACAGGGGAACTTCAAGTGACTCACAGCTGTGTGAAACGAACCAGCCTGACCCCAGACAAACCTGCCATCGTGTTCTTTACATTTAAGAAGTTAAGGCTAGGACTGCCATGGTGGATCCAGTCGGAGGGCTTGTGTAAACCTGGGGGTGAGCTCCCCTGCTGGTGGATGCCTATGTGCAAAGGTACCCTGTGGTTATCTGAAGGTGAGATAAAATTCTTAGTGCAGGATGCCTGGGTGGCTCAGTCAGTGAAGCGTCTGCCTTCAGCTCAGGTCATGATCCCAGGGTCCTGGGATTGAGTCCCACATCGGGCTCCCTGCTCAGTGGGGAGTCTGCTTCTGCCTCTCCTGTTCTCCCTGCTTGTGCTCTCTCTCTCTCTGACAAATAAATAAAAATCTTAAAAAAAATGCTTAGTGCATAAGCAGATCAGTAAGAATCAACAAATGGGATGTGAAGACATATTAAGGTTATAGATATAGATGATTTCAGTATTCTCCCCAAATTAATGGGAAAATGAAGCAATGAAAAACACTAAAAAGCCAGATATGGTTTATGGGGTGCCTGGGTGGCTCAGTCAGTCGAGCATCCAACTCTTGCCTTTGGCTCATGGGTCCTGGGATCAAACCCTGGGTCGGACTCCATGCTCAGCGAGGAGTCTGCTTCAGGATTCTCTTCCTCTGCCCCACTGTCCACTCGCTCTCTCTTGTGCACTCGCTCTCTCTGTCTCTCTAAGATAAATAAGTCCTGATGGACTTTGACATCAAGACCACTTGCTTGGGCCCGGTTTCCATTTCCACTATGCGAAACATTTCTATCTTCTCTTTGCTTAAAATGTTCCATTCTCCTGACCTGACCTGCCGCTTCTGGGGGAAGCAGAGGCAGTTCTCGTGCTCAGTTTGACCAGAGGGCTCCTGTAAAATGGCTCCCAGTGATCTCGGTGCTCACACCACCTTGACATCCCTCCTCTTGAGTGTGGCCTGGACTGCATTCAAACAAAAAGAAGATGGCAGAAGTGATGGGATGTCACTCCCAAGATTAGATTATGAAAAGACTGGCTTCTGGCCTGGACGCTCTCTTTCGCTGGCTCTTGGATTGTCTCGCACGCAAGAGGGAAATCCTGCTGTCGTGTCATAACATAGCCCTTAGAGAAGGCCACGTGAGGGCTGGGAAGTGGAGCCACGTGCGTGATCTGGAAGTAGGACCCCCAAGTCAGGCCTTGAGATACCTGCAGCCTGGTGAGAGACCCCGAGCCAGACGGACCCAACTCAGCCATTCCCAGATGTCGGACTCACAGAAACCGAGAGAAATTAAACGCTTATTGTTTCCAGCCACTAAGTTTTGGGGCAATCCGTTACACAGCAAAAGATGACTAACACACGGGCCTGGTCTCCCCCGGCTGTCCGTGTTCAACTTCCTCTAACTCTCCAGGCTCTTGCTGAGCCTCAGGATGAACAGAAGCGTCCAGCAGTTCACTAGAGAGAGCTCCTCTGGGACATCATGTCTGGGAAGGTGAACTAAGATAGAAGGTTCCAAAGTTGGGTGACTGACTTTCATGTTAAGATAGAATGTGGTTTCTCCTAAGAGATTTCTTTTCTTTTTTTTTTTTAAGTAATCTCTACACCCAGTGTTGGGGCCCAGCTGAGCCAGCCAGGTGCTCCTCTCCCAAGAGACTTTTTAAAGGAGCAAAATCCCTAATTTCATCTCTCCTTTGATCATGTTCTCCCAGCATTTAGAACATGTCCTTTTCCTTCACAGCGGTACAAACAGGGAGCTGGCTGGGGCCAGCAGGTCCCATGGGACCAGGCTCTGTGCCACAGGGGATGCTGGCCCATGCTAGCCCCCTCTGTCTCGGGTTTCTCATCCCGTATCACCACTTTTGTTCTCGGGTTTTCTTCTCATTTGACAGAACAATGAGATGCAAAATGTGTAGTGGTGCCACTGAGATCAGACCGAAGGTAGCATGAGAATCAAAATGGGATAATTTACAAACATGCCATGTTTGATAGCTGAAGTGTTGCTGTGTAAGTCCGAAGTTGTCTCTAGACTTTTCTTTCCTCTTCTACTTCAGAAAAAAAGAAATGGTGAAAGAAGGTGCAAGCAAATTCTTAACTGATTTGGGGGGGAGGGGGGAGTGGGGGCGGTTTCCTTGGCAACCAAGGCCTGATTCCCTCTTTGCTCATCTGCAGAGCTCCCAGGTGCAAGTTGCTCTGTGCTGGAAAATGATGCACCAGCTCTTAATTAGTCAGCAACCCGCAGCTGGGGAACTCCTTGACGTCATTTTGTTCTCTGGAAAGAGCGCTTTTCATTCTTAAACTACTCTCACTCATCCTGGGGCGCCTGGTGGCTCAGTCGTTAAGCGTCTGCCTTCGGCTCAGGTCATGAACCCAGTCCTGAGATTGAACCCCACATAGGGCCCCCTGCTCAGTGCAGAGCCTGCTTCCTCTTCCTCTGCCCCTCCTCTGCTTGTGCTCGCTCTCTCTCAAATAAATAAATACAATCTTTAAAAAAAAAACACTTTCATTTATACTGCATCTTCCCCTGATATCTTAAAATTCATTTGGACAATCATTTTGAAACAAACTGCCCATTGATGGCCTCACAATTGTTAAGTATTGTTTCATGCTTAATTTTTATGTTCGTTTGTAAGGTTGATTTTTAATGATTCACTGTTTACCTTTGTGCTTTAAAAATAACATACAAATTCAAGACCGTTTGGAAAATGTAGAAAATACTAAGAAAATTGTAAAAACAACTATAATACCACCATCTGGAGTACCTTTCATAGGGTTATTTCCTTTCAGGTTTTGTTCTTGTAGTAAAAACACATACCATAAAAATTTACCATTTTAACTATTTTTAAGTGTATAACTCAGTGACATTTGGTAACATCACGACCATCACCAGTATCCACTTCCAAGACTTTTTCATCAGACTAAACAAGAACTTCCCATTTCCCCCCGACCCCAGACCCTGCAAACCTCTCCCATACCTTCAGTCTCCGAGTGGCTGCTCTGGGAGCCGCAGGTAAGTGGAATTATACAGTGTTCACCTTTTTTGCATCTGGCTCATTTCACTTAGCGTAACGTTTTCCAGGTTCTTCCACATTGTAGCCTCTGTCAGAATTTCCCTCCCTCTTACGTCTGCATGATACTCTATTTCACGTATACACCACATTTTATCCATTTATCTGTCCATGGATATTTTGTTTGTTTCCACCTTTTGCCTATTGTGACTGATGCTGTTATGAACATTACATACTCCAACAAGTATCTCTGTGAGTCCCTGCTCCTCTCAGGCTCCTTTGGGGGTAGGGAGGGCTCTCTAGTACAGTGTCTATATTTTTAAAATAAACTGAAATTGTATCATATATCTATATTGCATCCTGCTTTTTTTTTTTTAAGATTTATTTATTTGAGAGAAAGCAAGCATGCACACATGGGAGCAGTGGGGTGGGGAGGGGGAGAGGGAGAAGGAGAGAAGCAGACTCCCTGCTGACTGTGGAGCTCTACGAGGGGCTCAATACCACAACCCTGAGATCATGACCCGAGCCGAAATCAAGAGTCGGACACCCAACCGACTAAGCGACCCAGGCGCCTCATCCTGCTTTTTTTCTTAATGTTACATTGTATCTTTCCGACGCTATAAAGATGCTTCAAAATCATTTAAACAGACCACCTAGCCTCTCCTGTCCCCCTTCTCCTTTTGAACATTTCAGCACAAAGGCCCTCAGGTGGGGCAGAGTAACATGAATGTCATGGGGGAGTGGCCAGTGTTGGGTGTCAGAATCCACATGGGCTGAAGAGGGCATCCCTGTGGGGGCAGAGCCAGGGGAGACTGGTTCCTTATAGGAGCACTGATCAAATGAGTAAATGTATGACCTGGGAGCCAGGTTTCTCCTTGCCAGAGATGGGAGTCACAAATACAGAAATGAAAGACCTAGAGAAACTCTGTTGTGTTGGACTATAACTGGAGGTGGTGGAATGAACTCATGGTTTTCAACATAAGTAGATATAAATAAAGATGTGTGTGTGTGTGTGTGTGTGTGTATTCCCTGTCTCTGTGTACTGAAAAGGGCCATGAGCAGTGAGCAGTGAAGTGCAAGGGCAATGAATATGCTAAGCATCCTCATCATGGCTTCTAAATACCCCTCTCCACTAAAAGGAACCAGGGCTTCTTAAGGAAAATGGTTGATTTTAGGGCTGGAACAGGGAAAGTATAGGACAAACCTGGAACATCTTTTTGCATCAGAAAAGAAGGAAGTACTCAAAGAATGATGGAGACATGTCAAAAGGACACAGAAGTCGCCTTCAAGGGGTTGCCCCTGGCCACAGCAGGGATAATTTGGGCAATAAAACAAATAGACTTAGTAATGGATTGTACCCTATTAAAGAGGAAACCATGAGTCCATACTGATGTAAATCAGCAGCTACTGATGAAGAATACATTATCAGGGGCGCCTGGCTGGCTCAGTAGGTAGAACATGTGATTCTTGATCTTGGGGTTGTAAGTTCAAGCCCCACGTTGGGTGTAGAGATTACTTAAAAAAATAAAATCTAAAAAAAAAAATATGTTATCATATAATCTTAAAGTACCTCCGCACAAAGTAATTAATTTCAAGGGGAAAAACGGTAGCTTCACAGGGAGAAGCCTCATATCACTTTAATCAAGGGATTACAAGGAACATTATCAGTAATGGGGCAAATCAAAATGATGCACTGCTGGGTAAGAGGCAAGGGGAAAAGCTTGTGGTATTCCTGCCAGACATATATAACCTGAATCAATGTAATCAGGGAAAAAATCAGACACACCTAAATTGGGGGACCATCTATAAAACAACCGGCCTGTACCCCGAAAGTGTTGAGGTCACAAAGCCGAAGACACATGGAGGCCCCTTTCCAGCAGGAAACTAACGAGACATGACAACTAGACGCAAGGCAGGATTCTGAGCTCAACCCTTCTGCTACAACGGACATTATTGAGAACGAGAGGTACTAATACATGCATGTTAATTTCTTGAGTGTGCTAGTTGCAGCTAAACAGAAAAATGTGCTTGTTTGTAGGGAACCTACACTCATCTATTTGGAGTTGATGGGACATCACGTTGGCAACTTACTCTCCAGGGTCCAGGAAAGATTGAATTCTGTGTTACAACTATAGGTTTTCTGTAAATTTCCTTCAAAATAAAAAGTATGTAAAAGAAGAAGCTACATAATCATCACATAGATGTATCCTAATTTATTTAACTATTCCCCTATTGGGGGCTTTCCTTTTTCCATGATTATAAATGATGCTATGATATACATTCTCATATAAAAACCACTTCTCAGGGCACCTGGGTGGCTCAGTCATTAAGCGTCTGCCTTCGGCTCAGGTCATGATCCCAGGGTCCTGGGATCGAGCCCTGCATCGGGCTCTCTGCTCCGCGGGGAGCCTGCTTCTCCCTCTCCCACTCCCCCTGCTTGTGTTCCTGCTCTCGCTGTGTCTCTGTCAAATAAATAAGTAAAATCTTAAAAAAAAAAAAACAAAAAAAACACCACTTCTTTTCTCCTCTATTGGATTATTACCTTTGGCTAGATTATCAGGAAAGGGATTAGTGGGCCAAAGGGTACAAAGCTTGCAATAGAGTTTTATTTTTTATTTTTTAAAGATTTTATTTTTTAAAGATTTCTTTATTTTTAAGTAATCTCTATGCCCAACGTGGACTTTGAACTCACAACTCTGAGACCAAGAGTTGCATGCTCTACTGACTGAGCCAGCCAGGCACCAATGTAACAGAACTTTTGAATATATACTGAGTAGTAGCAGAGACTACAGGAGAGAAGAAAACCAGGTTTTCATTCCCCAATGACTTCACCATGTTTGTTTTTTAGAAAAAACACTAGTTTAAAAAATGATTTTTTTTGCTTATGAAATTTACAAATAATTAGTTAAATGTATAATGCTGCTGTTAAGGTATAGTGAAAGCTCTCTCTCTCTCTAAAATAAATAAATCTTTAAAAAAAATAGGCAACTTCATCTTTCTTATCACTTAGAAATACCAAGGATTTTAAGAGCTCTGTCCCAGGAAACAGGGACAAAGACAAATACATATTTCTTACTACAAATCACAACATCACTGTCCTTTTTTGGTGTTTTGTCTTTACCTTGATTGCTTACCTAGAGAAGCAGTAGCATTTCCGACCACATACACTGACTTAGCATTCCATTTTTCCCTCAGAGAATGTTTCCAGACTGTAAAACATGGGATGAAATGTGAGCTGCAAACACCACAGTGGCCATCTGGACTGTTGCCCAAAGCTCCTTGCTCATCCTAAGACGCTTGTGAGCAAGGCAAACTATTAATAACCACGTATAAAGAACAGCATCTCAAACTAAAATTCCATTTTTATTCTGTTCATATTCGGCAGGCCAATTCTTAAAAATCACTTCATAAATGTTTCAGTATGCCTTGCTTAGAATATTAACCTTTTCCACAGTTGGTACTAGAAGCATTTTTAGTGTGTACCAGAAAACAAACATAACTTGAAGAATGAATTTGCAGGGTGACATTAGAGTTTAAAAATCTAGACTTTTGGGCGCCTGGGTGGCTCAGTTGGTTAAGCGACTGCCTTCGGCTCAGGTCATGATCCTGGAGTCCCAGGATCGAGTCCCGCATCGGGCTCCCTGCTCGGTAGGGAGTCTGCTTCTCCCTCTGATCCTCCCCCCTCTCATGCTCTCTCTCTCTCATTCTGTCTCTCAAATAAATAAATAAAAATCTTAAAAAAAAAAAATCTAGACTTTTATTTATTTAAAAAAATTTTTTTTTAGTAATCTCTACACCCAACATGGGGCTCAAATTCACAACCCCAAGATCGAGAGTTGCACACTCGGGGGGGTAGGGGGGGGGCGCCTGGGTGGCTCAGGTCATGATCCCAGGGTCCTGGGATCAAGCCCCACATTGGGCTCCCTGCTCCACGGGAAGCCTACTTCTCCCTCTCGCACTCCCCCTGCTTGTGTTCCCTCTCTCGCTGTGTCTCTCTCTGTCAAATAAATAAATAAAATCTTAAAAAAGTAAAAAAAAAAAGAGTTGCACACTTGGGCCACCTGAGTAGCTCAGTTGGTTAAGCGTCCAACTCTTGGTTTTGGCTCGGGTCATGATCTGGGGGTCATGGGGTTGTCTGCTTGAAATTCTCTCCCTCTCCCTCTGCCCCTTCCTCTGCCCCCCTCTAAAATAAATAGATAAGATCTTAAAAAAAAAAAAAAAGCCACATGCTCTTCCAACTGGGCCTGCCAGGTGCCCCTAAAAATCTAGACTTTTAAAGAAAAAGTCACTGGTCATTAAAAAGGGCAACTTAGTGTCTAAAAAAGCAATACACCTGGTTTTATTTGGGACATAAATCTGAAAGCAGTCAAGAAACTATAATCTCGGATGTATACATTAAGTCAAAGTAAAGATCATAACTTTCAGGTTCATGAGCAAACACAATTTAATAGAGAACATTACCATCTTAGAGCAAAAACAGACACCTTTAACTGTGGATGAAAGAAATACAAAGAGAAAATGGGTTGCATAGATATATGCTAAGGCCACTGGGTGTTCAATACTTTTTGAGAAGACAAGGAAACATGAGTTCTCCCTTCCTAAAATCTGATTAGGAGCATAACTTTCCCTTACATTTAAGTGTTATGCTACCCTTTACACTCCCATGGGAGATTTCCTTTTATTTATTTAATTAATTAATTTATTTTTCAAGATTTAATTTTTTTTAAGTAATCTCTACACCCAACATAATGAGGACCACAGTACATGTGCCTCTGGTCAGTGTCCAGGAATAAATGAGATGGCAAATGTGAAGTATTTAACAGAGCCTGGTATGCACTAGGCTCTCCATAAATGTTAGCTACAAAGCTATTTGATTGAAAGACTAAGGTGGTTGTTCAGTCTGAAGCCTGGGCTCTGTTCCTGTGTTTTTGAAGGAGAGGGAAGGAGGTAGGAAGAAGGGACTAAGAGATGATCATGTCATTAAGTGCCTGGCACGCCATGGGCCATTTTTTCAATGTGGTTGGATTTTCTCATCATCCCTTTGAGGAAAGAGACTGCCACCAATATATTCTGAGGAGAGAGATGACCACCTGGCAGATGAACCCCTCAGGGTCTGGGGACTTTGGGGGCCGCCCTGTCTCCTGTTTCCCAAGACAGTATCTGTGACATGACACCTCTAGGCGTCTGCTCCCGTCAGAGAGCTACGAGGCTAACCTGTCATTCTGTGTGGGACATTAAGAATCAGCTTATAAGGAGAAAGGTCATTTTCTGCTTCCTCCAAAGGTTACACAAACATGAAGTAACTGGGTATGTAAATACTTTCTTGAGCTAAAAGCCATTGAGATGTTTCAAACCTGAAAAATCCATTTCTGGAATCCGGTATCCCTGGTCAGAACAGAGCAAAGAAAGTCCAGTGGGATTCACAACAGAGCCCCCCTCACCTTCCGTTTTATTGTCTTTCTCCAGACACAGGTCCACTGCTTCCACTGCTCTGGGGCTGGTAAAGATGAGTCCCCCATAGCCTTCAGGATGACACAGCTGTGCACCAAACAGCAACAGACATTTTACATGATGGCCAAGTTCAGCATTTCCCAGATTTCCAAATGCTTCACAAAACTAATTCCTTCCATCCATCCATGCATCTACTTATCCATCCATCCATCCACTCTTCCACTCGACACCTACTGGGAGCTTACTATATGCCTGGAACTATTCTAGGCCTTTTAGGATATGCAGGTGAAGTCACTATTCATGGTATTCCCCTCAAGCAGCTCCCAGTCAAGGGGAGAGCCAGGAAAGAGCACTGTAGGGTGGGAGTTGTAACAGGAGCAGAGAGGGGCCATCTGACCCAGCCTGGGCTTGGGTGGGGTGCAGGTGGGAGGGCAGACTGGACCTGCATCTGTAATAAAACTGCAATCTCCAAGGGACGCCTGGTGGTTCAGTCGGCCTTCTCTTGATTTTGGCTCAGGTCGTGATCCCAGGGTCCTGGGATGGAGCCTGGCATCGGGCTCCATGCTCAGAAGGGAGTCTGCTTGGACATTCCCTCTCTCCCTCTGCCCCCGCCCTTCGAGTTTTCTCTCTCTCTCTCTCTCTCTCTCTAGGGTAAATAAATACATCTTTTAAAAAAACACTGGAGGGCGCCTGGGTGGCTCAGATGGTTAAGTGTCTGCCTTCGGCTCAGGTCATGATCCCAGCGTCCTGGGATCGAGTCCCGCATCGGGCTCCCTGCTCCTTGGGAGCCTGCTTCTCCCTCTGCCTCTCTCTCTCTCCCTCTGTCTCTCATGAATAAATAAATAAAATCTAAAAAATAAATAAATAAATAAAATAAAATAAAAAAACACTGGAATCTTCAAGGGACGATATCCATGTTGAAGCCTTGATTTTCAAAGACAATAATAGTGATAACATCTACCGAACATTACTGTTTTTACATATTGTGTCCCTCACTCTCTGAAAGTTCCCTGGGAGATGGGTGGGGTTCCTGTTATCTCAAAGATGAAGACTCAGGCGTGGAGAGGCTGAGGAACTGCCCACGGCGAGTGGCAGGGCCAGGACTCCAGCACGTGCCTTGTGCCCCAACTCACTGCAGCACAGTGAGCTAGACAGAGTCCAGAAAAGCCTTCAGGGGACACGCTGGTTGGCGGTGACAGGAGAGGCTCCTGTGGAAACTCTAGTCTGTGTGGCCACGGGGTCCAAGAAGTGATCTCAAGTGCCTTTCCAGGCTGCTTATGGGAGGGCATGCTGGTCTGGGTCCTTCTTACCTCATTCCCTCAGCACACAGCCCAGTGCATAGGGGCGTAACAGACGCCAGATCAGTGTCTGTCGGGTACATTACGGAATGAATCATTCAACATTCGGCCCAAATCAAAAGGAAAACACCGGTTTTCCTCAAAGAGCAGGAGGGGTGAACCTGGTGCTAACAGAGGCTTGGAGCCTGGGAGCAGGGCTGGGCACCCTAGTTCACGAAACCAGCCTGGCTCTTCCCTAATGTGTCTAGAAAGGAGCTCCGGGGAGATGCCCTGAAGGCGCTCCCCTCCTGGGACTGGGTGCACGCTGGTGAGGGCTGCTTGAGCACTGAAGCTTTGATCTGAAGCCTCTGGAAGGCTTTACTGAGATCGTGTCTGCCAAGACTGATCCCGGTTACACCTGGCGGCAGACCTGACGCTGTGGGGGAGCAACCCTCTTGCTGGAGATCTCAGCCGAGCAAGTGGCCCAACCTGGGGCCTCTCTCTAAAACGGCAAAGTAACACCTGTGCAGTGCGTGGTCGGGGCAGGTGGGTAGACGGGAGGACGAACTGGAAGGGCCTGCACGGCTGAGAGCCCTCCCTGCAGCCCGCTCTCCCGACACCCCCCAACACCCCCCCCCGCCCCCGCCTTCAGGTCAGGGTGGCTTTCCGGAGGACCTGCTGGAGGGTCAGGGACAGTCTAATAGCCACGCCCACTGGAGCCAGGTGAGGCGGCTCTGCCCTCGTCTTCAAGGTTGGTAGTGAAATGAGGAAGCGGCGAAGAAATGCTGCCGGCTTGGGCTGGCAAGGGTTCTACAGAGACTCAGAAGTTACGGTACTCGGACACTGACGGACCTTACCTTCTCAGAAAAACTGGGAAGAGACAAAAACTCAAATGATAAAACAGGGATCAGAGTGGCTTGAAGTCCATATAATCCTAGTTCCTGCAAATACAAGAATATAGTTCTGGATTGGCCAGGGCTGTTGGGAAAACAAGGAAAGCGTCACCGTACCAACTTACTCTGCGTCAGCGGCTCGGAGGGTTCACAGACCCCCCAGCGCCTCACCCCCTTAGCTCCCCTAGTAAGACAGTGTCCTGCTGTGCGGGACCTGGAGCCTCGGGCAACTTACCCTGATGTATGGATCTTGGCCACAGTCGTCCTCCTTAGCGTCTTTCAGTAAGAGAACCTTCATTATCACCTGGCAGTCCTTGCAGGGCGCTGGGACAGAGCAGGGAGACGGTGGATCTTAATTAGATCTCAGAGACTCTTCCTAAGCAACGTCGGATGGGACGGAAGCACGGGAAGAAGGTTATCAACTGCTCGCTGAGGTGACCGACCTATCCCTCGCCCACAATGACTTAGCGTTAATGGGCTTGTTCCTTCTGAAGCCCCTGTCACTGATAAGGCCAAGGGACAGCATGCGGGCACTTGATATCACTTGGAAAGGCAGATGAAAGCCATTAGGGAAAGCCCGTGTCCTGGGCACACATTTAAGGCTTCTAAAGAGGAGTGATACAAATTTGGGGTTGTATCATTAACAAATAGACAAAATTATTTTAAGGAAATAAAGAATTACTTCTGTCTCAAGATAAATGTACTAAGTAGTTCATAAGCTCTTTAGGAAATAATCATATTGACCCTTCTACCTCTCAAATGATGTTTTATAAATGGTGTCAAACATGAGATCTCTTTCAAACCTTAGTCTAACAACCTGGAAAAGAATTTGTTGATGTTTCAAAAGCCTTGCCTACTTCATACTCTTTCATCCTATAATTTCACTTCTAAGAATAAATACTAAGGCAATACTCATAAAAGTGTGCAAAGACTAACATAAAGATGTTCATCCTGGATCCTGGTATTCTTTTTTCTTAACCGAGGTATATTTGACATACAGCACTGTGTAGGTTTCAGCTATTAAGCTGTTCATCTCATACATTTATATACTGCAGTATGATTACTACAGTAGTAGCTCAGTTAACACCTCTACCACACCGCCTCATAATTATTTCTTTTTTGTGGTGAGAACAATTAAGATCAACTTTCCTAGGAACTTGGAAGTTTGTAAAAGAGTATTGTTGACTATAATCACTATGTTGTGTATTAGATTTCCAAGACTTACTCCTCTTCTAGTTGCAAGATTGTATCCTGGTATTTATAGTGGGAAACAAAGTAAATGTCCAACAGTGAGAGAATGGTACAGTTATATGAAATCATTAAAATATTCATTAATAACTTAATTACATGGATTATTTAATCACAAAATGTCAAGTTAAAAAAAGTAAGATGCATGTATGGTATGGTTTTATAAATTTTATATATGCATATGTATGAAAGAATATGCACCAGAATACTACTAATAATTATTTCTGGGTGGCAGGTTAGGGTGATTATTTTCTTGTTTACCTCTTTGTGTATTATCCACATTTTTTTTTACAATAAACATTAAATTATTTTGTATCGGGGGGGAGGAATTTAATATGACCACCCCAAAGGCCTCAAAATAAATGTTGCTAGAGACCTGCAGAATAAACTCTGCCTGAAATGTGTATTACTATCCTGTAAATAGCATTAGGCCCACCACCTAGTTACTTACTAAATATTATACAGTGGTTGGTAATAGTCAAACAGCGTGTATTGTTTGGAGCAGAAATGTGTTAACTCTGGGAGCCATTACTTGTGAGTTATTACTGAATAGGTTTCTGGAACATTATAATATCTACGGGACGTCTTAGGAAAATTTGGCTCAAAATGAACTGCTTTGTATCTAAGCAACCAGCCCTGGGTGAACAAATAATAATCATGAAATCAAGTTCTAATTACTGCTGCTGTCGAGCTGAGAGCCAGAGAGACTGGGGCTTTGGGGAAATGGGCAGTATTGTTCCTATCATTTCCTGAAATTACTTGGGATGTGTCTCACACGGAAATTAGGAACAAGCCTTTCTGAGCTGGGCACGCACAGCTGTCAGTCAACCCGGCAAGGCTCCAGTCCCCATTTCTTCACAAATGGTGCTGTGAAGGTATTTTGGAGAGAGGATAAAGTCTATCATTGGGTGGCTTTTCGCCAGGGAGATTATCCTAGATAATCTGGGTGGGCCTCCTCCAGTGAGTGGCTTTAAGAGCAGGACCCAGGCTTCCCCGAGGAAGAAATTCCAGCTGTGGCCACAGCCTCCTCTGCTGCCCGGGCCGCCCCGCCTTCTCAGCGGCTTGCACTCAGCTTGCACTCAGGGTCTCAGACTTGCCCAGCAGCCCCCATAGTTGCACCAGGCAGTGCCTTGCAGCAGGTCCTAATCCATATCCCCCACCAGCTCTGTTTCTTTGGTTGAACCCTGACTGATCCCGAGAGCCCCAGAAGGGGCTGAGATGAGTGGCAGGTAAAACTTAGCATTTTCTGTTAACACATAAATGTTTCCAGGCCCACAAAACAAGCCAGGATTGTGGGGATTAAAAGGTGGGAGCATGTTGGAAGCAGTTGGTCCCGGGCCTCAGACCTCAGCCCCACCTTGGCCCAGCCATGGTTCAAGGCTCTGGGATGTGTATCCCCAAGATTTCAAAGGATAGGTTAGTATTGCTTTCAAATCCCAGAAGCCAATGTCTCCCAAGTGTTTCTATGCTGTTCTCAGGCAGTGACACCTGGAATCTGCCTGGGGGAGATTAGGTCTGCATTATGTCCTGGGGGCGGGGCACAAGTTCAAGTCCTACCAAGTGCTAAGAGGTGATGTGGGAGAGATAACTGGGTGCTGACAGCTGGTTGCCAGTCCAGGGCCACCTCTCTGAGAAGGTGGCATCTTAGTTGAGATCTGAATGACAACAGCAGCGAGGAGAAATGTTCAAATGTCAGGAAAGGGCTGAGCACGTTCCCAGGAGAGAAGGGTACGCATGGCTCCAGTGGGAAGGGCAGGTGGACTTGGACACCATGAGAAATGGGAATCCACGGACAGGTGTAAGCAGGACTGGCAGCGAAGGTGTACATGCTTGAGAACGGTCTCTGGCTGCTGTGGTGAGGATGAACAGGCAGGGGAGCCGTTAGGAAGGGGCTGGATCAGGGAGTCACACCGACAAGGTTAACAGGACACGGTGTAATTCAGGATGAAACCATCTGTGTCCATGGCCTGACGCTTGGGACTAGGTGAAAATGTCTTTCTTCTTCGAATCCCACCTAAACTTGGGGTTTGTTCGGTGTAATCCTATCAGTGAGTTAACAAGTATTTCTAGACCGTTACTGAGTCCCAGGAACTGGGGATACAATAGGATTCCTGCCTCGGATTTACGGGAGGGTAAAATAGACACTTCACAAATAAGTAAAAACAATGACAGAGTCGGTGTGGTAAGTGCTATGAAAACAAGTCAAGATGCTCTGGAAGCATAACTGGAGGTCTTACCTGGATGGGCGGGGAGTGGGGGGCAGAGGTTGCCAGTTGCCCCCAAATACCCACCCTTCCTTTCTCACTCACAGAAATGGAATCCCTCATTAGTAACAAGGCACACATTTGCCCAAAATAAAAACAAGTGCCGCATGTGGCCAGGGGACTAGCTCTGGCCCACAGGATGTTAGTGGTAGTGATGTGCACACTTTGTGGGGCCTGCCCTGAGAGGGAAGTGCCATGCGCCTACTCTTCCCCACTGCCTCCCTGCTGGCTGGGGTGTGGATGGGAATGTTCTGGACCTTTTCTTGGTCTGTGAGAAGCTGTAGTAATGCCACTGTCTAAACTCCTGTGACTGGAGAAAGCCATTGGGACAGAAGTCATTCCTCACTCACAGGGTGGCTGGCTGATGTCATCTATGTATGTGCCTTTAGAAACACATGTACCTTGGCTGTCCCATGAGCCAGTCCTCCCCCGGTATTTCCTCTGCTAAGAGCAGGGTCCGTCGCCTAGTCCCTGGGCCTTTGCTGCAGACCCTTTGGCTCTGCAGAACCTTTTGGGACTCCCCACACCAAACCGCACCCCCCCCCCCATCACCTGTAGACCTTTCTCGGAGCCCTCGGATTCTGCCCTGGGCTGAATGTGCTAATAGTACAGTGAACAGTACCTGTCAATTAGGGGGAATCAATTCTAAAAACATTATTAACTTTAAATCTTCAATTACTAAGAAAATTAGTAATGTGTGAGTATGACTATCTTTGTGCACTTATCAGGTGATTTCTTTCTCACTGAACTTGATGACATGGGGCTCTAGCAGGGAAAAGAATCACCAGCAATGGTTCCTCTTAATTTTGCATTAGAGGTGCTTTGAGCCATGGCAGAGAAGGAATAAGGGTGGTACTCTGATTTTTATTTGTCAAGTCCAGCAGCACATCTCATGGAATCTCTTAACAGTTATTATCAGGAAGCCGTCAATTTTATTATCTAAGACAACCACAGAGTAGAACCCAGAAGAAACATTTTCTCTATCTGCAGTGGGTAGATTGGTTTTGCTTTCAAGTGTTTGCATTATTAAACTAAGCCCTTTGTACCGGAGTGATACTTTTTATCTTAGTCACGCCATAACAGAATTCCACAGAATGGGGGCTTCCACAGCAGACATTCATTTTCTCACAGTTCCGGGGGCTGGAAGTCCAAGGTCAAGGTGCCATCATGGTTGGTTCCTGGTGAGAGCTCTCTTCCTGGCTTCCAGACTACTGTCTTCGTGCTGTGTGCTCGCATGGCCTCTCCTCTGTGTTTGTGCAGAGAAACCTCTGGTGTCTTCCTCTTCTTCTAAGGACACCAGACCTAGAGGATTAGGGCTCCACCTAATGCGTATAGCAATAAGGCTTGACCTCGCAATGAGCTCATTTAATCTTTATGACCTCTTTTTTCTTTTTCTCTTTTTTTTTTTTGGGTAGGTGCCATGTCCAACATGAGGCTTGAACTCAGGACCCTGAGATCAAGAGTCACATGCCTACCAACTGAGCCAGCCAGGCACCACTCTCCATTACCTCTTCAAAGGCTCTATATCCAAATAAAGTTCACATTGGGGATTAGGGCTTTAGCATATGATTTTGGAGGAACACAATTCAGTCCATAACAGAGTAAGTTACAGAATAAAGCGGGGGTAAAGATGTAGGTACAAGAGGTGGAGATATCTCAGTTTTGCTATGAAGAGGAAAAAAGGGGCCGTAACTGGCGTGGGAGGCAGTGGGGTCGAGAGAGGTTCCAGAGGCACCTTCCCACTCCCCAGTACATACATATGGGAGATACCAGAGCCAAGGTAGGCACTGAGAGGTGAGTTCCAGATGATCAGCAAGTCAAAGAATGCCATGCAGTGCACTTGGGGAGCAACCGAGCAAGGTTCTTTGGCATGACTTACTCCTTGAAGCTCCTGGTGTACCTTGTTCTGCCTTGCCCACCTTGCAGAAGCTCCTGAATTTTAGCAACAAGGAGAACTAAGCACCAGCCGGCCTTCCAGGCCCAGAAGTTGGCTCTCAATTAGGCACATAAGGGTTTCCGCAATCCTGTTTTCATTTACCAAGAAACACTGAGTCTCTTCTGTGTGATGCTGAGTATTGGGTGGTGGGCAAGGGGCAAATAACATTTAGCACCCACTCTCAAGATGCTCCAAGGCTGGTTGGGGGGAGAGCGACAACCACAGAACTGTGAGCTAAGTGTTGAGAGAGAAAGAGACAAAGTACTGTTACTACAAACTGCCATGATTCAGAATAAAGGCTTTAAAAGTCTGCATCTGGGCCTAGGGCTCCTCTGATTCAGAATTCATACTCTGCTGTGGGGGATGATTTAGGGTGATATGTGCACATCCCAGCTACTATGGATATAAGGTCTGGCAAGATTAGTGAGTTCAGCAGCTGATTTACGCCGAATTGGTCAAAGATGAGTAAAGCCAGCTGAAACAACAAAAGCCAACTTTTGTTGACTAGAACCCAGAATATTCTAGGGATTGGGGCAGGCAAGAGGGTTCTCCAAAAGTGAACAACCCCTTTCTCAGCAATGTGGCTTTGTCCAATGTTCATCTCCACCCAGAACTCCTTTAGTTGTTCCCATCAAGAAGTTCAAATACCAATCATCCCATCGCTTGCTATGAAGAGCAAGCAGTGATATGGCAGATCCGTGCACTTGGCCTGTTATGGACTGAATCCAAAATGTATGTGTTAAAGTCTGAACTCTCAGAATGTGACCTTATTTGGAAATAGGGTCTTTGCAGATGTAGTCAAGTTAAAATGAGGTCGTTTAGGGTGGGCCCGAATCCGGTATGACTGGTGTCCTTATAAAAAGGGGAAATGTGGACAGACACACACTCAGGGAAAACATGTGAAGATGAAGGCAGAGAGCTGGGTGATATGTTAATAAGCCAAGGGACGTCAGAGATGGCCAGCGAACCACCAGAAGCTGGGGGAGAGGCACAGAACGGATTTCCCCTCAAGCCCTCAGAAGGAACCAACCCTACTGACATGTTGATCTTAGAATTCTAGCCTGTGAGACAATACATTTCTGCTGTATACAGCACCCAGCGTGTGGCACTTAGACACGGCAGCCTGGGGGGCTAATATAGCCTCATTCAAGCTGCAGCCCCACCCATGGTGTACACAGATCTATGCCTGCATTTCTCCGGGACCACGTTGAAAGCTCCCTGCTTGGAGAAACTCCTGTTACCTGCCTTGCCGCAAGAATGGGAGGAAACCAGGAACAGGAGACAGGCAGGGGTATGAGCAGGTTTTTAAAGGAGGATTGTACATGAGCCACTTTGGACTTTGGGAAGAGGTGCAGCGGAGGGCAAGGAGCCTGCACTAGACGGCAAAAGCCTGTGTTCTGGTCTAGGCTGCTCGGCTCTTCATCTCAGTCCCTGCGATTGTGAAATGGGCTGGTCCTCTGCACTGCTGGCTGTTTTGCAGGACTTTCTTCCGCACAGTAGCTGCTCAGTAAATATTTGTTCACGCTGAGGGAAAACAACACTTTAGGTGTACCCGGCATCTCCAGAACAGGGGAACTGATCTCTTTTCCTTAAAGAAACAGGGAAATGATCTGATGAAGACTACCTCGCTGGGAAGACTCACACTTGCCAACCGTGTCCTGCTCCTCTCCCAGCAGTCAGAGCTGCCCTTTTAGTGAGCGCTTACTTACTCTGTTATTTACGGGGCTAAACAATTTACATTGCAGGATCTCAATCCTCATTTAAACTAGCAAGGGTAGGTATTAGTATCCTTACTTCACAGAAGTGGAAACCAAAACTCTGAAGGGTTGAGCAAGGTGCCCAAGGTCACACAGCAGCAGTGAGTGGAGGGGTGGGATTCAATCCCCGTCTGAAGCCCATGCCCATTCCCTAAGCACTCCCATCACTTCTCAGCTCCTGTCAGATACTCCATGCTACTTCCCACTCTGACCATTCGCTCAACGCTGGAAGCTAGTCTGAGGACACAAAGTAAGGCTTTTCCCCGATCTCCTATCAAAGCAATACAAGCTCCCCGGAAAATGTGCAAACTACAAAAAAGTACAGTTCTTCAAAAAACAAACTACAAAAAAGTATAGTACTTCAAAAAACAGTAAACACAGAAAGAATTACCATATGATCCAACGGTTCCACTTCTGGGTATACACACCCCAAAATTTAAAAGCACAGACTTAAACAGGTATTTGTGCATCCAAGTTCACAGCAGTGTTATTCATGATAGTCAAAAGGTAGAGGCAACCCAAGTGTCCACCAATGGACGAATGGATAGACAAAATGTGATATATACATACAACAGAATATCATTCAGCCTTAAAAAGGAAATTCTGATACATGCTACAACATGGATGAACCTTGAGGACTTTATGCTAAGTGAAATAAGCAATCGCAGGACAAAAATTATAGGATTCCCCTAGAGTAGTCAAATTCATAGAGATGGAGAACAGAATCATGGTTTCCAGGGCCTGGGCAAGGGGGAAATGGGGAGTTATTGTTTACCGGGTCGAGTTTTAGTTTTGCAAGACGAAGGTCTGGGGATGGATGGTGGTGGCTGTTGCACAACAAATGAATAAACTTAGGCCACTAAACTTAATACTTAGAAATGATTAAAATGGTAAATTGTGTTGTGTATGTTTTACTACAAGAAAGTATAAAGAAACAGAAAAAATTATCCATGATGTCTGAGTACAACTCTGTTGATAGGCTGGGACCACGTTGAAAGCTCCCTGCTTGGAGAAACTCCTGTTACCTGCCTTGCAGCAAGAATGGGAGGAAACCAGGAACAGGAGACAGGCAGGGGTATGAGCAGGAGAGCTACCCCATCAGATGTGAATCCCTGATATGCATGTCTATCAATATCCAGGCTGCGGCCTGCTAGTGGAGACTCTCAGGAAGGACGGAACCCCCAGAACACAATCCTGGCGCCTCCGGGGACCCTTTACCTTACCCTGACTCCATTTCCTGCTGCTGAAGGGTCACTGAGAAGAGGTTATCAGGTTTCTGCTTAAACCTCTGGGCTGCCGCCACTTCACTACACAGGGCAGCTCCTTCCGTTTTTAGAATCAGAGGTATCCAACCCACTTTTCTCATTTTACAGGGGGGAAAAAAAAGTTAAACCATAGACCTCCTTCTCAGATAGTTGATGTCTTCTTTAATTGAGGACTTTCTTTCCAAATCGTCTTTACAATGAATGGCTGCATACTGGTAGCCCGTGGGATACAGCTGACTGGGGACTGAATTTTATTCGGCACAGATGTTAGAAATGAGGAGCGATCTTGGGGAACTCCAGGTTCTCTTGAACGTAAAGGTCTGAGGGCACTAGGCCAGCATGTCCCCTCGGCCACAACTGGCTGCACTCTCTAGCTGACCACGGCCCACTCCACTCTATCCTCTCCAAGCAGGCTCTGCTCTGGAGTTCCGATCTCCCCACTGGACTTGAAGCATTTAAGGTTAACCCCTATCTTAAAGAACCTTTCAGGTCAAGAAATGCGCTTAAAGAGCGTCGGTTAGGGCAGGGCTTCGGAGGAGATTCATTCAACCGCGGGCCAGGCCGTGCCACCGACGGTGCTGGGGGCCCTGAGCCCGGCCCTGCAGGCACCTGCGCGGGCCCGGCGACCTTCCATTCGGGGTCGATCGCTGCCCCCGCGCCAGGGCCCCCGCCCAGGCCAGCAGGGCCTCGGGGTTCGGCTGCCCACTCGTCACGCTCCAGCTAGCGCCGCAGGCTGGCCTTGCGCGTCCGCGGGCCTCGGTGTCATCGTCGGCACCGTGGGCGGCGACACCTACCTCGCTGGGCTGCGGAGGCCCGAAAGGCTAGGCGCTGGGACAGTGCCCAGCACTCGGAGCGCGCCCCGTCGGGGGCGGTATCTCGCGGTGCCAACGAGCCTGCGGTGCAGCCACCTGAGAGACGAGCCGGTGGGCGGCCCCCTCACCACGTGGCCTCTGCTGCCATGGAGACAGCTCGCGAGTGGCCGCGCCGCAGCGGCACGGAGGCCGGGGGTCCCGCCGCCGGAGCCGCGCACAGCCGGAGCGCGCGCATGCGCACAGACACCCTGGCCCAGGGAGGGCGGGCCGAGATGGGCCGAACCACGAGCGAAGGGGAGGAGGAGCGTCGGAGGGACCGAAGGCGGACGGAGGGGGGAAGAAAATGCCAAAATAGGACCTCAAACTTGGCTTGGCCCCTAGAGATCACGGCCGTGGAATCCGCCGGGGGCCCGGGGGTGGACCCCGGCTCAGCGCCGAGGACGTCCGTCTTCTCTCCCCCCCCCGGCTTGTGTGGGTGGGCCCGGAAGGGAGGGCTGGTGGGACTTGCGCAGGCGCGGTGAGGCCGGCAACATGGCGTCCAGGCCCAAGCGGCGTGCGGTGGGTAGTGGGGCTCCGCAGCCTTCAGGCGTCGCGGAGCAGCGCGACGAGGGAGAAGAGGAAGATGAAGTGGAGGATGAGGACGAAGACGATGGAGACAGTGACGAAGAGGAGGACGAAGACGACGAGAGCGTCGACGAGGTGAGAAGCACACGCGACCCCCGTTTGCTTTATGTGTGGGGAAGAAACTTTCTGGCCGCCAGAACCGAGTGAGGAGCCGCTCGGAGCAGCGACCGCCAGCAGCTGAGGGTCTGTAAGCAGAGACTGGAGATGGTAAAAGTGCCTAGCTCGGGCTCCACGGGAGCTTTTGCACACTGCAGCCACAGGTATTTTTGAGAAGTCCGCTCCGCCGGCTCGGCCCCTCCCACCGCTCCAGGAAAACCCACCGCAACCTTCTAAGGGGCTCTCTGGTTCTTCGGCTGAAGCCCCAAACCCATACGGGCGCCTGCAGTTTATTCGCTGCCCAGTCTGCAGCCCGGTTCTTGTTTAGATTGTCCTCGCTGGCCTTCCTCAGCTGAGACCCACATTCCAGAACCTGCTAAACTTGAAAGTGTGTGCGAATGCACTGTTTTCTTGGAGCCCCAAAATAAGTGTGTCACTTACCAAGGTATGATTTAGGACTGACCTTGGGTGGCGCTTATAAGCCTCTAAGATTTTGTTTTTGGTGTGAAGCAATCCTTTCATTTATTTATGCGACACTTAAGTGGCATCACAGGCTAGATTCTGTTACTGTTTTGCAGAGAGATCAAGGAGCCCAGGCACACACAGCTTCATAGAATCTCACGTACGCAGTCACCATACTTCGCCCTGCCCGAGGGCCTTCGTATGTGCTGTGCTCTGTGCCAGGAACTCATCCTCACTCCCAGCTCAAGTGTCACTTCTCTAAGGGAAGACTGTCCTGGCTTTCTTTTTTTTTTTTTTTTAAATATTTTATTTATTTATTTGAGACAGAGAGAATGAGAGAGAGCACATGAGAGGGGGGAGGGTTAGAGGGAGAAGCAGGCTCCTCGCCGAGCAGGGAGCCCGATGCGGGACTCGATCCCGGGACTCCAGGATCATGACCTGAGCCGAAGGCAGTCGCT
>NW_023270265.1:47722698-47943370 GCF_011800145.1 Mirounga leonina
TCGATCCCGGGACTCCAGGATCATGACCTGAGCCGAAGGCAGTCGCTCAACCAACTGAGCCACCCAGGCGCCCCTGTCCTGACTTTCTTAACTATTTTTCAAGCTGTGTGGCACCGTGTACCTGTTTCTAGCATGTGTACATTTATCTCCACGAGTATTTCCTTAAAGTCTCTGTTCCCCCCTAAACTGTAAGCTCCCTGAGGGCAGGACCGTTCATGTCTCCTTTTCTTACCTTTTCTTCGTGAGTGCCTGGCACCGTGCTTGGCATGTGGTGGTACTCAGTATTTGTCAAGTGAATGAAGTGTAGCCTCAGGTGCGTGGGCTGAATCCAGTGCTAGGCAGCCGGGGACTTCGGAAGTGATTTTGCTCTTTGCTCATCCTTACTGCAGTCACGTAAGTAATCTCTTCTTTGTGGCTGCTGTGACCGTTTTATCCAGAGCAGACTTGCTCTACGTTGAAACTAGATCAATCTGAGTTTTTTGTTCTTCTCAGGCTTTTGTGTCAAGTGAGGAGATGGCACGAAGGGGCTTTGTAACCTGTGCAGATGGTAGTCGTGGCCATATTTTTGCCTGTTGGAAGCCTGGACAGTTCTTCAGATAACATTTTCTTCGTGTCCTTTTTCTGGCATGTTCTGTAGATAGAGATAGAGGCAAAAAGAGTGGCGATAGAGGGAAAAAAAAACCCTGTAAAGTAGAAAATAATGCTTGAATTATCTTAGGAAGTTGTGTGTGATGACCAGTTTTGTGTGTTATTTCATGTAGAAAATACGTTAGGGTTTGAAGCCAACGGCCAAGAAAGAATTCTTGAGATATTTTTGGTGCAAAAAGGTGGTTTTATTAAAGCACGGGGACAGGACCTGGGGGCCGAAAGCTGCGCTGGGGTCATGAGGAGTGCCCTTTATATACTTTCAAGTTGGGAGGGGGTTAGGGATAGTGTAAGTCCCTAAGGAATTTTGGAAGCAAGGTTTCCAGGACCTTGAGGGGGCTAGCTATTGTTGGGAAAAAGTCGTTTATTACTGTTTAATAAAACCTGAGTCATGAGGCCCTTTAGATGTATATCGGTAGGTCATATGCTTGGGGGATGATTGCCAACATGTATCTTGGGGAGGGGGTGGAGATAAAGGAAGTTTCCTTTTTATATATTAAAGATTTTTTTTTTAATTTTTTTTATTTATTTGAGAGAGAGAATGAGAGACAGAGAGCATGAGAGGGAAGAGGGTCAGAGGGAGAAGCAGACTCCCCGCTGAGCAGGGAGCCCGATGCGGGACTCGATCCAGGGACTCCAGGATCATGACCTGAGCCGAAGGCAGTTGCTTAACCAACTGAACCACCCAGGCGCCCCTCCTTTTTATATATTAAAAAAGTAGAATTACAGGATCCTGGGGGTTGGGCTAAGACTGTTCCCTTAGCGAAGTAATAACATCAAGGTAGTTGAGTCCCTAGAGGAATGTCACTGTGCCTGTTTCGAGGACTTATCAGTGGGCTGTAGATAGTAAGGAAATTTAATAATTTTTCTTCTGCCTTTCCTATGTCATTATTTGCAGGAAGTGAATGTTGAATTTGAAGCTTACTCCATCTCTGATAAGGATTATGACGGAATTAAGAAGTTACTGCAGCAGGTATGGTCTTTTACCCCCTACACACAAATCTTTTCTAAGAAAATCCAGGCCATTCAACACAAGCTAGGTCAAATTTCATCCTTTTAGAATTCCCATTCTTATTCTCTCTACCCTGCAGAGAAGGAAGGATTGTTTCTCTTTCCCTCCAAGGCTAACTGATTAATATGTTAATAAACACCCTGTGTCCTAAAATACCTTCCTTTTCATGTGCTTATTATTTGAGCTACTCTACTGTTTTTCTCTTCCAGCCAAACTTTGTGGGGCAGAAGAATTCTTCCATAATAGTCCTGTCCCTTAGTGCACCAGCTGGTGCTACAAAATCCATGCTTGTTGCTTCTACACCATCCCTACCCCATGTAAGGTGGCTTTGGTTTAACCCTTCATAGCCTCCAGTGTCCAGTCACCAAATTCTTTGGCCTTTTGTCCATCCTTCTCCTCCTCTCCCCCACACCCCCTTTATTACCACTGACTGCCTCTTCGATTTCAGTGCCTTTAGCTTTGATTATCCTGGGCTTTTCCTTTGCTCCTGGGGTTGCTCTTCTGAGTTGTTTTATTAAAAAATATGCTTTGATTTTCATTTAAAATAAGTTTTTTTTTCTTCTCTTAGCTTTTCCTAAAGGCTCCTGTGAACACTGCAGAACTAACTGATCTCTTAATTCAACAGAACCATATTGGGAGCGTGATAAGGGTAAGCGGGACAGTTACGTCTGTTCTGATTAAATTATTTTTTGGCCTGTTAAGATCCTCCTGATGTTTAGCTGGGGGGCCAGGAACTCAAACTGGAAAGAGGTGTTACTGGAGGAAGGGAGGCTGGTTAGAAAGCCATTCCAGTAATTTCCAAGATTACTGAATGCAGGAATCCCGGGATTGGCAATGGATAGCAAGAGAAGGGGGCTATTTGGAAGATACTTGGGAGATGAGATATGGTGGCGATTAGTGAGTGAACTGGTCAGAGTGAGGGGAAAGGAGTCAAGGGTGGCTCCCAAGCGTCTGGCTCTAGCAACCAAGATTGCGAGCATGGAGGAAGAGGAGGGCAGGCGGGAATGTGAGTGTGGGTGTGTACGTGTTGAGTTTGATTTGCCTGTGATACGTGCACGGGAGGTGTGAGCAGCGGCCGGAGACTTGGGCATTCTCAGCAGATGGACGGTTACCCAGGGAGGGTGGGGATGGACACTGCTGATACCACCCTTACTTGGAGGAGTAAGTCAGTGGCAGAGTCTGCAAAGGAGTCACGGTGGGGCGGTGGTGACCTGGAAGGGAGGGGCATCAATCATTGGAGGGAGCTTTTGGAGGAGGCACAGCAGGAGGGTGAGTCCTGCCCCCGCCGCTCCTGATGATGCTCTCGGTTTTGTGTAGCTGCCTAACAAACTGCCCACAGTTCGGTGTCCTAGAATAGCAGCGGTCATCTGTTTGGGTCATTTGGACAGAGCTCAGTGAGGACAACTCCTCTCTGCTCTGTGTCACATTAGGTAGAGCGAGTCAGCGGGGGGGGGGGGGGGGGGGGAATTCACTTTGAAGAGGGCCCACTCCCGTGACCAGCAAGTTGGTGCTTGGCTGCACATGGGGAGCCCAGCTGGGACTATGGGCCAGGGGCCTCCTTTCCTCCGCAGCGCGGGCCCCTCTACACAGCGACTGGGGTCCAGGAGCAAGCAGCCCCAGAAAACCAGGCACAAGGGCACAGCTTTGTATTTCCGCTGTCCTCCTACTCAGACATGAAGGTCTGCACAGGTTCAAAGCAAGGCTGCACAGACCCCACCACTCGGAGGGAGGAGGGGCGAGGTCCTTTGTCAGAAGAGAATGTGGGGCTAGAGCTGTGGTGGCCATCTGTGGGAAATAGAATCTGCCGTGGTGACCTTGGTCCGTTTCCGCATCCATCTCTGGAAACGAGAGGATGGTCCTGGTCCCTGCTTTGCACGGCGGTACGGAAGCAGCAGGAGTTGCTGAGCGCACGGTGCTTAGAGCCACGGTGTGTGGCAAGTGCTAGAGTGACGGCGCCCACGGCTGGTGTCTCCTCCTGTCCCAGCACGTGCCCTCTGCGTCGTGGTACAAAGGCAGTGGCCCTGGGGTCTGATGCTCATGCTCCCCGCCTCCCCGCCTCCCCGCGAGCCATCTCCCTTTGTTGTCAAAGCTGACGGTCTTGAAAAAGTTGGCATTCGCAGCCGCTACCTCCTCTCCTCCTAAACCCCGATCTGGTTTTTCCCACCAGTATTCTACTGAGGTTCTGGAACTGTCCGATAGGGTCACCAGCATCCCCGTTACTAAACCTCATGGCACTAAATGCAAAGCAAGTGAAGGGAATAGCACCTCCAGTAGCTTCCTTTTACTGGAGCAATGGGAAAGGCAGGCCTCTTCACCAAACACGTGCCCAGCCGGTTAGTGTCTGCGTAGGCGTGCTGACGACACCGACTCCATCTTTCTTGTTCGTGCTCGCACCGTGACCTTCTGTGGGGCTCTGCTCTGGGCCCCCGGGAGGTTAACGCATGCCCTGACCGGAATTCAGGAAGGCTCGTTCTGATCTTCCATAAAGAGGCGCAGCGAAGGCCCGCCTTAGATAACTACCCTGCGACCTCCCCCTCCCCGGCCCCCACCATGCCCCTGGCCCTGTGAGCTGTGGGGTGAGGTCTGGGCTGCGTGGAGAACAGCTGCATAGCCCCGGATCGTTTGTCCGCCCGATCTGTCAGTAACAGCCTGAGTAAGACTCAGTGGTGTGGAGTGGCTTGCTTCCGTTTTCTGTCTTAGCTGCCTTCTCAGTGTGGAGGAGACGTGACTGACCCTCTTCCATCTTCTAACCATGTGCTAAGACCGTCCAACAAGAAACCGTCAGACTTTTATCCTTGCAAGAGCTTGCCATCAGCAGGGGGCTTCAGCCTTCACCGGGATGATTACACTAATAACTTCACAGTAACAGTTACGGCTTTTGGCTTCCACAGAGGTACTCGAGGTGTCCCAGCGACAGAGACTTCTGTCCCTAGGAGAGGGACTGCGCAGAGCTTTCACCGGAGCCCCTGGGACTCTTGCAGAGACGGCAGATCCTAGGGCTGTGGAGGGCAAAGGGCAGGGGGAGGGCCATGAACTGCACGTGTGGGTTGTGTAGAGAGAGATTCCGGGGTGAGGTGTTAGGTGCAGTTGCTAGGACTTAGGTCCTAGGAATTGTGTTGAACCAGGAGGCCTGAGGGATGAGAGGAGGCATGGGAGGGGGTGGTGAACGGGTCAAGCAGGCAGGTCTCTTGCTGGGGGGGGGGGGGGGGGCGCAGGTGGTCGTGGATGAGGCTGATGGGATTGTGACCCCGGCCCCATGGAGAGGCCGCTGCCGTGTGGTGTTGCCTCGGTGGCTGCTGGCTGGTCGAGGTGGACCGGGGCGTGTGCTCCAGGGGATGCTAACTGCTTGTGAGCCCCTGACCATTTGGGGATTTCTTTCTTTCTTCCCTCCCTTCCCCTCCCCTCCCCCTCCCCCCTCCCTCCTCCTCCACCCCCTCCCCCTTCCTTTTATTTTTGGAAAGTAAGCTCTCTGCCCAGCTGAACTCACAGCCATGAGATCAAGAGTCACATGCTCCTGTGGCTGAGCCAGCCAGGTGGCCCAGTTTGGGGAATGGCTTAGGATTCGACACTGAGTGTTCCTTTTCCTTCCCTTGGCCCTCTGTCCCGTGCTGCATGTGTTTCGCTACAGTAGGTGGGAGACCTGTGAGGTGCAGGACATCGGTCTCCTGTTGATCTTGAGGGACCAGGGCTGGCGGACGTGTTCTCTTCTTTGCCTTCCCGTCCCCTCATGAGCAGGTGTGCCCAGCTCGCGTGGGCGTGCTTATGTCCTGAGCTACTGCCCCTGCCTGTTAGTGCCTCCTCTTGATTCGTGGAGCTTGAAACAGCTCTCGTTTTGGCACATGGTTTTATTTCCTCGGCCAGCCCAGCCTTCCTCGTTCCCACAAGAGGAGACTGGTGGTCTCTTACAGCCTGGCTCAGCAGAGATGTTGGTCTTAAAGCCTGGCAGCCGCTGTGCCCGAGTCCCCCCGCCAGTGGCCCAGCCGGCTGAGATCTAGGAGCGCCCCCGCTCCTTCAGCCGGACCCCGTGAGCAGCGCTGCTGCCGTGGGTGGCAGAGCTCTGTCATTCCCTTCCCACAGAAGAGTGTCAGGGACACACATGGGACAGTTGTGGGTCCCTGCGGTCCTGGGTGCTGGGGGCGCTGTGGGAG
Source organism: Mirounga leonina (assembly GCF_011800145.1). Lineage (NCBI taxonomy): Eukaryota > Metazoa > Chordata > Mammalia > Carnivora > Phocidae > Mirounga > Mirounga leonina. Next base: position 47,728,504 of record NW_023270265.1, read on the forward strand.
TGCGCAGCGTGAGCAAAGCACATGCGCCCGGCGGAGGGAGGTGTGGAGGGAGGGAGGGAGGTGTGGAGGGAGCGTGAGGCCTGGCGGGGGAGGGGGGGGGCTGTCAGTAGAGTCGTCAGGTTCACGTTGGAGTCCAGCATGTCATTCTTCTCCGTTCCTAAATCATTTCCTTTCTTGCCCTTTTTTTCTCTCCTGCTCGCGTGGTAGGAGTAAGTGTGCTCAAGCATCGTTCGCCCTCCCCAGCGCTCGGGCCTGGCCCGCACTGCAGAGGCGAGTGGGTGGAGGGGACCCGCAGAGGAGCGAGCAGGGCTGGCTGCCGCCAGATCGCTTAGAAGACAGACAGGTGGTTGATTTCAAGAGGTTTTATCTGGTCTGGATTTGTAATATATTGAGAACCTAGCATAAAGAAAATTTGGAGCAGGAAGCAGTCCTCCGCAACGTATAAAGGGGGAGCAGAACCAAGGGAGGTGAGCTGATAGGGGCAAGGCCCATGGTCCTCAGCGTGCGATGCTTCCCTACGGTGTCGGCAGCCACGAAAAGTGTGTCTGAAAACTGAAACGTGAGTTGGTATTCCACTTCCTCCCAACCAAACATCAATTTTAATTCTTTTTCTTTTTAAAATAGCAAACGGATGTTTCAGAAGACAGCGATGACGATGTGGATGAAGATGAGATTTTTGGGTTCATAAGTCTTTTAAATTTAACTGAAAGAAAGGTTGGTTTCACTGGGTGGCATCTGAGCTCCTGTTTCATTTAATGCATGATGACTGTTTTTATATCAGACGATGAGATTAACAATAAGGATATGTGCTTTTGTGAAATCTTACTGTAATCTTTTTTTTTTTATGATTTTATTTATTTGGGAGAGGGAAAGCACAGAGGGAGAAGCAGGCTTCCTGCTGAGCAGGGAGCCCAGTGTGGGGCTTGATCCCAGGACCTGAGCCGAAGGCAGGCGCTTAACGCCTGCACCATCCAGGCGCCCCATGACTCGCTGAGTTTTAATAGAAAAGGAAAACCAGCTGTTTACCTTCCTCAGAATAAGATGCCGGTCAGACTTCATCTTCAGGTTTTACGTGAACTCTCCAGTTACTGCCATCTGTCTTTACAAGATGGACTGGGCTTGCTATTCTGGTGTGTGAGTGTTGGTCTAACACTGTCACCATCGCTCGTGGGGCCGTAAATAACCAGGTGTAGATACCTTGAGAAACGCTTAAGCTGTCAACACTGAGGACAGGTGGGATTTTAAAGGCGGTGGCAGGAGACTGCCCTCACTGTAAGGTTAGAAGGTGGTAGAAAGCACTTTGTTTTCTGCTCCAGGTGTGGCCTGTAGTGAACAGCAAGCCTTTCTTCGCTTCCTAGGGTACCCAGTGTGCTGAGCAAATTAAAGAGCTGATCCTGAGCTCCTGTGAGAAGAGCTGTGGAAAGAGCTTGGTAGAGCAGCTGGACACACATCTGAACGACACCTCCAAGCCTGTGGGCTTTCTCCTCAGCGAGAGGTTCATCAACGTCCCTCCTCAGATCGCGCTGCCCATGCATCAGCAGCTCCAGTAAGAGCCTGGGCCACGTGCCCCTGCACAGTAGTTGTCCGGGGCGGACCCAGCAGTCGGCTGCAGTGGGAAGCGCGCCGCCCACCCTCTCGGCAGCCTTGCAGCTCGAGCGAGTGGAGGACCCTCCTGCCAGAGGCGTGTCCCTTCTTAACAGCGGGCTTCTTAATGGCTTGTGGCGTAGTCTGAATAGTCTTACAAGATGTCCAGGGTAGAAACACAGATGAGTTTGTACAGGCTTTTTACCCTCTACTGGACTGAAGTTTTCATCCTCTTCCCAAATTTCTGTGACATGGATAAAATGAACAGTTACTCCAGTAACAAACTGGGTACAGTTCCTCAATCCCACTGGGATGTTTTGTAACTAAGGAAGCCGCAGTCCTGATCCTGTGTCTCTGGCTTCTTGGGGTTTGCTGTTGTGTTTTATTTCTTTGTTTTAAAACGACCCTGAGATCATGACCTGAGCTGAAACCAAGAGTTGGAAGCTCAACTGAGCCACCCAGGTGCCCCTGTTGTACTTTCTTAATGCAGGGGTTTTAGGTTTACAACATTTTAATTGTTCAGAAGAGCTAAGGATTGGCATTGCTGTGCCCTGAGGGGGAGTGGATGGAAATCGACTGGCCCGTGCGGCATGGGTGCTCTTGCTCTGGGGGCGCGGTGCCTGGGTTTGCCCACTGATCGCCCTCACACTGGGGGTGTGAGGACAGGCTGAGCCTTCAGGTTTCCCATTTAACAGGTTCATTGCTTTTTAGTTTGACTCTCATCCCTGCACGCCCCTGATGCCCAGCTGCCATTCATTGGACTTCTCCTGCATGTTCTTTGTTTAGCCTTTCTTTCTGATCAGCTGGAGCTCATTTTTATTTGGTTTCACAGGAGGGTGATGTGCTTTCTCCTGGTCCTCTGTTAAAGAAAGCTGAAGTCTTTACATCTTTGATTAGCCAGATACATAGGGAGATGCGCAGTTTTTGGAAGGCTGTGTTGCCACTCCATGGACTATTCTAGAATCTAGAGGGATCTGTCCTGCCATGCCATTTCTGCAGTGTCAGGACTGTAGTCATAGTGCCGGACTCTAGTGCTTGGAGACCAGTTGTCAGATGCTCTAATGGCATTGGTTGTGGCTCTGTTAAACGTTTTTGTTTTTTTTTTTAAGATTTTATGTGAGAGAGAATGAGAGAGAGAGCACATGAAGGGGGGAGGGTCAGAGAGAGCAGCAGACTCCCCCAAGCAGGGAGCCCGATGCGGGACTTGATCCCGGAACTCCAGAATCGTGACCTGAGCCGAAGGCAGTCGCTTAACCAACTGAGCCACCCAGGCGCCCTGCTTTTATAATTCTTATACATGTATAGATCTGTAAATAACACATTAGATTATTTTGCATACTTGATAAGGTAATTAACATGAGCTGAAGTAAGCACAGACACAGTAGCCTCTAAGTAGCAGATACCATTACTTTTCTTTTTTTTTTTTTGAAGATTTTATTTATTTATTTGAGAGAGAGAGAATGAGAGAGAGAGAGCACATGAGAGGGGGGAAGGTCAGAGGGAGAAGAAGACTCCCTGCCGAGCAGGGAGCCCGATGCGGGACTCGATCCCGGGACTCCAGGATCGTGACCTGAGCCGAAGGCAGTCACTTAACCAACTGAGGAGCCCCAGGAGCCCAACCACCCAGGAGCCCCAACATTTGTTTTTAAAAAACCAATTCTTACCGGTTTTAAACTTCTGCAGAAGCAGAGCAGTGATGTTAACTGAATTTGAGACTCCTGTTATTTGCCGTGTATCCACAGCTCAGCATCTGAGGGATTCCTCCTCTTGCTTACTATAAAACACTGCCGTAGTCCATCACAAGTGCTGTTGCCTACGTAAGGAGAACTCATGGCTTAGAAGTGTCCAGATCTGATGTCTGTCCATCAAGCCCGTGTCAGAGACGACAGAACCCCCTGCAGAGGCCTCACGGGTTTCCCCTGTGTTCTGGTTTGTAGGATTTCACCCGGTTCAGCAGGCAGACCTTCTCTGTGTTATGCTTTGCAGGAAAGAACTAGCCGAGGCACACGAAACTAACAAGCCATGTGGGAAGTGTTACTTCTACCTTCTGATTAGCAAGACATTTGTGGAAGCTGGAAAAAACAATTCCAAAAAGAAAGGGAACAACCAAAAGGAGGAGGAATTAATGTTTGCAAATGCGGAGGAAGAATTTTTCTATGAGGTAAGACTGTCCTGTTCTTACCTATTTGTTTGAATGTAAACAAGGATTTTCTTGACAGTCGGCAGGATTGACTGCTTTCCTGTTTATGGCAAAATCCTCTGAGGATGGCGGCTCTTTCTCCATATTGCCAGCGGCTGGAGGGTAATGCGGTGCCCGCACCTAGTATGTACGTTCGCAGCGGGTTCGTCACCAGCCCCCCAGCCCCCAGGGTGGAGCCTGGGGAGGGGAAAAGCCATGAACGTTGAATGGTGATCAGGCACTCAATATGCTTGCTAGAAGGTCTGTAATTCTAGAACCACTCCACGGGGTAGGCGTTAGTCCTGGTTTGCCGATGGGGACGTTGAGTCTGAAGGAGATTAGATCCATTATCTGAGGTCATGCAGGTGGTTGATGTGAAAGCTCGGGCAGGCCCTGCTCCCCAGTGATGGCTTACATGCTTCTCTGTGCCCTTGGTCCTGGATGTCCTCCCACTTTTGGGATTTCTAGCACTTTCTTGCAGAAAGGTGGCTTATGCCATGACAGACAACCAGACACCAGAGAATACGCTTTCTCACCCTAACCTCTTCTCAAAAATGTTAAGTAAATCTGAGGGGTAACTTACTTTCCTAGATTAGAGGATGTCTATTACTACCTTTTTAAGATTTTATTTATTAGAGAGAGTAAGCACAAGCAGGGGGAGCTGCAGTGGGAAAGGGAGAGGCAGGCTCCCCACTGAGCAGGGAGTCAGACATGGGCTCACACCCTGAAGTCAGATGCCACCCAGGCGCCCCCATCTGTCACTACTTTTAAAAAGCCTTCGACTAAATACTAAAGTACCACAGATTCAGCTCTGCCCTTGTTTTTCAGGAAGTAAATAGTGAAAATTAAATTTTTTTTGCCTGAGCACCTTAGGCAGATAGTTTAGGGAAGGCTGGATGGGTATTTTAAGATGGCCTGGTTACCGTTTTCACACGGCATGATTCCAAGGGAGCAGCCAGGACAATGAGGAAAGACCAGTGTTTGAAGACCATGCTTCTCATTAATTGTCAAATGTTACAAGTGTTTGTTTCACTTTTCTGTTGCAAGATTGGAATCAAATGAGAATGAATATGAATGACTTCAGAATTATAAACGCTTATAAATGGTGGTAGCATTATGTCACTTAGCTGCTGTTCACCTCTTAGGACTAGGACACTGCTCTCCATGCTTCTCCTGTAGGTTAGAAATCTGTTTGGTAAGCATTTTGTAACTTGGGCCTGAATATCCCATTTGAGCTTATTTTAGTCCGTGTTTTGCTTCTGTTCTCTGTCATTCTCAGACACGTCAAACAGTATTCCTGACTGCCACGTAAATAAGTTTTGCCTTTGGGTTGTCTGAATTTTTAACTTACGGTTGGTTATATATTTGGTTCAGAAGGCAGTCCTGAAGTTCAGCTACTCGGTGCAGGAAGAGAGCGACACTCGTCTGGGAGGCAGGTGGTCCTTTGATGATGTCCCGATGAAGCCCTTGCGAACCGTGATGTTGATTCCAGGTGACAGGATGAACGAAATCATGGATAAACTCAAAGAACATCTTTCTGTCTGACCCATTTCCCATGGACAGTAGTGGGGTGGTTTTGTGTATATAAAATTACCAGAAAACAGCTCAGATTTACTGAAAAACTCGTGACTTTATTCAGAGTAAGGTCCTCTACAAAAAAGTAGGGCTCTGTCACCTATGTGTGTGACCCATTTACAAAATAGCTTTTTAAAAAAATTTGGTGAAATTATGAATGGTTGATTAAAAGCTTTTCCAATAAGAAGGAAAACATGGAGTCGTAATTTAAAGAACTCAATAAAAACGTCTATTTTTTTATTTTTAAACAATATACAAAGTGTTATTTTTTTCAAGACTCTCGTGTGGGGTGTGTTCTCCTTGTTCAAGTTAAATGTCCGCACCTCCAGCGGGGCTACGCTCAGGCCGGCGGGGGCGGGGGGGGTACTTATTGCACATCTTGCTTCCTGTAAAGATTCTGAAGCGTTACTGGATGGTGCATCTCTGCTCAGTAGTCTCAGGGCACTTCTCACACATTTTCTGTTCCTTTTTCATTGTTGATAGAGGTGAAAGGTGATCCACTACTTGATGGAGAATGTCCTTACTTTCGCTAGGAGGCAGGTTACTGAAATAGTACGGTGGCACCAGCTGCATAAATCTGTGGAAAACAGAAAGGTGAGAGTTTTTCCCTTTTTAGGGAGAGATACCAAACATTACATGTGGGAACTTCCCACCCCGGGAGAATCTAGTTGTAGACCTGGTATTTAATTTGAACTCTCCCGTCTCTATCTGCCTTTGCAGAATAAATACTTCCTGTGGTTTTCATGGAGTCAATCCAATTGCATTTCTAGAATAAGTTGGCTTGTCTAGTGTTCCGCCACACAGTGGGTGATGCCCAGCACAACATGGGAAAGATGAGATCAGGTGTTCCAGAGAACTTTGGGTGGGTAAGAGAGGGGGTGTCTTGGCCTCTTTGTCTTACTAACACCACTCCCCATCCAGCTACTAGTTAGTTTTGGTTCCTGCCTTGAACATCACTGTCCAGGTAGGAGTGTGCGTGGACCCACATCTGCAATGGCCCCAAAAGACTGCTCTTCGTTCTCACTACTGCCCCCTGCAGTTCACTCGTAGCCACCGGAGTCATCTTTAAAAGTCTATACCGAGAGATGTTACTCCAGCTTAAAACTCTCCCATTTCTTTTGTACTGCGCTTAGGATAAATTCCAGACCCTCATTTGGCTCATAAGCCCTACACTTCTGGTACCTGCCTGCCTCCCCACTCCCTTCCCCACTGGCCCTAGCCTCGGGGCACGTGTGTTCTCAGAGGGCCTTCCTCAAGGTCTGCACCTGCAAACACTTTTTCTCTACAGCTTTTTGTGCCTTTTAAGAGGCACTATGCTGTTAAAAAAAAAAAAAAGTGTGGAAATATTTAAGTAATCTCTACACCCAACATGGGGCTCGAACTCATGATCCCGAGATTAAGCATCGGAGGCTCCACCAACTGAGCCGGCTAGGAGCCCCTTTGCGTGGTATATAATTTATGTTGTGATCCCAAAGAGAGGAACATTTAGATCAGAGAGACCATAAGTAGGTACGCTCAGTATAAATTAAATTGGTGCCGGCGTAACCTAACTGAGAATGTATTAAAAGCCAAACGTGTCATTTAGTCAAGTATGAGTTGGAAAGAACTCCCTTTTTTCTATTAAACTTACAGTTCAGGAGAGATTTCTGAGGTAATCCTGATGTAGTTGTTCTCAGATATGCTGAACTTGTGGAAGAGAACCCACTCCGGCATCTTCTTGGTGATGGAGTAACCGGACAGGGGATGCAGCTGAGCAACTTGCTTATGTGTTAGCATTAAGTAGTTACCGGATCCGTCCACATCCCGCGCAATCTACAAGGCAGAGTTTTTAAGAAAAAAGATTTTGTGTTAATATGGAGATCAATAGACAAAAATGTTTTGTTTAAAAAATTCCAAAGTACTTTGTTCAAAATAGTAAAAATTACACATTTGCCACCCATGTTTCCTACTTTCAGATCTAGAAAATAAGCCCAAAACAGATTTTGCCCAAAACTTTGAGACTGTGATGATGACATTACTAACTTGAGTAATTTCAGGGCAGTGGGTGGAAAGCACAGCTACGGAGGCTAATGTTGGGGTCGTGAAAGCCAGCGTGGTACCTGCCACACTATGGGCGATATACTCAGAGGTCAGGTGCTTTATGCCGGATGTTTTAGCTCAATAAAGTAACACTGTGATATAGGAACCTTACTTTCTGTACATGATGAGGAAATTCATGTTAAAATGTCATTTTTTCCTCTATTAAGACCGCTCTAGAGTGTGAGTGGAAATACCACAATTTCTCTGACCGTGACATGAAGAACATGCATGCTTCCTTCCCCAATGTGCTTTAATTTAGGGGAGCTGCATTAGGCAGCCTTCATTTGGGGGATGAAAAATGGACACTACTTTTACTTCTTGGGTGTTAGTATCATCGGTTAAATGTGAGCTAATTCACAAACCGGTGAGATGAGGGACTGTATCTGATGCTCAGCCAAAGAGCGTGTTTTCCTAACTTTCCCTCTGTGATGAAAAAGGCCTTTTGTCCTTTTGGACAAAGTGAACATACTCTGGCTTAGCCCTTCAATTCCCTTGAGGGGAAGTACATTTAAATACTAAACCTTGGGGCGCTTGGTTGGCTCAGTCGTTAGCAGTCTGTCTTCGGCTCAGGTCATGATCCCAGGGTCCTGTCATGATCCCAGAATCCTGGGATCGAGCCTCATGCTGGGCTCCCTGCTCGGCAGGAAGCCTGCTGCTCGCTCTCCCACTCCCACTCCCCCGCTTGTGTTCCCTCTCTGTGTCTGTCTCTGTCAAATAAATAAAATCTTTACAAATAAATACATACATAAATACTATATCTTTAGTAACACAGAAGGTTTTCAGTTTTATTTAAAGTTAACACCAGTAAAAGAATCCTCCTAGGTGAGAACTTCCTGACAGACCGTCCCGAACACGTGACATTCTGGAAAGACCAAAGTGAAGGCTGCCATCCCCACTCTCACCTGCATGAAGTAACCGGACAGGAGAGCCTTCTTTATGTTCAGAGCGTTCTCCTTTGAGCCAAAAGCAGGTTCTGCACAGGGGAGCTCGATTCGCTTGACAATTTCTAAGAGTTCAGCTCGGACAACGTCTGCCATCCTGAGAGCACAGCAGTTGAGGAAGTAGTCATGACACCACTTTTCAACACAGTCTGGGAAGGAAAGAAGAAATGATTGGCCATAAGCGGTAAGAGCCCCGGCCGGGAAGGAGGTGTGATCTCTGTCCTCTGCCCGCCTCGCCTCAAGAGGAGGTCACGTGAGCGGGTGGGAGGGAGGCTGCAGGGACATGGGCTGGCTGGCAGGACCTGCACTGGCCGTGGGGGTTCTGGAAGCCCACTGAACTGTGGGAGCAGCATGTTCTAGTGCCGACCAGTGTAGCCCCCTTCATCGGCAGCTCTGAAGGGGGACAGAGGAGGGTGTCTCTGACCGTTTGGCTCGTGTAAGAACAGTGAGGATGTACCCGGCCCCTGCATTTATTCAAACTAGGAGGGGCAGGTCTACGGTAGAAGTTTCCCTGAGCCATGAAAATATCTCAACATGTTTATAAGAAAAGGATTACTACTAGGCTGATTTGGGAATTCTGTTAAGCTCATCTACCCGCTCTAGCTACAAATTTTATATTAAAATTCAGTCATCTGGTTCAGTTTGAAGTTAATGCTTTCTTGCTACCCGTAGTTACTTAGGATGGACCTGGAGTTCTGTCTTGTGCTGGGAATGCACCTGGCCTTGGTACAGCAGGGAGGAGACCCCGGTTGACCCTGTCCTGTGCCCTCAGGCCGCCTCAGCAACAAGAGCATGTACTTGGGCAAACAATGGCACCCACCGTCCTTGCTCTCAAAAGATGCCACCAAGCTCCCCCTATCCTTGCTGGCTCCACTGACTTTATCTTCTCAGCTCTGAAAAATTAACTCCCCACTCTCTATAGCTGTACTGCCATTCAAACTGCCATGTCATCTTTTTCAGCTCACTTTTCATCCTGTCCACCAGAGCAAAGGAGGTAAAAGATGCTTCATGGAAAACAAAGGTTCCCTTGCTGGAAGGGAGCCCCTCACTGGCTGCCTTTGGAGGCCCCAGCCTGCGCCCGCTGCTCTGCCCTGCCCGCCCCTCAGGATCCTCTTCCTGTCTTTAAGGGAAGAGGGTGTTCTAGCTCCCTTTTCGTCGGGTCCCACTCGGGGAAGTTCACACGCTCACTGTCGGGCTCCCTGTCGGCTAGCATCAGGACTTCTGCCTCAGCTTTTCCACATGCCCTCCCTTCCCCTTGGCCAAGTTCCAGTCCAGTTCTCTCCAGCCCCCCTCAGCACACCCACCGACTCCTTCCTAGTATCTGAGGCCCGGGGTGGTTGGTTTGGTTTGGTTCTGAATGTCCGTATTCTCTCTCCGCCTAGGAGTGAATGTGGATGTTAGGGAAAGCACAAAGCACAGCTCTGACCCCAGGGCACTTGGAGATGGCAGTTCCTTTCTTCCCCCGACCCTGGAGGGTGGGAGCTGTGCCGTGCAAGTCTCTGTGGCCCCATGTCATCCATGCCGACCTAGCTCCCTGAGGGCTGGCCGGGCTGAGCGCTGGGGTTCCAACGCACGGCAGCGAGCACAGCCAGACCCTCAAACGCCAGCCCCTCGGGTGACCAACAGGGCTAGAGAAGGGTGAACAACAACTCAGCTTTCTTTGGGGAAGGAAAGGTGGAAATTAGTCAGATGCTCCGAATCACAAGCGTTCACTTACTCTCACTGGCAGAGTTCAGAGCTATGTCTTGGTAGGCCTTGTAAATGTTGATGAGGGTAAAGTGATCTCCTTCGGGATGTAAAAACGTCTTCCAACAAGTCAAGGCAGCCTCCTCAGCTCCATGTGGCAGATTCGAGAAGCAGTTGGGAGCTTTAAGATGCAAAAGGTCACAAGGTCAGCGAGACTGGAGACCTCTGACCTGAGCACAACACGCAGAGGGAAGGGCTCACTGCTGTGCATCTAGAACCGCTCCCATTTCTCTGAATAAATGTTATTCTTGCTTACTTAGAAATCAGAGACTTAGGATGTTATCATCATGTTTTTGTCCCTGTTTATGTTTGCCTCTGTCAGGTATAGTGAGTCCCCTGCTGGTACCACAGTCAGAGCAGGGGGGCCCCCGGGGACTGGAGCTACTCAGGCCCAGCCACAGCCTTTGGCCTGAGCTGCCAGTAAAAGAAATCATTAAAACACAGAAAGCAAGAAGAATGAAGGAGGTAGGAAATAAGAACAGAAACGCATCACTCTTTGGGGAAGAACACTTCTAGTGACACATTTTTCTTTCAATGTCTGAGTAATTCACTGGATTTTGATTTTTTTCATATTAAGATAATTTGTGGGGCGCCTGGGTGGCTCAGCTGTTAAGCATCTGCCTTCGTCTCGGGTCATGATCCCAGGGTCCTGGGATCGAGCCCCGCATCGGGCTCCCTGCTCAGCGAGAAGCCTGCTTCTCCCTCTCCCACTCCCCCCCGCTCTCTCTTTCTCTGTCAAATAAATAAATAAAATCTTTAAAAAAAAATAATAATAATTCGTCTTTCTACCTTTTAAATCTATTAAAGTACTTAATTATCACTTCAAAGGGTTAAATGAATTGGTCAAAGTCTCTGTTAGGTTCTTAAAATATTTCAAACAGATCTCACTTAAATCTAGACCTGGGACGAACTGACAGCACAAAGGAGCCGTGCTCCCAGAGGAGTACCTGTCACCATGGCCGCGATCGTCAGCATCTCCTCCACACAGTCAAATTCACAGGATGCTAGGATAGACTTTGAGAGCTGTGGGTCAAGAGGAAACTCCGACATGATGATCCCAAACTCCGAGAGATTCCCATCATTGTCCAGTGCGGCCAGGTAATCCAAGTCTTCCAGAGCCTGCATCAGACTTTCTGGGGCTAGCAGAGAAAAAAATCATCACCCATCTCCTAGAACCAAGATGGGGTGACAAGTCCTGGGCCTCCCCTCACATGAAACAACCAAACTGGGCAAGACATGTGAAATGACAGCTTGCAAGACAAAGAACGTCAGGCAGTGAAGGACAGTGATTCCTGAGAGGGGGACGCTAATGAGGTGAGCACCATGACTGCCCAGTGTAAGGCCTTGAAAGAGTTTCCTGGCTGCAGTGCCGGAAGTGGACCCAGATGGAGTCTGCTGGAGTTATGAAGATGGTGCGGAGGGTCCAAGGAGGCTAAGGTGGCCAGAGCTTGCAGGTGGGACTACCTGATGGGAGAGAGCCATACAGAGACAGGACTTGGAAGATCCACGAAAGGTCTCCTCGATTCGTCAGCGGAGCACGCGGAAGAAACTATGTCGGGTCACAGAACCATCCAGAGGATTAGAGGGACAGTGCCGTCTCCTGACACGGGGTCTAGGATACTGCCCACTTCTACCCACTGGGCTGGGAAATCGCAGTTATGGGGCCCCGGGTAGGAGAAGCAGAAGGGAAGACTCCCCGCCCCCCACCCGTGATGTGCACTCTCCAGTGCCAGCTAACAGAGCTTAAAACCAGGACCTGAAAGGATCATCCTGCAACCCAGGATAAAGGTCAAAAGTATTTATAGGAACACAAAATACCCAATACGCAACACAGCAAAATGTACAATGTCTAGCATCCAATAAAAAATTACGTAGAGGCATGAAGAGCAGAAAAATACAGTCCCATAATAAAGAGAAAAATTAATCAACTGAAACTGACCCAGAACCTGCAGAGATGACAGAAATAGTAGGCAAGGATGTTTAAGAGTTACTTGCTGGTGCAAATAAGGGCAGAAGGCTGATTTTCTCCAGATCTGTATTTCTTAAGTTTATAGAACATCAATAATGGTGTGGTGTTTATCACATATGCTTAATCCCCACCAAAAAAGATAATCCATTTGTTTAAAGCAAGGTACTCTCCTTGCCCTTGCAGAGTAAGAGGAGATCAATAAGTACGTGTGTGTTTCATCTGTCGGGCAGGTGGTACAGCAATAAAGGCCACACAAAGAAGCAAACCACACAGTATTAAGCTGCTGTCGTGTTCTACCCCAGACACTGAAGGATTTCCGAGCACCTCCAGATCACTTTCATGTGTCTCAACTCTCGCAGGTACATTGTGAGCAGGAGATGAATATGATGGGGACCCAAGCAGCAATTTCACCTACTTGCATCTGGGAGTTCAATGTAACAAATAGTAAAAATTTTCTTATTTGCTGTTCAAACACCGACCACTAAGCTACTTATCAAAATTTCAGGCCAACTGTGTAACTCAAAGGCCAGTCACCAACTCAGATTTGCTACAATCCCCTCGTTGCTAACAAGATGCCATGAAAACAACAGGAGAAACCACTGCTGTGGATGGAGATACGGCTCGCTGAGGGTGACGTGCAGTTCGTCAAGTCTCTAGTCCTTTCGCTGCAGAAGAGCAGAGCAGGTAACGGGCCTGATCTCAACCTGAGACGCATCAGTCGCAAGCAGATCAGTTCTGGAAAAGCAGGTGTCAGGGCTGCCAGAGGCTCTAAGAAGTAGCCCCCTGCGAACCTGCCTGGACTCCAGACGCCCGCTGAACGACCTGGAGCACAGCTTTAATCCCCGACTGGGAGAGAAGAACTTTAACTTCCCTATTGCTTTCGAATCCTCTCATTGAGATTGAACCACTAAGCAGCACAGGGCTCCCAGGAGATTCCTGTCCTTCCCCGCGTTCTGCTCCCCCAGTCCCGCCTGGGTGCTGGCATGGAGCACTGGTGCGCTCCTCGTTCCTTCTTGGACACCCCTGGGCAACGAGGAGACCTTGAGAGGCCACAGTCCCGGCAAGGAGACAGATGGACTATTTAGCAAAAAAAAAGTCCGAGAGTTCTCTCAGTGAGCCATGAAATGAAGGAACAGGTGACCTGCTGGCAAAGGTGTGAGACGCAGTCATAGAAACACGCATCTCAGATTAAACACAGCAGGAGCGGGTTGCGAGCACAAACTTAATTACTGAAAACTGTTTAGAAACCAATTTCTATAAATCAGCAAAGCCGCTGCATTATAACTTACAGGATCTTTGGCAACTGTCCCCGTAAGCATCTGGCTCCGCAGCTGGGCTCTGTCCCCAAAGGGCACCTACTCCTCGTTTTTATGCCCTGCAGCTCAGTTGGCTGCACACAGGATTACGAAATAACTTCCTAATTCTGCTCCCGTCCTAACACCAGAAGAGGATGTTCTTGGGGTTTTATTATATCAGAAGGAACATTACACAGGTGAAAGAACAACAATAAATAACTGAATAGGATTTGCTAATATTACGTCCACACTTTAAGACATCTCCCCAGTGTGGCTCATAAAACGGTCTCAGCTAAACAGCAGAAGGGCGTAGACGAGGCTCTTCACAGCAGCGTCGTTTAAGTGCGGGCCATGGGAAACAGTGCTAACAGATGTCGTGCCGGAGCAGAACCGGGCAGGGGGTGTCTCTTGGTCAGCAGTCCCCATGGTTGATTCCTCTCTTTCCCAAGACCCCTTAACCTACTCTCTAACCAATAAGGATACAGGATTAAGGTTCGGTTGGCGTCGCTAGAGTTGGAAAGGATCTGAGAGATAGGGGGGCCTCCACTGGTCACCGGGAGAGACGCGTTTTCAGCGCCATGCCCACGGCAAGGTGACTCCTTACGGGTAGCAGCAGACCCTTTTGTCCCCAGCCCTGCCACGGACGGGGTTCTCGGGCTGCAGCACGAGGCAGGGAGCCCTCTGAGCTTACCGCTCCATGCCGTGCCCTGGAAGGACAGCCTCGCAGACCAGAGAGCCTCTGGCACCTCCCGTCACTCCCGCCCAGCCCAGGCCTAGGAAAGGACTAAGGGGAAGAAGGGAGCGGAATCCATCTCCAGGGGCTGCCTTGCTGGCTGTTGGTTAGTGGACTTATTTCCTTCTAAGGATAACACTCAACTCATTCACTCACTTCCTCTCAAGCCACATGTGAGTGTCTTGTGATCTTGGCATTTGCAAGGCCCCAGGGGCAGGGACACATGTGGGCGGATGGGCCCAACCTTGGCCCTCCTGGAGCTGGAGGTCTTAGGAGGGAGACCCACATATAAACCAACGACCAATTTCCAGTGTCCGGAGATGCAATTTTACCCGACTGGCCTCTTCTCAAGGAAATGCACCCCCAGTCCTAGAGAAGCACGATTTTGTAGTACGTGACCACCTCCCAGACTACCGCTAACCTCCAGACACGGCTGCCTGGGTCAGGGTGGGCCCTGCTCAACCCGAGCCAGTGACGCTCTCCGGGGGTGGGGGGCGGGGGTTCAGAGTCTGGATCAAGAGAAGCTGAGGGGTTTCCAGGGGCTGACTTGGAGAGTACAGCTGAGATTCTGCCATGAGGACTAACGAGAGAGAGCAAAGGAGAAGAACCAAGAGACCCAGAGATGAGACCCCGTGTGCCAAGGCTGTTCAAGTCTCTGTTTTCTTAAGTGTTCCTGAGGCTTGACTTCCTTCTCACCCTGGATTTCACTGGACACCCCAATGTCCTTATGATCCTTCACTCGTGTTTACGCTAGCGTGAACCGCATTGCTGGCACCGTGTCCGGAGGAATTCTAACTAATACACCACAGCATAATAATTCAGGTGCCGCTGGAGCTTCGAAAAGGTAGGGGCCAAGCTGGCCTATGGGAGGAACAAGAACGGCCGCCCTCAAAGCTCTCACCGTGTGCCAGGTACTTGCATTCATCACACACACACGGAGAAAGACGACAGAGAGAAATAAAGTCACAGCTTGAGAGGACTAAAGAAAAAAGGAAGTTTCTGGTCCCAACTGGTTTTAGGACTGGGACTTGGGCATCGTGCATGGTGCACAGAGGGGAGACACTGAGGAATCAGGAGATGGCTCTGGGCTGACGGTGTAGACTCTAAAGTCTTGGGACTTCTAGGAAACGGGTTTATGAGTTTGGCTCTGAAGAGGCCAGGACGGGCAGGCTTCTGTTTCCTCAAATTTCAAAGGACATGCTCATAAAGCCTGGCAATTGCCTAACCTCGCCCTCTACACACTACACACAGCACTTCGGCATAAATCATCTCCTGTGAGCCTCTAGGAGCCCCTGACACGAGAGGGCACACACCGTATCCTCATGCCACAGATGAGGAAAAGCTAAGTGACGTGCCAGAGACACAGGGTTCAGCAGCCTGTCTCCGCGCTGCACGACGGGGACGGGGGCCCGGGCCTTTGCACCTGCTGTGTGTCTTCTGGCTCCAAGCTGGACACTCTGCTGTGAGCAGCCTGGGGCTGCCTCCGAACGCCTGCAGCTCCGTATCTGCTTCTCACACGGTGAAAACTGCCCTTTGTAGGGACTCTGCCGCTCAGGGCCCAAGGCCTGTTTCGGAGCTCAGGTAGGAGTCACACAGGTGGGGACAGCTACAGGATTTACTATAGGCCAGTCACGTAAATGGATTTATACTGCCAACTTTATGGGCCAATTACTTTGATTATGCTCACACTCAGATGAAGAAACTGAGGCCCAAGGGGGTGACACAATGCCGGATGTGACACGGGAGTGGGGGGCCGGGGCCAGAGCCCTGGCAGTCTGCTTGGGAGCCCGAGCTCCCTGGTGCGGCCCCTCATCCGGGGCCCCTCTGCCCGGCGGGCCAAGCACGGTCCAGTCCCACAGCTCGCCACGGCTTAATTATCAACAGCGTCCCCTTCTGCCCTCCAACGTCCTGGCCTGGAGAGAGAGTCCCGTGCTCACAGGACCCATGACGAGCCTAATGCGAATCAAGAGCTGAAAATGCTTCCATTCTCTGCCTTCTAAAATCTCTCCCATTCTCCTCTTCACTGAAGTGAAGAAAAAGTACTTTGTGCCTCTTTTCCACACTCCTACCCCGCCACCTGAATACAGCAACAAACTCTGCAAGTGCGACCGTTGCTGACGTGGACACCTGGACGGGGGCTTCCTGCCCGTGTGGCATCGGCCTCTCTGCTCACGTCCGGGGCTGTCGGGCGGGCTGGGGGGTGTGCGGCGAGGCCGTCTGCGAGCACCAGCACGTGCACGTGGCGTCTGCAGCCCCTTGTGCCCCTGCTCTCTTCTGAGTACAGACGGTCACATTTAAAGACCCTTTTGCAAACCCCGAAGCAAAATGCCCCATTTCCAGTGCTGCAGAGACAAGCAGAGGCGCTTCACCAGCGTGCACACGATCGAGGCTTTCCTGTGGCAGACGGGATTCCAGAAGATCCTGACTCCTCTGGGGAACTTCCTGCAGCATCACCGCAGATCAAGCCCCTGCAGCATCTCTAAGCCCTCGTCCTGCCAACTCCCAACACTGGCGTCCACGGCCGCAGCGTGATTCCGTCCCTGTGTCCTTGCCCGCCTCCCCGAGTGCTCGGTCTCGTCCTGCACACCACGTCTGGCCAGTCTGTGTGCGGGTTCATTCTTCCCGGATCATTCCAAAGCCAGTCGTCTCACCCACACGAGCTCTGCACCCAGACACAAAGAGGACATTTGGTGCAGGCTGGTACGTTGCAGCTCGTTTGTCCCCAGTTTCGGTGTAGGTGCCATTGCTTCCCAGAAGGAAACGTGTGCTCAGTTGACCCGGGGCCTCCTGATCCACATCAACAGTGATGGTGTCGCTCGTGATGGAGGTCAATCTTCAGCACCAGGGAAGAAAAAACAATGGACGCTCTTTTTGTCCTTTTTAAGAGATCTTTATCAAGGGAGTTCAATGAATAGCCTGTAGCCTAGTTATGCCAAATTCATTTTCACATGGCTCATGAATCCTGAAAAGGGTAACAGGTTTGCTGCATTTGCATATTTCAATGGGAAGTTGAATTAAATGCACCAGCTGCAAGCATCATCTTTTTTTCCTCCTAAAATGATGAGCCAGAGTGACTCCACAGTTAGCTTTTCCCCCAGCACAGCAGAACACAGTCCTGTGCGTACCGCTGGGAGACAACAATAAGCCGCCGCCCTACCCTCGGTCCCCGGTGACCGGCTCCGGGCCGAAGCAGCGCAGACGGGGCCCCCGGGGGAACGCAGCGTTCTCTGCACCGCTGTGCTTTGCTGTCCGCTTCTCCCTGCACGGCAAGCTCACCGAACAGCCGCTGTCCGCAGCCAAGAAGACGCCTAGGGAGTCAACACGTGCTGATGCGGGGCCCAAGAGACGAGCAGGGGAGCTGGGCAGCCATTTTCCCGAAAACGAAGCGTGTTTCTTCAGAGCTCGGTCTCTGGAAGGTCTCTGCAGGGGTCACTGTGGCCAACTGGCCTCCCGCAAAGTCGTCCGAAGCTCTGAGGTCACCGAGGAGAAACCCGAGAAACGGGGGCACGTGGCAGAGACCCTCCCTTTCTTCCTCAGTGGTCAGAAGGACACCGGGAGAGGAGGGGGCGGCTGGGAAGGCGGCCGCCAGCACGGCCGGCCTGCTGGGCCCCCGGCCCCCGCCCCTGTCTAGCTCGCCACAGTTCCCGTGGCGGGGGCGGGGGGGCAGCGGAAGGCATCCCTTCCTGTTGAAGCCCCGGCAGGCCGCGCTCAACGAGCCGCGTCTGAGCCGCCCCTGCCGGCTCGGGGGTGGGGCGCTGGAGGTCTGGGGGTGCGGTGGAGAAGCGCCAGACAACTCCCCAAGGAAAAGAGGGCACAGACGACTGGAGAGATGTTGAGGCCCATGGGCCTCCGCTGTGTTTAAGGAGACACTCCAGCAGAGTGTTCACCCTCTCCGTCTGTGTATGTGACCTGATTTCTGTGACTCAGTTTCCTCATCTGTAAAATGGAGCGAACCAGAGCATTTGCCTCAGGGGCTTGTTGCAGCTTTGAACAACTATGTGTGTGCGGCCCATACAGAGGGTACTGCCGTTCTCCCTGAGAGGACAGGCAGATGTTTAAATGGACAAGAACAAGGAGAGCATTTGCTACTTTCAGCCTTTCTTTGCCGGCTGACTGCTGACGGTTTAAACTCCGTAGCCAGTGTCACCCCCCAGACATTGCAGGCAGAGCGTTTGCCCACCAGGTAGGAGAAGCCAACCGGGAATGTGCGAGAAGGCGGGAGGCTAAGAAGAGAAGGTCCCGGCTTCCCTTCCTGAGCTCAGCATGTGGCGTGGCCGCCCCACACACTGCTGAAGCCGCCTGCCCCGTGCTTTCTCGGCCTTTCCGCAGCACCCTGCTGGTGCCCCAGAGAGCAGCCGCCGTCCCAGCGAGGGAGGGGCGGCCCTGGAGGGGAGAACGCCGGCACCTCCTGGGTGACGGGACCCACCAGAGGAGAGATTCCCCCGGAGAACCGTGACCGGCCTGTAACCAGTCTCAGCCCTAGGTTCAAGAACCTAACCTCTTCACAGGAGAGCTGGACCGTAATTACAAAGGAGGGAACTTCTAGGGGGGCTCCCCCATGTGACAGAGCGATGCAGGAGGAAGGACTGTAGGCTGACACACGTCCCACCAGGAAACCTGAAAGCTGCCAGAAGTCGCCTGCCCTCGGCTGCAGGCAGCCTCAGATGCCACACTCAGACCGCAGCAGGCCCCTCGGGCCCACCCTCCTGGGCTCCCGGCTCCCATGGCAGACCATCCTCCACTGCCTCAGGGCAGGGATTTCTAGAGGCTTTTTAAAAAATTCCTTCAGAGGGTGCCTGGGTGGCTCAGTTGGTTGAGCGACTGCCTTCGGCTCAGGTCATGATCCTGGAGTCCCGGGATCGAGTCCCGCATCGGGCTCCCTGCTCAGCAGGGAATCTGCCTCTCCCTCTGACCCTCCCCCCTCTCATGCTCTCTGTCTCTCATTCTCTCTCTCTCGCAAATAAGTAAAACCTTAAAAAAAAAAAAAAATTCCTTCAGAGAACATTTGCCTCTAAAGGGAAAAATGCTTCCGTACACACGCCCGCCACCCCACACTTGCCCGCACTGCCGAGGGCCACCTGCTCTCCGGCCCGGGCCCGGACAGGAGGCAAGGAGGCCCGTCTTGGCCCCGCGCCTGCGCCCCGCGAGCACAAAGCTACCTGGTCTGTTCATGAAGTCGCAGTGGCCTAAGCCCGCGATGTCTATTCTCTTCAGGAAGAGCACCATGCTGGTGAGGTTGGCTTCCTGCATTTCCACTGGCTTCAGTGGCCGCATGTCTTTGGAAGCAAATTCCTCAGAGTACAGACAGAAGAGTTTTCCTAGAAGAAACCAAGGAGAGTGGTTTTAATGTCTCTAGGTTGCCTTCGTTCAGGAATTTACAGCAATCTTCGTGATCGTGGTGCTACCTGAAGAAGACGAACCGAGAATCTGCTTGCGTATCTCCGCTTGGCTTTGGCTGATGGGCTGCGTGATGAGTGAGTCTGCTCTTATTCTAGGGTTGTACACCTTTAAATGGAGACACAGCAACTTTAGCATCAGATCACTCAAGATTTCGCAGGCTCGCTGTACTGGAGGGGAGCGTGTGGTTTGCAGCATTTGGTGAAATGCTCTGCTATGGACTCATTCTCTCTGGACCATCTTTATTATTGTTTCACTTGCCTTGAGACAGAAACTGCTAGCGCCTTAACAAATGGATTTCAAGTTGTCTGCTTTCATTGTAGGTTCCATAAATATGGGACCTCTGCACCATCTCCTGAAATGCTAGCGGTGTCACTTCTCAAAGCACGACCCTGTGATGACAACAGATCGGCATCCACCACACGGAGGAAAGCATTATCATCGGCCGGTGCGTCTCTTCAAGGTTCTATTCAAATTGTGATCTCAGCGGTCTGACCTTGATAATAATATGCTGAGATTTTCCGGTCATATCAGCTCAGACAAAAACTGCATATGGCACCAACAGTGATTTTTTTTTTCTTACGGGGGCTGGAGGGGGGCAAGTAATAGCTCTGGGTTCTCTGAATGGTGGACTAATTCAGTAAGAGCCCAAACTGGTGCCAAGGGAACCTTCAGAATGGTTGGAATTGCTCTGTCGCAGTAAGATACTCAGAAGACCCGGTTTCCTCGAGGGATAAAAGCATACGTAATCTCTAATAAGGTGAAACGGATCAATACTTGGGTAGGTTCCTTCAGTTCTTAAATGCTAGGATTTCTTAAGTTCCAGTGTCTTTGAGAGTTTGAGATATCCTACTTCCCTTTTTCCTAATTTTCTTCTTTAAAGGTAGTTATAAAAAATATTTTTAAAACGTTAGGATAGAATTTTATCATATCAACATTAAAGCTAAAACTTGGTAAGATTAAAGTCCGTGTACTTGAAACTAATTTCTGGTAAATCACCTCAGGGAAGAGGCTAATCATTTTGATAACGGGGCTACCAAAAATACTCAGTGGATGGACATAGGGAAAGGTTGGTTTAAGAGTCCAGTAATTCGCCTTGCTAGCACCAGAGCTTAAGAAAGACCACTGACAAGGAGAGCCACCATCTTTATCGTTGTGTCTTTTCTGAAGACGTCTTCCTGTGACACCTCTGTCAACTCAGTTTGGGGATTACCTACGTGCTAAGGAAAGGCAGTAATGGGTAAACAAGACTCGCAACACTTTCCCTTTCCACACAGGAGCCAGAGACTCCCCAGAGCCCATGCTTCATCCTCACTTCCCCAGTGGGCATCGTGGCAGGAACCCAAGGACAATGATCAGCAGATGGTTTCCCGACTCGACAATAATTACCTTTCTCCTTTCCACACCCACATCAATAACAAATTTGACTGTGTTGCTCCAGATCAAAGACTCCCCAGAGCTCGCAGTTAACACCACTCTTCTCTGATAAACTTGGCATCTTTTTTCTGTTTCATCATTTGGCTTGAACAATGCACATTTGTCTTTTGGATACAAAGGAATAACTACCAGCTCTCCAAGATCTGGGTTTAAGTTCGATCCTTCTTGACAGATGATTTCATAGGCTTTCTCAATATCCTAAAGTAAAAAATAACATCAGCCATGAGAATAAACATGTCACAAACAACTTTATTACTTAAAAAAAGGTCTAATTAAATAAAACTATAGGCAAAAGCCGCATAATGTATACAAGGAAAGAAATACCTGTGTCGTCTACGTGAATCATTACGTGAGGATGTAACTGGACAAGAACATTTCTTTGGGGAAGTTAAATATAATTTATTGACAATTTCATGGCTTTTTAAGTCCAAAATGGTTTTCCCCTTGTGAAATGTACTACCCTGTGCCTTCATGCATTTATCCTATGTTTCTAGCTTGATGCATTTTCTCAAATCCATTACCAATGATGGGAAAACAAAGTTATTTTCACATCAGTGATGATGCATCACTGTGAACTAATGGTAACAGAGTAGAGAATTATAAAACAATCTCTGGACTTCCAATAAAAACATATACACATACACATTCTGTAATCAGGGTCTCCGGGTCACTCTGAAAGCTGTCTTGACCCATTAGTACTTTAAGACAGCACACGTGCAATGAAGTAGGCAGGAAATATTCACTGCTAATTCACACACCTTGGCATGATTCAGGCATTTAGAAATATCCTTTTAAATTGTTTCACTGCCAAATGTATTGAAAAAAAAGTAAATTATTTCCCTTAAAACTATACGTAAGTAACTAGTGCAAAATGCTCAACAGGCAAGGCATTTTAGATAGTATTTTTCTATTTCTCAAATACAACTAGTTTTTTAAGACCTCATATAAAAAAGATGTCACTTAATTTAATTCTTACACCTTTTTCATTTATGTTTCTAAAATTTCTACTTTCTTAAGGGCCCAACAAACTACCAAATGGAAGAAGCCTCATTTCATTCATTAGATTTCACTAAAACTCTAAAAAAAAAAAAAAAAAAAGATGACTTTCCGTGACCGTTCAAGTTTTAAGACCTATTCCGTTTTCCAGTGCGCTAGCTCACTCACTCTCCTTCCTTCGTTCATTTGCAGAAGAGGGTTAACAGAAGGGTTTTGTAGACTGATCTGCCTGGAAAAATGGCATCATGGGTGAGCTGTCTGAAAGTTATTCCTGAGCCGCAGGGAGGCCCCAGGAAGCAGGGCAGAGGCCTCCACGTGAGCAGGTGTCCAGTTACATTCTTCTGTATACACGTCCCACAGAGGTGGCTTCCTGGCGGCAGAGGTCTACCAAGCAGAGTGTAACCGTGGATCATAATGAATGAAAACTTGCCGAATGGGACAATCGGAACAAACTTACAATTCTGATCACGCCATCATCGTATGTGAGAACAGCCTGTTAGACAGGGACAGCAGGAACGTGGGCTGTGCATCCCTGCCGCTGGCCGCAGCTCAGCCCCCCAGGACATCCCCCATTCCTCCCAGCAGGCTGCCCACAGGTGCTACTGGACTTGGAGATGGACACAGATTCCAGCAGACCACTTGTGAGCAATTATTTTTCAAAATAAACCTTCAAACTGGACCCAAACGTTTCTCTTATTCTCTTAGAATACTGTTTAAAGGTAATTTAGGCCGCTCATTTTTTATTTGCTTCTAGTTACTAAACCTTCTTGGTTGTAGGCGGGTTCTTAGGTTGAGTTTTGTTCCGAATGGAGAAAGAAAAAGGCATAAAAAAATCTTCAAAAGCAAAAAAGCGGAGCAAATAGAAACCGACGCTGTATGTGGTTCAGACTCCTCAGGCTCAGCTGACAGGGCTTTGAGGCCATAACCTTCAGAATTTGAAAAAAAAAAAAAAAAAATGCTCAACATACGAATCTGGTGCTTCCAACCTCTTAGTCATTTCCTTCTTACCCAACGGGTACAGTGCACTGACCTATGGGGGGGGCTTCCTAGGATTCCCTGCAAAGTCATGGAAAGCACAAGACACACTGAAGGGAGATCCCTCCAAACGAAAGGCCCAAAACCGCACAGAGCACTTCCCAGAAACCCTTCAACCTGACGGTGCCTTTCTGGAATGGTTTAGATGGGCACAGGAATTGGGCTGATAGAGGACCATAAATCTCAACTTCGCTCTCTACTTAACGTATTTCACTTTTCCAGGTTAGAAGACAGTTAGGTGATGAGGAAACGAGAAACACCGAGGGCTCAAAGCCTCGATCACGTGTGAAGACGTGGGGCAGCACGGGGCCGTGGGGACTAATCCACAGCTGGTGAGGGTCGGGCCAGCGCTTACAGCACGTGGGGCACCGAGTGCTCACCAACCCAAAATGCTGCAGAGTATTTCTACAATTATAAATGTAGCTCTTAACATAGAAAATGACCAGCAGTACGTTTCTGTTCATGTACTTAACTGCTTGCGTTCCTAGGACATTTAACTGCCATGGCAGATTTGAAAGTTTTATATAGAAATTAAGAAAGCTTCAAATAGTACGGGAGGAAAATGATCAATAGCTGTTAACATGGATTTCAGAGCAAGGCAAATTTTCCCAAAGAGACAAATTGTAAGACCAAAGGAAAGGAGTATCTTTTTTTTTTTTGAGAGAGAGAGAGAGCGTGCACAAGCCGGGGTGGGGCATGGAGGGGAGAGGGAGAACTTTAAGCAGACTCCACACTCCCCACAGAGCCCAACATCCCAAGACCCAGAGATCATGACCTGAGCCGAAACCAGGAGCCGGATGCTTAACTGACTGAGCTACCCAGATGCCCCAGGAGAGGAATATCTTAATGGTAATGCTGACAGAAGTGGTGAAGAAGAAAAGAAGAACGTCCGTCAGGAGATGAACTGTGTCCAGTTTGTTGGGGGGAGGCGGGGAGAAGCAGACACCAGCTGTGGAGTTCGGAGCCGAACTGGGAGGGAAAACTGGTCCGGCAGAGGTATGCTGAAGCACGACGCTGCCAAGCCAGGTCTCTGCCTGAGCCTGTGGACCCCGGGGGGCCTCCTGCAGAGACCCCAGGACCCGGGTCAGACCTGCAGCCCCTACCCAACATCGCAAGACTATGGTTTCTTCACAGGAAATGTCTTTCTGGTCCAACTTCATGAAAGATTATATGCCTCTGTAAGCCCTGGGGTTAGACTCCCAGCCTGGGTAAAAATGCATCTCCTAAAGTCTGACATTTCAAAAGTCACCATGTCATTAATTACAGCTTATATTAAACTTATAAGAATCAACTACCTTTCTTAAGACCATCCATCCACTATCCCCAATTCTGTTATGAACTTTATTTTTCAAAAACCCATTTTGGGGGGCGCGTGGGTGGCTCAGTCAGTTAAGCGCCAACTCTTGATTTTGGCTCAGGTCATGGGATGGAGCCCTGTGTCAGGCTCTGCGTTCAGCATGTCTCTCTCCCTCTGCTCCCCCCTCCCCCAATCTCTCTAAAATAAAATCTTAAAAAAAATCCATTTGGGAATTTTTGCTTACTCTGACTTGAAGAAGGACTACTCATTCTACCAGTCTTAATTATACTCCCCCCCTCCAGAAACTTAGGTCTTCTTTTTCACCTAGCGACTGACATTGACACTGGCTAATTCTGCCATTCTTCCCTTTCTAAGTCTTCTACGGGCTACACTGAGAACCTTTAATCATCTTCATAAATCCTTCTCTTGGCTGCTTCATCATTTTATTACTTTCCTCAGGACTTTCTTGACTATCTTGAATCATGCAGGATTAGGAAATGGTAATAGAATAAATCACTGTAATAGGTAAAAGAACAAATTATATAATCTATACGTGAAAAATTGATAAACATGCTGTAGTTATCATATATCTGAGATTTTAAATCACTTTCTTTATGGAAGCAGGTAAAATCTGTCTAAAGTTCCTGAAGCTAGGAGGGTCAGTCATCCTTTATGCTCTGAATGTAAAACAGAATAAATACTTCTGTAAGTTATTTCTGAAAGCATGTGAAACTTAAGATTCTGATGGAGAGCTCAGAAACTTGTCTTTGTTCAGCTGGTGGCTGAGCCAATCAATTTCCTTTTTGGTTTCTACTTAGTCACTGGAATCACTACATATTTGGGTCATGGTCCAAAAACTAGTACTTTTACTGAGTAAGATGATGGGTAGGAAAACAAAGACCAGGAAATTAGTCTCTAAGAAGAAAGGTATAATTCTTGAGATTCTGGAGGCTTCTAGATTCGGCCAACAGAGTGCTAGAAGGGAAGGAGGCGGCCACTGTACAGCTGCAATTAAAAACAAAAACAAAATCCAAAGGAACCCCAAATGGCATCTTGAGGATGTAAAAGCAATAACAGATGCTCAGTTACACATTTCGAATTGTTCTTTTGAAAGCACATCTAGAATCCAAGTCAGATTTTTCTCATTCATCTTTTAAGAAGAGGAGCCCAGTGTAGGAAGAAAGCCTTCCGGGAACGCTATACATTTTATCTTTCTGCCTCACACCCCACTGACTATTGTAGGAACATCTGTGGGAACTTTTTTTGTTCCTTTGCCCTATGTCAGGTGCTTAGGGGACAGTCCTCCTCTACGGCAAACACTCCTGGTCACACAGGAGACCACCGAGAGGGTGACAGGGGTCAGTGTGCATCTTCTCTCCAAGACCATCCAAGCATGCGGGCGCAGCAGGGGCTGGGCATCTCGGGCAGCCTGAGACCTGGCCCAAGAGCTCTGGAGACCCCCCACTGTGGAGTCCCGAGCACCTCCCCTGTCCCCTGCTCTCACAGCTCGTGATTTCACAAGCCCTCCCGTGTCCTCTGCTCAGAACCCGTCTTATTTACCCTGCCGGCATGGCTTCCCGAGTACTTTAAAAAAAAAAAAAAAGGTGTGTTGGAACCAAATATTTAAACAGTGAGTCAGTAAACGGACACCTGGATGTTAATTATTAAAAGCTTCCCAACGAGGTTAAAAGGTTCCCCCTAAGGAACCCCAGGCCTCTGTGAGGTCAGAATATGACTTACGTGTTCACAGGCCAGAAAGACTGCAATGTCCCCCTTCTCACCGGACTGGTGAATTTCAAAGATAAGGCGTAAAATAGACTCAAAAGACTCCTTCTGAGCCCCGCTCAGGTACACAACCTCCACAGGGTGCTGCTTTTTCACTTCTATGAGAGGCACGTTTCCGTAGTAAGAGCTGAGTTTGCTGATCAGGTGTGGCGAGGAGTTAATTATGAGCTTCAGTTCCGGGCGTGCCAGTAACACATCCTTCAGAAGTCCAAGTAACACGTCGGTGGCAATGCTTCTTTCATGGACGTCGTCCAAGATGATGACCCCGTAGCTGCCCAAAAAAGGGCTGGACATCATCTCTCTCTGCAACATGTCATCCGTACAATACCTACGAAGAAGCAGTAGGAAAGTCAGAGGCCCTCAGGAAAAGTCGGAGACTCCAAACACCACCACAAACGCCTCGGCTACACCCTCTCGCTAACTGAGGGGTTAGTGTGACATCATCACACGTTACTACCGACTCTGGTCTAAAAACAAATTATTTAAATCTGTGCTACTTCCTTCATGTTAGAAATTAAATCTATTCCCTTCTCAGCAAAAACTCATCTAAGCACTGATCTTACGGGGAGAAATGCTCTCTGCCAGGAGGATGCGGTGTGTTATGGAAATACACCAAGGCTTCATTAAAAAGAGGAAGGTGGTGACTTATTTAAGACGCCTCTAGACTCAGCAAGGCCTGGGCCTTCCAGATGATCAGGTAACGCTAAGGGAATACTAAGGCTCAATCCTAAAACAATATAAACCTTCAATTTTCTCCATAACACAGAGATCTACTTCCTATCTTTGTGTTACAAAGACCATGTGTACAGTGCTTTAAAAAGTGCTGCTCCTGATAACTATTAAAAAAAAATAGATTGTTAAGGTTTCAGGAAATGTAGTTTATATTTCAAATTCCTAAAACAGACTTTCTGAAAGCTAAAAATAAAATATAGGATAGTTTTATTAATATTTTCCAAAATTAAATGTATTGAATTTGACCTTGAATGAAAATATGAGTAATTCTTTTAAAATCTATGTTCTAGGGGGTCCATATTTGAAATTTATGTGTCACTTCTACAAGTCTGGATACCTGGTTCAGAAAGACTATTTTTTAGGGATATAATATTTGGGTACCCACTGTTTCAAAAAAGGTCACGAAAAAGCTTACAGAAGAATTAAGATGTTATATACAACATCCAAAAAAAATGGTACTAGGCATAAAGATTATATTTACTAAGGGTCTATTATGTGCCTGATAAATTAGATACTAAGGGGTTACAAAAAAAATGAAAAAGACAATAGCAAGTATAGAACACTGCCTTCCATAATCAACAGGTCACTTTAAAGCCTCTCATTTAAATAGCTATTCAATCTGAGCTTTTTAAAAATTATGGTTAGCATAGTTCTCTAAGAAAATGAATCTGGTTCCGCTTTACCTAGATAATGAAAATTTAGCCAACATGTACAAGGTGCTCACACTTGTCAGCCCCACGGATTAGCTCGTTTTGCCCTCACAACAACCCTGTGAGCAGGCAGAGTAAGCACCCCATCTTACGGACAAGGAAGCCTGAGCCCGGAGTGGTCAGGTGGCCAGTGAGGGGCTCAGGGGAGCAAGTGGTGGGGACAGTCCTCTTACAGCCATGCTGCCTCCTCTTCAGAGCACAGAATACCAGGAGGGAGATGGGGGAGCTACTCTCTTTTATCATACGGCTTTTCACTAGTTTGAGCCTCTCTGCTGTGACTCCAACTCTGTTAGCATCAACCGCAGTACCTGCTGACTCTGCACCGGCTGGGGGCTGTCAGCCTGGAGAAGAACGAACAGTCTCCCAGCCACGAGAATAATGGCAAAGTGCAGATACAAACGACAGTGTGAGGGCCAGGCCCCCCAGCCAAGGCAGCAGGAAGCAGAACCTGTCGGGGCCACGGCAGGCCACCAAGTCCCACCGCCTCCCGACGTGCACCTGCGCCTCAGCAGCCCCACAGCTGAAAGCTGTTGTCCTTACTAAGAGGGAATGCTACATGCAGATAGGAACTAAAAAGAGGTCAACGTAAATTGTAGCCCTTCCTTTGGCTGTCACGATCGAATGCTTGGTGGGGGGGGAGGGCTTTCCAGAAAAATATCACATGGAAGCCAAGTCCCAGCCGAGAGAGGTGTCTTCGACCTACTCTGACAACATTACTAGATTTCTCTACAATTATTTCTCTCTGTGGCTTTCTAAAAAAACAAATATATACTTGGTCCATATTAACAATACTGTAATATTTCATTTAAAAAGTGACTACATCCAAGAGTTCCTGCCAAAAGGTTTTCAAAGTCCAGATGGCATTAAAGATATAAAAATACCTATATTAACTTTAGACTATAGTCAGAGTTGTCCTTTAATTAATACCATGACCATCTGAAAGGCCACTTCAAAATGTAAAAGATAAAGAATGAATCTGTCAAGCTTGGGGATCCTTCACTCCTTCTGGGTCAGGATGTCCTGCCCTCTCCAACTCCAGCAGGGAGGTTTTAACCTAGTTAATCTGTATCATTCACAGATCATTTGCATAATAGAGAGTTTATGCATATATACGAAACTGATGACTCGGGGACACCATGGCTATAAAAGCAGAAGGTGACAGATCTCCAAGAAGTTCAAGTCCTATCGCTGTTGATGGAAAGATTCCCTACGGTTTAACACTAGCCCGAAGACCTGTAGCTTCCATTTTTGAAGATAAACATTGGAAGGAAAGCAGCTTGGTACTAACCAAATGAGTCGCATGGCCTTTCTGAATGGGAAAAGTCTCCAGACTTTACCACTAGAGGCTCTAGGCTCTCTAGCCAGCTGGGAGAGGGCACTACTCCTTCTTTCCACTAGCAAATTGGCTGAATGTTCTCTATGAAACAAGCATGTCAGATGCTGGGGATATGAGGAAGCAAGAGCCAGCACCGCTGTACTACACCGTGCCACACCACACCACACCACACCGTACCACACCAAACTGTACTACACGCCACACCATACCACACCGCACCACACTGTACCACACAACACCACACCACACCAAACCACACACCACATACCATACTACACCATATACCATACCACACACCACACCACACCATACTACATCATACACCATACCATACAACACTGCCACACCGTACCATACCACATCACATCATATCACCCCATACCACCCCACACACCATACCATACGACACACCACACCACACCACACCGTACTATACCATACCACACTGTACCACACCGTACCATACCACACCATACCATATATACCATCCCTGTTACACTAAAGCAGAGCCTCCCCAACAGTGTGTCACATAAAGGAGCTACAGACATGCGAATATACTGTTCCTAAGACACTTGTCTCCTCAGCCCTTGGAGTGGTCAGGCAGTGCCTGGGGCAGCTGAAGCCCTTGGGATGGCCAAGCAGCTTGGACCATTTCCTTGGGGTGCTGTTAGATATGTTCACTTTCTAGGTGGGCTATGATATAAAACTTGTTGAGAAACACTGGCCCAGAGCACTGCTTTTTTTCAAGTATATTTTTTCTTTTCTCTTTTCCTCTGTGTGTTAAGCTCTTAGAACCCTCTGTGCAAAGGAAATCTCACAGCGAAGCTAAAAACAGAGATAAAAAGATGCCTTTCTCCCTCAGCTTGTGGTAGCTACTGAGAAGGATCCTTGGAACCTATAAAACTCTGAAAAGTAGAGTTAGACAAACACTGATCAAACCTGCCATGTGGAGGCTGGTACCAGGTTTTACAGAGGTCCGGCCGAGTATTTTCTAAGGTACGGTACAGGAGGGTGAAGGGAAGCCTTCCTGGAGTAGGTGACCCTTGCATGGGGTCTTGCATGCCTAGAAGGAATTAGCCAACCCCAGAAGAGCCATCGGCATTCCAAGCAGAGGGCACAGGGGCACAAGAGGACCACACGTATGTGTCAGCTTGGCTGTTGCACAGATAACTTGTATGGACCCATCATGAGGAGCTTGAGAAGCCCAAGCTTGAGGGCCTTTGGGCCCAACCTAACAAGTCGTACCTTTTCCCTGAGGATTATGGGGAGATACAGAAGAAGTTTAGATAAGAAATCCCTGATGATGTCCGTGTAGGAAAACCGCCAGTGCACGTCTGGCTGGAGATGGAGCGGCCTCTTACTAGGACACATTATAGATGTCTAAAATGTAGAACACAAGAACACGCTCCTCTAGGATGGTAGAACACAAGCCGAGCGTCATCAGGCACAGCAGGCCCAAGCTCCCCACACCCACCTCAGGATGGTTTCGCTGGTGCAGCAGTTTTCAAAGGGGATCATGTAGCCAACTTCATGGCCAATGTTCACATCCATCTCGTCTGCCACGCGGAGGGCGAGCTGCACCGCCGTGGGCTTGTGGACCTGTGTGCACACCACGCCCCCGTGCTGGTAGTGGATGGAGAGGCAGTACTCGGCGCACCACTGAGGAACCTTTCACGGGGAAAATGAGACAGGATCAGCTTCCTCTGGGAGAACCACCAAAAGACCAGGGTTCATCTTATACATAATTGTTTCTTCCACCAGTGAATCACCAGGGGGCTACGCTACATCTCACTCAGTGAAAATCTGAACCATCTGTGCTTATGCACAGAATCATTCCTATTAAAAAGTTTAAGGGTTAGCAGGGACTGGGAGAGTTTGACTTCCTCCAAATGAAAAAAAAATGCAGATAAAAATAAAAGCAAAATAAAAAAAAAGATTTTTAACCTCAGCTGGGTTTCTGAAAAGACTCATGTATTTACAGGCTGTTATTTTCTTCCTGGTTACAAGAGAGCTCCATCAAAAATATGGCTTCTGGTTACACTGTATGTTAACTAGGTTGAATTTAAGTAAAATCTTAAAAAAATATGGCTTCTGGTATCAACTACTATGTTTTAAGCAATGTTAATATTAAATAGCATTTCGATGAAAAATAGTGACTCCAAATTAAAGCATGCACATTTAAACCTAAATGATCATAACAAAATAACCAGATAAGCCTGCTCAACATTTCCCTGGTAACAGAAGCTAAAAGGAAATCTCACAGCGTTTAACAGCTAAATACGATGTAAAATAAGCCCACTGAGCTAGTCAACCAATCCATCCAGATTTGGAAAGAGTCAATTCCAAGGCCTCTGTTGAGTCATTTATATTAAAAATCCTTTTACTGAAAATGTATTATAGAGCAATTGGCTTTACCAAGTTCATTTGTGCAATAATGAGTAGAGTAGAAAGTACTTGTTTCATCTGTATGCTGTAACCTTAGGCACTGTCAGTAAGCCATGCTTTCTTACATGTGTCTTTAAAATAAATCATTCCAAGAGGGTTTTTAAATAGATCTAAGGTACTAAAAGGTTTTAACATGTTTAATTATTTTGAGATGTGCTATTTAGTAGAGCCATCATAGAACTCCTAGATTATAATCCTCACTATAATTTGAAAAATAAACATAACCAGAAATCATAACTCCAAAATGAACTGATATAGAATGCTAATCCCTAATGATTAATAGTGCAAATGTAGTTCCTTCATTTTAAGATAGGTGTCAGCCTTGTCAACAGGTTGAAAACTAATCAGTAATTTATTCAGCACCCACTTTGTTCTGTGAAAGATGAAGGTTTAAGGTACTGCACCCAGAAAATGTGGAATCAGGGCACAGCAGGGAACGACAAGGTACTCCAGGGACCAAAGTCCAGACTTCCAGGCCTGGCTTGCTACTAGTTCATTATTTGGTTTGTTTGTTTAGTAATCTCTTCACCCAAGGTGGGGCTTGAACTCACGACCCTGAGACCAAGAGTTGTACGCTCTTCTGACTGAGTCAGCCAGGCGCCCCAACTAGTTTGTTATTTGTAAATCACAGTTTCTCTAAGCTTCAGTTTCTTCTCCATAAAATGGGTTGAAGGGATGAGTTACCTTCGAGTCTAAGCTCCTGGGACATTTGCTCCACAAGGCTTACTTAGATCCCATAGGGCACTACCCAACGACCATACACTGATGACCCTTCCTGCCACTGCTGGTCTGTTCCTGGGGTCCACCCGGCCCGCCACGCTATGAGCTCTGGGAGACCAGAGACCTATCTTGGTCACCAAATAATCTCAAGTAATTTTACTCAATAAATATTTGATGAATGAACAAATTCCTTATACTTTCCAAAAATATTTTAAAAGCCTATGATTCTGTATGCTCTACCTTGAATTGCTTCACAGTCACCAGATCACCCCACTGGGAATTGACATAAATTTTTCATTTTTTTTTCCACCCAAATTTTCTGTCCCCTCATTCCCTAGCAAGTAATTTTTAATTCTTGCCAAACCCTTGCTTTTTAACCTGATTCCCTTCATATCACGGTCCACTCTCTAGGTGCCTGGCTGAGACTTTAAATATCATTCTTGTGAAAACCGTATTAAAACCATTCGTTTGAGGGGCACCTGGGTGGCTCAGTTGGTTACGCATCTGCCTTCAGCTCAGGTCATGATCCCGGAGTCAGGTTCTCTGCTCAGCGGGGAGTCTGCTTCTCCCTCTGCCCCTCAGCCTGCTCATGCTCTCTCTCTCTCTCAAATAAATAAAATAAAATAAAACCATTTGTTTGAATTTTTGTCTCCCCACTGGACTGGAGAGTCCTTAAGCTGTGTGGTGTGTGTGGTTCATATTTTCCCCAATCCTTAACAGAGGGCCTGACACACATAATAGGGATAATAAATATTTGGATGGATGGAAGGTTAAGGATATCGTAATAATAATCAGAGGAAGAAAAGGAAAAGGCTTGGACTCAGAACTGAGAAGTAATAAAACCAAGGGACATTTAACTACAAAGAAAGCATGAGGAGTACTCACAAGCTGAGTAACTATGCATAAGAAGAAACAAATATTCTAAGATTTCTAACTAAGAATAGTAGAGTGAGTATCACCAACCATCAAGAATAGAAAACTGGAAAGTAAAATAAAATAAAATGAATGAAGCTAAACGGCAGAGGGTGCGTTTGTGAGGGAGCGAGGAGCTAGGAGGGGAGGGAGACGACCTTTGACCTTCGCGAGTGAGGAAAGTGTTAGGTCGGGTTGTTAAGGGTGCACATCCAGGTGTAGCTAACCTGAGAGCAACTGACAAACAGGCCAGGAGCGCCGAGGGGCCGGAGCTCGAGGTAGGCGTAGGGATCACAGGATTTCAGAGCTGGAGGAAATCTCTGGAAGGCACGTCGGCCACTCTCATTTTACACACGAGCAAAGTCTTAGAAGGGTGCCTTGCCTGAGTCCTACTGCCAGTGTGCAGCCCAGCCCGAACTGGTCTCAATCCTCCCGCTTCTCGTCTAGCGTAATTTCCACCACACGCAGGTGCTTCCAAGCATCTTCATACAAAGGTGGCAATGGAAGCCGCGAGACTCTCAGCTGTCAACATGTTTAATTAATCACTCTTTCCAGGCTAACGACAGTGTCGACACACAACACTATGATGACCACCCGCACTGTTTTACACAGGGAGAACTGTTGCTGAAATTACGCCATCCAGTTTCGCTAGAACATCTGAATATATTCAACATGGTTATTATGCTACGATCCAGGATAGCTGGCTTTCAAAGTCTGGAATGCTACATGATTCAAACAATTACGGGCCACATTCCCAAGCTACTGATGGGGATTTTGACTGCATTTCTTTTCTATCTACTCATATAAACAAATGCTGCAAGATTAGATTATTATAGGGCATTTATAATGCTATAAATGTCATATAGGTCTGGAAGTGCAATAAATATAACAATCCAACAGTCTTCATTGTCCTTTTTTGCCCCCCTCCACAACTGAGCGAATTATTTCACCTACAAGGCAAAAAAATTAATTGAGAAGTGGGAACAGCTCTTCTAAATTATATCCGTTAAAATAACCAGTGAAAGACTGGCCACATGCATACTGTGCTTAATGTGGGGATGTTTGCTGACACAGCCGAATGACAGGTGGAGCGCAAGCCATGGCTCACTGCAGACAGCCCACTCAAGTGTCGCTCTGACTGCCCACGACGCACAGCCCCTGCGGGAACAGTTACACACGGACGGTAGCAGCGAGTGACGCTCACGCACAGGAAAGGAAATACGAACTCACCTGTCCTGCTCAGTACAATTCCTCTGGCTTTATGCACCTTCTGAATCACTAAGCCAGCCAAGGCCCATTGTCAAGTGTGATACCTTAGCAAACTCAAGTATCGGCTGAAAAAAGTATGATTCAGCAACTGCTAGAAATGTGGACATTTCATCATTTCCAGGGACACCAGAATTACAGCGTCACAGGGCATGCCTGCATTCTCTGTGCCAACAATAAACACGGTGGCCTTCTGTGGCCTGATTCTGATTCCCCTCTGGGAGTGGCTTTTTCTTTGTCCCAATATACCTTAGCCTCTCACCAATGAGTTATGCACCTGTTCGAGAGTTCACCCTCTATGGTTTCTCTGTGGAAGATGGTCCCCTGCCCCCTGGCATCCAGAACATATTATAAGTTGTTACCACAAGAACCTGGACAGCTTAACTACCTACAGCTTTCTATAAATCATTTGGCTTTACTCTTTGTAGAGAGAAACACTGAGTACTAGGCTGCTTTGTGCCTTAAGTAACACTTCAGAACTTAGCAAAAGGGCACCTGGGTGGCTCAGTCGGTTAAGTGTCTGCTTTCAGCTCAGGTCATGATCCCAGGGTTCTGGGATCGAGCCCCACTTCGGGCTCCCTGCTCAGCGAGGACCCTGCTTTTCCCTCTCCTTCTTCCCCCTGCTTGTGCTCTGTCAAATAAAATTAAAAGAAAAAAAAAAGAACTTAGCAAAAGCCGTACAATCTGGTGAACAAAATAGGAAACCGTTTTTTTTTTTTTGCATTTATTCTATGCAGAATTTATTCCCGGGCCCATAAGGTTTTGTTTCTTCAGTTTCTTCTGGGATAGCTTTTTCTTCTGTGCAACCTCCTCTTTTGGTTTAGGGAACAATCTGGTCTTCTTCAGTCAGGATGATCACTCCGTGTGGCAGGGCGAGCTCACGTAGGGGTGAATCCAACCACGAACCCTGTAAGTTCCAGGCCGCATCTTGGGGGCTTCGTTCGTCTGCACGTGCTCCATGACCAGAGAATCGACATCTAAACCCTTACGTTCAAGCATGACTCTCTGCATTTTTCAGCACTCTTCTTGGGCCCCCGATCCTGTGTGCAGCCCACCGCTTGGCCCGGGCACGCGGACCAGCTCCACCAGCAGCGATGGAGTGACACACACACGGCTTCTGCAAAATGACATCCTTCACTACCTGGTGGCTTTTCAGATCTGCACACCCTTGATGGCCTGGGCACTTTCACGTGTGTTCTTCAAGTGAACACGCAGACTTGAACCTCTTGAGTTGCATGATTTTGTAGGGTTTTCTGGGTCAAGCGAATAGCGAACCACTTTCAGAGGTCACCTCGGGCCACTTAGGGGGAGAACAGAAACTGCTCTTTTAGCACACGACAAAAATAAACCTATTTACACACTTATCTGGGAGTCTGGGCAATAGACAACCCCCAAATTTGTATGTTTGGTCTAGAAACTCTACCTACTAGAAATCACAACTGCAAATATTTTCATTCAGAACGCACCTCACAATTGTTTCAAACACCCTCAACCCATTTTTTCTTCTTTTTTAAAAGATTTTATTTATTTGACGGGGGGAGAGAGGCAGAGGGAGAAGGAGAAGCAGGCTTCCCGCCGAGCAGGGAGCCCAACACGGGGCTCGACCCCAGGACCCCGGGATCATGACCTGAGCCGAAGGCAGACGCTTCACTGACTGAGCCACCCAGGCATCCCTCCCTCAGCCCATTTTTTAAATGCCATTTCCTGGACCATGTGACGTGCCAAGCGTGTTAAAGCCTGAAGCATGCCCCCGCATTGTCCCAAAGCCCAGCTCAGCTGCCTCTGGGGTGTGCAGGGCAATCGGTGTTAGAGTGCACAGTAAGAATGTGCGTCCCCAGCTCCTGTCTCCTGCCTGAAAGCAGATCACCAGGACTCTGGCCCATCTGCAGCCTGAGAGTAGGTAAGAGGAGTCCTCTGAGTAACCAGAATCTAATCTACATCAAGGCTTCATCAGCTTAAATTAGTGGCTGGAGTTCTACAAGTTGTCCAAATTCCGAGTGAAGCGAAGACGCTCCATCCTCCAGGCAACAGGCCCGGAGGCCGGCGGCTGGGCTTGGGAGGGCTGGGGCCCGGGGTCCGCAGGTGGGCCCAATCCGGGGCAGCAGCAGCAGCATCTGTGTGCGGGCCCACGGCTGCCACTGGGGCGAGAGGACAGCCACATCCGTGTAGAGCTCCCTGGCCTTGCACCCACTGCCAGAGACGGTCTCAGCTCACTGAATGGACATGTGCATAAATGAAGCGAGACAAAAGTCATCTATGAGACACATGCTGCTCCTGTTAATACACCCTGGTCCCAAAGGCCCCCACAAGCCCCCGTTTCCCATCACTCCTCTGTCCATGCCAGCCCGGTTCCTCCTCCGCTTTCTAGGACCACGGGGGCTGCAGCCAGTGCCAACGCTCTGATCTCTCACTCTTACTCCAGTACCACAACCAGGGAATCCAAAAGTTGGAAGGAACCTTCAGCACCACTGATTCACCCAAAGGTATGAATCCTTACAAAAACAGTCCTGCAAAGTGCCTGTGCCTGAGCATGCTCCTAAGGCTACCCGAGGTGAGGTACTGTATCAGGATACATTACTGAGGAGTGGGTCCCCTTCTGAATTATACGTCCCATGTCCCTGGATATCATAATTTGTACATATCTCGACATGGAGTGAACACAGGTAGAATCTACCAGCAGAAAATGGTCGGCATGTTTACTCAATTAACAGGGTGGAGATGTTCTGTACCATATAGTTTCTTAATATAGGTGAAGTCTCAGGCACATCGTGCTTATCCACCTCACTAACCCATCCATTTCCTGGGAAATTTCAGGACAAAAGCTAGAGAAGGAGACGCAAGTAAAATAGATAGTTCTAAAAATATTTCATTCTCTTTCAGGCTTTTTTATAAAGCTGCCCCCAAAAAAGGCAATAGGAAAAGGCTCTATAAATATATGAAAGGTTCTCCCATTTTCCCTAGGGCAGTCACAAAACGCCAGCTGGACCAAAGAGAGATGAAATTTTTAGGATCCTGCAAAATATTTGTGGTCCTCTTTAGAAGGCTTGGGTCTAAAGACAAACTTTTGTTTGAAAGGCTTAAAACTCTGAAGAACAAAACAGTCTTGGAAGCTCTCTGTAAAAAATAACCAGGTTGTTTCCAGAATTGAGAAAACCACCAATGCTCCCAGTATTTAAATTAGTTTAGAATTGGCCCATTTTCCCATCATTTGAGTACTATTTTGATTTCTGCCACCCTGTCGATACACACTGACTTCCCAATTAACAGAAAACAAGCATTATTTGTGAAAATGGTTGAGAAGTCAAAGATGACAGGAGAAACCACTGCTAGGTATTAACATATTACAAATGTATGATAATCCTTATCTTTTTTTTTTTAAGATTTTATTTATTTATTTGAGAGAGAGAGAGAATGAGAGACAGAGAGCAGGAGAGGGAGGAGGGTCAGAGGGAGAAGCAGACTCCCTGCCGAGCAGGGAGCCCGATGTGGGACTCGATCCCGGGACTCCAGGATCATGACCTGAGCCGAAGGCAGTTGCTTAACCAACTGAGCCACCCAGGCGCCCGATAATCCTTATCCTTAAAGATCACAAATTCTAAAAGAAAACTCAAGAAGTATATATTTAATTTTTTTTTAGCCAAAAGTGTGGGCTAGCAATTCTGAAACTACATTATGAGCATGTTTCTAAGACTGAACAAGTAAAGCTATCGCGAATAATGAGTGGCAGGTTTCCCACAGTTAGAGAACGGAGTTACACATGGGAAATGGGCAAAAACAATGAACCCTGTGGTATGGACATGGAACCAGAGGCATCAGCATGAATTTGTGGTTTTTAAAATACACAAAGAGGGCGCCTGGGTGGCTCAGTTGGTTAGGCGACTGCCTTCGGCTCAGGTCATGATCCTGGAGTCCCGGGATCGAGTCCCGCATCAGGCTCCCTGCTCGGTGGGGAGCCTGCTTCTGCCTCTGACCCTCCCCCCTCTCATGTGCTCTCTCTCTCTCATTCTCTCTGTCTCAAATAAATAAATAAATAAAAAATCTTTAAAAATAAAATAAAATACACAGAGAAAGATAAATATGTAGAGAGAGACAAATACATGAGAAAGAAACAGAGCTAGAGACAGAGAAGCAGAGTTAGAGGTATCGAGAGGGGGTAGCCATACATCCCCCCCACACATTTACTTCCTTGCTCTGTTAACTGACAGGGCCTGGAAGCAATGACAAGCCGATGACAATGCCACTTAGTGTCCCCATCTTGGTTTCTAAGTACAATTCTCCACTAAAAGGAAGCAGGGCTCCTTGAGAAAAATGGCTATTTCTAAGACTGGAACAGACACTAGTGGAGCCTGAAATGTCTTACTGGGAAAGAGCAAAGAAGTGCTCAAGAACCAGGGGGCATGTCATAAGGACACAGGAGTCATCCTGAAGGGGTTCCCACAGGCCATATCAGGGACAATTTGAGAAACAAAATAAATGGGCTGAGTAATGAATTATAATCCATAGAAGAAAGAATTATGAGCCCACATTGAAATAAATGAACAGATAAATAACAAAGAGGAAGTTTAGCTTTTCAGAAGAATTCCAAATATTAAATGTAAAAGGAATGTCAGAATTAGAAAAATCACCAATTTGGTTACCACCAGTGTAATAATGTCAAAGAATGATCTAAGGATGCTAAATAAAACCAGTAGGCAAGCGCATGACGAGAAGCGTACTTTATATAGTCTCTAAGTATCTCCCCATATCTTTTATTTTACTTTTTTTTAAGTGAAACACATTTTTTTTTACTCCATTGTGTAAAAACTCTTGAAAATATTTAACAGAAGATTTATACAAAAATGCTCATCATGGGGCACCCAGGTGGCTCAGTCGGTTAAGTGTCTGACTCTTGAGTTCAGCTCAGGCCTTGATCTCAGGGTTGTGAGTTCAAGACTTGCATTGGGCTCTATGCCTACTTTAAAAAACAAAACAAACAAACAAAAAAAACAACAACAACCAAAAATGCTCAACACAACACTGTTGGAATAGCCAAAGACTGGAAGCAACCCAAGTGCCCATCATCAGGAGAATGGATATATAAACTGGTATATTCTCACAATGGGATGTCATTAAAAGGAAAAACAAAGGAAGCCCAGCTATAAAGCATCAGAATCATCCGTGGTTCTCAAAGCATGGTTTCTCAAGACCACCAGCATTAGCATCACCTGCAGGTTTGTTAACCACCCCAGCTCTCCTCCCCATACCTACTGGATTAGATACTGAGGCGGGGGAGGGGGGGGGCGGGGGGGCGGTGAAGCGGCAAGTCGGTTCTGGAAGGCTTCCAGGTGAGTCTGATTGACTCAAGTTAGAGCATCACTGTTATGGCTGAATATCAGTAACACCTGGGCAAGACAAGCTGGTCTCAGAAGAACACAATATGTTCATTTAATAGTGAAAAACTGGCTAACCAAAGTAACAGCGTTTTTAACCAAAAAACACGGTAAAGCTATAAAGGAAAGCAAGAAATGATTAATACAAGTTACTTTATGGAGGAAAGAGGATAAAGTACGGGGAAGGGCC
This sequence comes from Mirounga leonina, assembly GCF_011800145.1. Lineage (NCBI taxonomy): Eukaryota > Metazoa > Chordata > Mammalia > Carnivora > Phocidae > Mirounga > Mirounga leonina. The sequence continues at coordinate 47,768,232 of NW_023270265.1, forward strand.
ACACAGACAGCCTCTGAGAATAACAGTGTCTTATTTCTTCAAGTAGGCAATGGGTACGCAAATCTCCCCACAGCTTTTAAATGATGGGGGAAGACAGTGACTTTACGATGAAGAACAAGACAATCACCACCTTACCAAGTTATCAAATTTAATTAACGTCAGGGGAGAAATCTTATTATGCCTCCTGATAGGATGCACTGAGGACACCAGAGCACTTGCGTGGTCTTCCTGCTGCAAATGCGTAACTGGAATCTAATCCTAAGGAAATGTCAGACAGGATCAAACTGAGAGATGTTGTACAAAACACCTAGCGGTACTCCTCAGAAATGTCAAGGTCATGAAGGACAAGGAAAAACTAAGCAGCTGTTTCAGATTAGAGGTGAGAAAAGAGAAATGGAAATTACATGCAATGTAATTTGGATTGGGTTCTAGACCAGAAAAATACTTTATTATAAAGGACATTAGTAGGAAAAGTGGTGAAATTTGAGTACCTGTACGTTAGGTAATCATGAAATGTCAATTCTACATTCCTGACTTTGATAATTACAGTGTGGCTGTGCCCTGTTTTTAGTAAATACTTTAAGTATTTGGAGGCAAAGGGCATCATATCATTAACTTTTAAAGAGTTCAGGATAAAAACTGTACATGTCTGTATGTCTGTGTGTGCATGTGTGCATGGAAAGAGAGAATGATAAAGCAAATGTAAGATATTAACACTTAGGAAAGCTGGGTGAACAACATATGGAAAATCTTTGTCCTATTTTTGCAACTTTTCCTAAGTCTGAATTATTGCAAAATAACTTCAAATGATTTTTTAACTTGCCATTTGTCCACAGAAATGAGGATTATTATACCCAGTTTTCAACAGTAGCTTCCTGCTGACAAACCAAAAGCATTCATTGTAACAACTCACTGTAACAAATAACAATTCATAGCAAACCCTCCACATTGGCAGCTCTAAGAAAAACCACCTATTGTCCATCCTTTCTCTCTTCAAGTCAGAACAAGTAAGCCTCAGAGGTAACAAACAACCTGAACGTGGTAATGTACAGTAGAAAGTACTCTTGGAATTGCAGTTTAGGAAGTTGTGTGACATTACACAAATTATCAAATCCCTCTGGGCCAGTTTCATCATCTGAAAAATGAAGGCATTCTGTCAGATTATCTTTATGGTCTATTCTAATTCTTACATTGCAAGAATCCATACATGAGTTTCGTAATAAAAATACTGCTTGCTTTAGAATTTAAAAACCAAAATACAGATACTACTAAAATCAAATCTAGAAGTTCAGGTATAAGAACAGCCTGGACATTATGTTTTCATTAACTACCCTGATTCTATCCTCCACACTAGATCCCAAAATGTAGGGATGGTATTTGAGCCAGGATGATATTTGACCACTCACTTATTTCTTATGGTCTGGAAAATAAAAATTTTCTGTGCTGTTGAATTTCTGTAATTTAACCAGCTTCACCATGAAGCATGACCAAACACCTCGCGATCATCAGACTGCTGGGCACATGAACATGACAATTAATCCCCAAATCTGTGGCAGGCAAATAGCACCTATCGTATCTTTTAAATGTAATACGAGCCATGAAATAATTTGAATGGATTTTTATCTACTATTCTAGAGAAAATTTACTGGCACACTGAACACAATATCCACATAGGTATAATTAATGGTTACTCAGCTGGCTTTAAGAAATAAAACTAGGAACGTAACTTAATTGTTGTGCCTGAATTGCTAATGCTCTTTTTGTTCTGTTTTGGGTTCTTCTGGTTTAGATATCATTACTAAAACTGAACACTGACATTGCACTTAAGTAATAAAAAAGTGCAACACACAAAGCGAACGGCATTTCGTAATGCCTCCTCCTCACCTGAGAGCTCTTGCCACATCTGGCATCTCCTGAAACGATCACAATTTGATTCTGAAGCAGATTCTCCATAAAGGAGTACTTCTCTTTCCATATGGGAAGATCTTCCCTCTCTTTTAGAAGTTTGTAATAACGCGATGAATATGGCAATCCATCAAAAGGGTTAAGTTCCAAATCCTCACAAGCCAAAACCCCCTCCTCATCCCCATCACTGGAATCCAGGGATTCGGGGAAGTAGCGTTTCTCAGAGGCAGAGCCTGGGCATCCCAGTCCCTGCTCTTCCATCCTGTCCAAGAGTGAGCTTAAGTATTAAGTAGCTGGCATCCTACGGTCAAGCTGTTCCGACAATAAGCCACTGCAAACGGCGCTGAGAGTCTACGGATACAAACTTGGGCGCCTCAATCGCCAAGACTTCAGCTCAAAGTCTTCGCAAGTTAATTCCTCAGATCCGCATCCGGTCTTCCTTGCTGTGCTGCCTCCGCTCAGCTCACGTAAGCGCTCTTCTGCACATTAAATGACTGTCCATACGCCACCCTACAAACACACCAACAAAAGAAGGAAAATCAGGTACACATACGAGATGCTCAAAAGAAAAAGCACAGGCCTTCAAAACAAAAGCGTTAACTGGCTTTCTTCTGCGAGCTGGTTCCTGCCTGTCATTTCTGCTGCCTCTTCGAGAGACCAGGAGTAATTCAGGCTAGCTCTTCAAGTTTGATGAGCTGCAATTTTCTCCTGGCCAGCTTGGGGACAGTTCCACACTGGACCTGGTGCTCTTGGCCTGACCTCTAGCACTGGCGCCGACAGTGAGCCGGGGGTGTGGTGGTTGTGAGGCTCTATCACGCGGTCTCTCACCCCACTACAAAACAGATGCTGGATCCTGTGACGGGGAAAACTGTTGAGGGCCAGGGAGTCTTCCCCTAACCTGGTTACCAGACAGTCTATTTTGTCTTAATTAAGAAATCCTCTAGCTTAAAGGAGAGTGTTTTTAAAAACTTCATTTAGATTTGCTTATGCCAGTCTACAATGACAGCTGACGGAAGTGGCTTTATTTTTTTTCCCCTCGGAGGCTATAGCTCGCTTTTATTAATAAGGTCTTTCGTTTGTTTAATCAAACCAGAAGCCTCAAGCACATTTCTTGAGATTCCAGGGTCTTGATCCCAAAATAGCTAATTCAAGTGACAACAGAAGAAAACATTTATTTATTTTTAAAGATTTCATTTATCTATTTATTTGAGAGAGAGCAAGTTGGGGGGAAGGGGGCAGAGGAGAGGGAGAAGCAGACTCCCCACTGAGCAGGGAGCCCAACATGAGGCTCAATCCCAGGACCCCGAGATCATGACCTGAGTCGAAGGCAGATGCTTAACCAACTGAGCCCCAGGCGCCCAGAAAATATTTATTTTAAATGAAGAAGAGAAATTACCCAAGCAAGGGCAAATTTACACCAGTAACTTATTCCCTACAAGTCAGGTAAGTGATCTTTCAATCCTGATTTTTTAAAATCCAATCAATATTGCTGGGAATAAGCCCCTTTTCACATTAACCAGGTGAAAACTAAAAATACAGAGAAACTCAAGTAAAAAAGAACAAAGCGTAATCTGTAACTCATGATATTGTCAAATTACTCTTTTTACAGCACCTCATTTATTTAACTATTGCTTTAGATGGTTAGTGGGCTCACAGGGCTAGCTCCTCATCCTACGTAATAAAAAAAAAAAAGGCTCTTCACTGTTCAAGTCAGGCTCCGGGGAAACACACACTCAAGAAACAACTGTTGAGTGCCTCCTCAGGGCTTCAGTTAATAACACATGTTAAGGATACTTTGAGGTCAGGACCAAGACTTTACAAGCTCACACACAAATAGGCCGAAAGAGGGAGAAATTAATAACCAGAGGGACGGGAGAAAGGATGTTTAAGCTCCTCAAAGGTAGCGTTCTTCAAAATTCATTCTGAAAGTTGTTTCAAAATTAGAATGGTGTAATAACACAAATGTAGTATGGGTTAACGTCGCAGCTCTTTGCTGCTCCCATGGCTGAGACCAGATCCACAGAACAGCTCCAAGAAACACGCTGGCTTGAGATCACAGGACAAGATGACTTTAAGAAGTCATCTAAGAATCAGAAAATTCCACTGCTTAAGAGAAGTTAACATTTGGTTTTCTATTCAATTTTCCCTTTATTCTGATTAGAATCCCTTCTAGAGGTTCTCCTTCTACATGTAAATTAAATTGCTGTTATTATGATTAGTGATTGCCATAGGTACTATTTCTGAACTGTTTTACCTAAAAAAACACAGCTATTATTTTTACCAAATAAACACCCTTGAAATGTTTTTCTTAGTTTTCTAATACTCCGTAAAGGTGCAATAATCTTTTAAAGTAAAATCTTATTTATAAAGTATCGACCACTTTGAACCATCAGGAAAGAGTCGAGTTTTCCAAACAGTCATCTTTCTAGAGATGGAAGCGTCACCTGGCCCCTTCACCACACACACGTACACGGTACGGCTCCATCACCAACTTCTCTGTTAGGCTGGATTAAAGGTGACCACACACGCTCTGTCACTGCTCCCCTGGAGAGGTGGAGTCCACTTCCTCTTCCCTTTGTCTGGGCTGGCCCTGTGAATCACTATGATCCAAAGAATGCAGTGAAGTGATGCTGAACCACTTCCAAGGCATTCACATGCCTGAAACCCTCCCTCTTGTTGCCAGCTGTCATTCTGTGAGCCACCCAGGCCACATGGCGAGGCCACTGGGCAGAGACCAAGGCTGGGCTTCCTCTGGCAGAAAGCACAGACATGCCATGTGGGTTAAGCCACAGAAGATGGTCCCAGCCAGGTCAAGTCTCCAGATGACCACAGGCCCAGCCAACACAACACCCAGCAAAAGCAGCACCCACAGCCACCCAGTCAGCCCAAAAAACCGTGAGAGGGAACACACGGTCACCGCTTCTGGAAGCTTCTACATTCCAGGGTATTGGTCTTGGCAGCAACAGATAACCAGGCCTCTCTGCCTACTAAAACAATCTAAGTTTCTCTTCATGACTCAGGGTCACCATTACATCAGTTCCTAAACAGAATGATGTCCTCAGACTTCCCCAAAGTGTTCAGGGATCAAAGGCCCGACTGGTCTGGAGCCCCGCTTTTCCTCAGGGATTCGATAACCACGTCACACTGTGGTCCGTGTGCTTACCTAGTGGGGCCGTCCTCTGCTTTTCTGACCTGCTCTCCTACTCAGCATGTTAGAGACCAGTTAGGCCTGTTGGACAGATACAATACTTGTAAAGGCTGTGGCCTCAAAGGGCTCTATATTGAATCCAGTGAGTCTGAGAGGCAGCACTTTGAAGTTCGCGATGATCTGTTTTCACTACTCAGAGGACTTTCTGTTGCTCGATGGTTTGAGTCCCAGATTTAGAGGGGGCAGTGGCGGAGTTTTCACGATAGACAACACCTCTCCACATTTATTCTGCTACTGGCGTGACCCATGTATCTTCTTAGAGGTCATTAAATACATACAAGAGATCCATGTTTTGGCCTTTGGCAAATTTAGTAGTACCAGTAAGGGAAAACAAATATGGTGGGTGACATGCCACTCAAAATAAAATTTAATAAGAACTGTTGTGTTAGGAGTATCAGCTACATTCCACTGTAAGAATCTGAAAGGTTGGTGTTTGCTCCTTTTCAAAGCTTTCTTCCATATAAATTGTAGACTGCATAATTTGTCAAGGACTGCCCTTTGAAGTGAGTCTATTACAACTTTTAAACGAGCACTTATGAAAAATAATACAGATCCAATGTAACATGAAACTACCTCAACAAGAAAGAATCAGAAGTTGATGTAAGATGAGCTATGTCTTAGTCATTGTGATCCTTGGTTCTGGTGCAGTTAATTCTAGAAACACTGTTCACAGAAAAGGTAAAGTTTGCAAGGGATTAAGTAAGACAAGATTGTGAAATTTGTCCTGAGAAACTCTGGATTAGGTTTCGCTGTTCGCTGTTCGCTGTTCCTCTTCTGCATTTTTCTCCATGTTCAATTTACCAACAATACATTCTTCACACCTATCAAGTTCTCAAACGTACAACGTGAGGACTTTGCGGAGATCCGATGGGGCCTGTGTGGCCTCCTGCGGCCTCACAGCTTTGATGCCTCCCATATGAAGACTCCCACTTGTGTGTGCTGTCAATCCTCACCCTAAACTTCAGTCTCATGTGTTCTACTACCGACTCATCACGTCCAACTTGGATATATAACAGGCATTTCAAACTTAGAATGCCCTAAACTGAGCTCCTGATATTACCCCAAAGCCACAAACCTGGTCCTCCCAAGTCAATGACTTCCTTTCAATTGCTCAGACCAAAAAATTTGAAATTATTCTTGATTTCTCTTGATCTCAAATTCCACATCTGATCCTTCAAATGGATGTACTAGGCAGAATAACAGCCTACAGAGATGTGCATGTCCTCATCCCCAGAACCCGGGAATGAGTACTCTGAAGGCCAAAAGGGACTGAGGACGTCACCCAGTTAAAGCCCTCCAGCTAGGGAGACTATCCTGGTGAGTCCAATCTAATCTTGAGAGCCCTGAAATCAGACAACCTTTCCCAGTTATAGTCAGAGGGCTGCAGTGTTGTTGGCTTTGAAGATGGAGGGAGGGCCATGAGCCAAGGAATGATGTGGGTGGCCTCTAAAAGCTGAAAAGACAAGGAAATGGGTTCTCTCCTAGTCTCCAGAAAGGAACACAGCCCTGCCGACCCCTCGATCTTAACCCAGCGAGAACCTTGATGGACTTCTACCCTACAAAACTGTAAGAGAATAACTAACCACTCGCTTTGCAGTGATTTGTTGCAGGAGCAACAGAAAACAACCTGATCATGTCAGTTCTACTTTCAAAATACGTGGAGCACCACTGGGAGCAGCTGTTCCCCGAGATCACTGTGGCAGCCTCCTGACTGGCCTCCTGGTTTCACTCTTTGCCCTTCTCAACCCAGTTGCAGTGACCCTGTTAAAGTCAGCTCATGTTTCCTCTGTTCGCAAGTCTCTACTGGCTTCCCACCTCATCTTACTCCAAGGAAAACCCCAAACACTTAACAGGATCAATAAGCTTGGAGGCTCTGGACCGGGCAACGGCTCTGGCCTCATTGCCAACCACTCCCTCGCTCCTCACACTTCTAGCCACGTGGCCCCCTGGATGTGCCACAGACACTGGCTCAGGCTGGCCTCGGGACTTCGAGCCTGCTCCTCTGTCTGAAATGTCCTTGCCTCAGGTGTCCCAAGGGCTAGCTCCCTCTCCTCGTAACGGTTTTTATCAAATGTCAGCACGGTGAGGGCTTACTGGCCACCCTGTCTACGCTTTGACCCACATGCCCCACAGCCCAGACCCGCTTCCTACCCCCTTTTCCTGCTTTGGTCTTTCCCCTTGACACTCACCACAGGCCAACAAAGTATATATTTTACCTCTTGATCTTGCTTCTGGTTGGTGTCCTCCACCAGAAGGCGAGCACCATGAGGCAGGGATTTGTTTCCCTTTTGCTCACTGCTGTCTACCACAGAGCCTGGCACATACGAAGCATTCAGTAAGTATTTGTTGAGTGAATGATGTTGGCACTTCAGAGATATTTTTACTCAACTTTTCCAGGTTTGCCTAACATTGCGTCAGTGACGACGTCCTTTCAAACTCCTCAGGGTTCAGTTCCTCCCCTTCTCCTAGTCCTTCACTTCATGCCGAGATGCCGGTGATGGCCTACTGTCACTACGCCTTCGGGACTTCTGTGACTTTGTGTCCCCTTTCATTAACGATAGGACAGACTCCTGCTATTCCTAAAGGCTCTGGCCTGAACTGGGGGAATTCCCAGATTCCAAAACTGAAATATTTGTATAGGTTCTTGGTTTGTCCTTGAATCAGACACCCAAACCACAGTTCACGCTTTTTTCAATATTAAGGCCGTTTTCTTCTTTCAGAAGAGTCATGGTGCAGAAACCACCAGGGCCGCACTGAGATCTGTCAGAGGCGCGGACCACGCTTGCCCCAGGCCTCCGACCTTCCATAACCGATATGGACAAAGCAACGTCCTTACATACCAGGCAACTGCCCAACTATCTGTACTACCTATTATCCTTTCCCTGTGTTTTTGGTCTCTCTGCTTAGACTGTTACTGGAGCGATACCCTCTTTGGTAATTGCCACAGTCTGAGCCCAAATATCGTGGGTGCTTAATTAGCAATTAGAGGCTGAGGAGCTAATGACTGAATCACTTCCTGTTCTTTAGGGATTTTTCACTTTTAAGACTAACATCTGTCTGTTTTATGATAGATATTATTCATGATCTAATAGGTTTTCTCTATCCTCAGGTTTTCTCATCTTCCATGCCTACACTTCTGGTCTTCCATTTACTTACTCAGCCAGGACCTGAGCGCCCACTAAGTGTCCACCTTGCGAACAGGCCTGTGTCACAAAGAGAACAGCCGGGTCTGGGTCCTGTCCTCACGGAGCTTACTATCCGGTGAGGCAGAGCAGGGGTGGGGACGGAGATCGTCTGCGACATGCGGACTTACTCTCATGGTCAAGAAACTAGAAGAAGGAAGATGTGATGTGTGGCTGGTACATAAAAGGAGAGAGAAAGGTTCTGGTACAGATGAGCTCACAGAGCAGACAGCACCAGATCACCAAAGGTATGCTAAAGAAACTGTTTTATTTTAAATGCCATGGGTCTAACTTACCCAGTCATTTCTTGATCAAAATTGTTTTACTCTTTTGCTTCTTTTTACAATTCTCCTCTTAGATTTGATATGTTGTAGTACTTTTTTTTTTTTTTTTTTTTAAGATTCTATTTATTTGACAGAGAACCACAGCGAGAGAGGGAACACAAGCAGGGGGAGTGGGAGAAGGAGAAGCAGGCTTTCCGCCGAGCAGGGAGCCCGATGCGGGGCTCGATCCCAGAACCCCGGGATCACAACCTGAGCCGAAGGCAGATGCTTAACGACTGAGCCACCCAGGCGCCCCTGTTGTAGTACTTTTTAATACTAAGAATTATAATGTTCTTAAAGTCATTAGTGAAAAAAGTTCCAGGAGAGCTGGTAACATCTTAAGGCAAATGGCAGGATGAAGCACATAGTGGGGTTATTTATGAGCTGGCTTACTAAGCCCAGCAAAAGATCATTTTCATGTACAAAAATTCTTAAGATTTATAAAAACTAACATTTCTTCAGCATTTTAAATCATTTTCTGATAGGTCTATGAAAATTGCCTGTTCTATGATCTAATTCAGAGCCAATCCCTTTTCATCTCCACTCTTTAGGGAAAGGGTTCTGGGGGAAAAGGAAGCACACACACACATATCTTGCCTTTTAAAAAAAATTATTCTTTTTATAGGACTCCCAAATCTGTGTTGACACTATGTGGCCAATGAATTTTTTCTTGAAGAATCAGTGCTAATTTGTATTGAAACTTTATAAATATTTTCGTATCTATTTAAGGTCTCCTTATATTCTGCACAGCAGTAAATTATTTATTATTAAATATTTATATACAGGTTCCAACAGAATTAGTAATCTAAAAACAAAACAAAAAAACAAAACCAAACCTAAGGATGAGTCTTCTGTAAATACTAATCTTAAAAAGTTGTACTTTTGTCATTTGTGTCCCCAAACTCACTTATTCCCTATTAAGATTTTTCAACCTCCTAGGAGAAACACGACCCTCCATAAAGTGAAGTCTGATCTCTCTTATGATAGTGTATGTCCTGAAAAGTAAAAAGTATTAATTCTGGCCATTTATGGGAACAGCTTAGCAAAAGGAGACATCTGTCTACGTGGAGCCTTTGGAACCACACTACAGGACTAATGCAAACACTCGCTACATGTACGCAACACATTTATTCAGATTTTCACTTTGTCCTCTTGCTCTAGGTTCCCCACACACGTCTTAGAGTCAAGATCCGTTTCTGAGCCATCTCTACAACTTCTACAGAATAAGATATAGGGTTCTGCACAGACCATGTGATCAATAAATATTTGCTCAACTAATAAACAATATCCCTGTAGCCCATAATTATAATGTTTAGAACAGAGAAGGTTAATGAGGCATTACAAGTGAATAATAACTGTCTGCAGGATAAAGGGCTATTATTTTTTAGAGAACAGGATCACTGATCCAACATTCCATGCCAATTCCATTCAAAATGCTTATTTGTGGCAACATAAAGAGCTTGCACTGAATGTAAATCAACTCACTGCTTCCTTCACTGAAGACGTCTTGCTACTAAAAATGTCAGCTCAAGGCAGCAGTAGGATTAGTGCCACAGTCCACGTTCTGGCACAAGCTCCTTGTCCCGCTGCCAACCAGTAACAGTCTGTGGACGGGAACTGGTATGCACATCATGCTGGGAGAAGCATGGTTCTCTGCTGCTGCTAAAGGTGAACTGATAACAATAATGGTAATGATGACAATTCCACCAATTAGCCTTTACAGAGTGTGCTTATTGGGTGCCAGATGCTCTACGTACTTAAACACTTTGTGTGGATTATTGCATTTAAACTCTTAAAGACCCCGTGAGGGTTTACTTTATTATTTCCACTTTTCAAATGAGGAAATTTAAGCCTTCGGAGGTTTAGTTAATTTATCCAGCTCCTAACAGCTCATCTGTGGGAGAGCAGGTGCTTGAAGTCAAGCAGCCTGATCTCAGCTTAACCCCAGTTAAGCGTACAGTGTATGCCTAACCACTCTGTGCCAGGCCACTTCCTGGCATCAAAGAACACGGGCTCACGATGAAACACCGTGGGCTGAAGGAATCCTTGATGCTATGGGACATGTCAGGCAGGGGTGGTCTGGAAGAAATACCACAAAACAGAACAAGTGTAGCTCTCGTATGAAAAGAAAGACATTTGAGGATTTCTGAAAAACATGGCTGTAATCACCCACGTGGCCTTACAGCCAAATATTTAATAGGTAAACTTTATCTCCCAGGCATGTGATACTCTAACTGAAACAATGGGCTTATCATTACTAGGACTTTGAGAAGGTTACCCCGTAGTTTGCTTTTAATTGGCTCAGAGCTCCCCAAAGCACATCCTATTTGGTTTCTAGTATCTACTTAAAATCTTTCTTGAACAAGATGAAAGTTCAGCATTTATTTAAAAAAAAAATCTTATCTCCAGCCTTTTAACAAGTGGACTTTTGATTTTAAGTAAGCAAATTGCATCAGTTGGCTTTTTCAAAACACTCAAATTAAAAAAATTATTCACTTTTAACTCAATATCGGTTCATACCAAATACAGCTGGAATAACCAATCTTGCACAATTAATTTAAGAATCCTACATTCCACTGGTAATTTAAATTTTTGTAGACTTATATACAGGAAGATCTCCCAAGCTCAATCAATACTTACATATCATAATAACCTATCACTCCTCACATATACATTTGTAAATCAAGGGTTTTATTAGACTTTCGAATGACTGGGCCATTCAGTGCTCTTCAATACTGTTTTGTTCTGTTTTGCTGAAGAATATTCTAAAAACTAGTATTTGAGTAAGAGCAAAGTTAAAAAAGTTTGCTAAAATATTACCTTGGCAAATTGCTGAGATCCAGCAAAAGCTGAAATTCAAAGAAAAGGTTATTGTCAGTCTTCCTAGGAAGATAATATAGTTATTTTACCTCCAACATTTATAAAGTGAACTTTTCGCCCACTTTTTTGTAAAGAAAGCATTTGTATGAGGCATCATCATAACTCCCGAAGCTACATTTTACTTGAATTATTGTTCCAAATGGAGATGGTGAAAAACCACAAATATCAGGATATTTTCTTTCTTGTTAAGAAAGTCACAGGTAGTCATTTTGCAGTAACTTTAATAAAACAATAACAGATTGATAAAGTATGTTGTGCATTCTATGGCAAGTGGAAGAAAATGTAATTTCAGGGAATGCCAATGCACGAGCCCCTCAAGAGCAGGGATTCTGCTTCATTCATCTTTCCAGATTTTGAGCTGACCTTTTTGGCCAGTCCTCCTCAGTCTCCTTGGGTTCTTCCACCACACCCACCTCCTCATGTCAAATAGCTGTGCACCCCACGGTCCTAGCCTTGACTCTCTTCTCATTCCACATAATCTCCCTGGAGAAAACCATTCACATTTTAACTTCAATTTCTGAAAGACTCAGGCTTCTTTCTTTAGTTCCTGACCCACATGTCTGACTCCTACTTAAGGGAAATCTCAATTTAGATGACAGGCATTTCAAATGAACTGAACTCATCATGGATGCATTTCTCACACTCCCTAAAAAGAAAAAGACTTCTTTCCTTCTCTTGTGTTCTGGATTTCGATAACAGAACAATTCCCCAACACCTGGGCGGTCATCCTTGGCTTTTCCCTCTTCTTCACCCCCTACACCACCAAGACCTGCCACTTGGACCCTCTCAGAGGCCCCTACCCCCTGGTTCCCCGCCCTCCCAACCACCACACTTATTTTATCATTTCTTCATGGAATTACTACAAAATCTCCAGCTTGGTTTTTCTGCCTCCAGTTTTGGCTCTCCACCAATCCGTCATTCACAGGCTGCCAGCGACCCCTTTCAAATGGAGAACCGATCACGTCACTGACCCAAATCCTTCTCATTACCTTCAAGATACAAATCTCACTCCTTTGGTTCTTTCTGATTTAATGCGTATCTGCCTCCCAGCTTCACTTCCTTCTATGCTCTTCTATTAAGTTCCCTCTGCTCCAGCCACAATGGACTCCTTCTTAGAGTTGTTCTCTCGTGCCTCTGTGCCTTTGCCCGGGAAGCCCTCACACACAATCCATCTGGTCATTTCCTATTCCCTTATGAAGAGCAACCCCCAAGAAGTACCTGACACATTATGGATGCTCAATATACGTTTGCTGTATGCCTGCAATAACAACCACCTACATTTACTTTACAATATGCAAGATATTTTCACTCCTATCTATAATCACATTTCACTGATTTTGATTTTCACAACTCAACTGTTAGACAATCATTGCAGATCTTGTTATTCCCAGTTACCAATGAGGAATAGCTCCTGACTTTCCAAAGTGGCATAGCTAGAAATTAATGCGATCATCCCTGACTAAAAGCCTGTCCTCTATTATTATCCTATTTAAATTATCAGGTATACACTGAAAACCCACTATGAGCTAAAAGGAGCACTGGACTTAGTTCCTAAAATATTTAATCTAATCAGAGGCACAGACCCATGCACATAAAGTGGGAGAAAACTGCAAGAAAGTAGAGTACAGGGCCAGGTGCCAAACTGGGTAGTGGCCCCAGTAGAGAGAGGTGCATTTTGTGGGCATTAACCTAATCCTGGAAGACTTTCCAGATGCGGGGGCAGCAGCAGTCCTGCAGCCCAATTATACTAAGAATGAGTAAAACGCTGAAAGAGCATTCCTGGAGTCCAACAATTTTGAGCGCAGACCATCACAGATCTGGAGGACAAAGAGGAAATGAGGCAAAAACGGAAATTCGTTTTCTACCTTGACTCAACTCCTTGTAAGTTTCAGAAAGTAGTGGAGAAAGAGAGAAAAAAGTACCCTCACTCTGGCAAAACAAAAAGCAAACAAAAATCCAGGAAACAAAAACAAAAACTTCCTCTGACTTCCATAAACACCCTGTCAGTAGGACAGTAAGGCTAGGAAACAACACAGTCATTTGCTGGTCTTTCCTTTTTTTTTTTTTTTTTTTTTTTAAATCATCCTACTTGCATTAAATAACATTAACTTTCTACCACAATTATTTTTACTCTGAATTCTGATGTGGCTAAGAGATTTAAGTAAGAAAAAGAAAGGCTATGCCTGTCCCTCCATTGCTACCTTATTCCCTGGTGATAGTGCTTTGGTTTACTACTTTAGTTAAGCACCAGCAAAGTAAATAATGTAATTATTCTATCTAATTTGATGAGCTTGGAGATTTTTTTTAAAAATCAGGACTTTATTGTTTTTTACCTGACCATCAGTGACATCCTGAACATGCCAATGAAAAGAAGAAAAAAAAAAACCACACACACACGGTAGGAAATCCCCAAAAGGAGCAACCAATGCGTTTGCCATTCATCTCAACCCCTATCCCATTAGCAACTTCCTGACCTCAGGATAGCTCCTCCAATAAGAAAGCATATCCCTTTGGGGCGCCTGGGTGGCTTAGTTGGTTAAGCGACTGCCTTCATTCAGCTCAGGTCATGATCCTGGAGTCCTGGGATCAAGTCCCACATTGGGCTCCTGGCTCAGCGGGGAGCCTGCTTCTCCCTCTGACCCTCTCAGCTCTCATGCTGTTTCTCACTCTCTCTCAAATAAAAATAAATAAAATCTTAAAAAAAAAAAAAAAAAGAAAGCATATCCCTTTATCTAAAGCACTTTCTCTAACGCTCTTCTCACTCAACAGACAAGTGCAAGTACCCTGTACCAGCTGCTGGAGGGAGAAAGAGAAACTGAATGTTGTCCTTAAACATTTTAGTACCTTTCCCTTCCCCACTTCGCCTCAACCAGTCATTTCTTCCATAAACTCACTATCCCCGAAAATCAAATGTTGCTTTTCACAGTTGCCAGTTACCTATTACCTGAAATATTTCAATGCAAGACTTCCTCAATGTCAAGTTCACGGCTACTGATAAAATCATTCTTCTACACTGCTAAGTTTGAAGTACCAACATATACCTCCACTTTTCCAACTTTAAAATATGCATGCAGCAACCAAATTCTTGAGTCCTTGTTATTCCAGTGTGGTGATCGACAATATTGTTTTGTTGTTCTTTTTAAATACAAATGCTGAATCCTTTACTGTTTGAGAAAATAAAACCCTACCTCTTTTATGTGTTAATAAAGACCAGGTTTTTATCACTAACTTGTCACTTTATAGTATTACTAATGCACACTATGTTTCTCGGATGAAAAGACAAATTCACGATTTTGCTAATGATACGAAAACTAGAGTTTGAAAACACTGTTCTAGAGAAGTGCTGTTGATCTTAGATGCTGTCTAAAAATGCATCCCCTGTCTCTAAGTTTCAGGAACAGGTAATTAAGGTGCCATGAAGCGTTTACTTCCCAACCTGAATTTATTACTTCAATATTTTAGCTTATGAATTGCGGGTTCAGGATATATCACACTGCTTGTCAATATCCACACATAAACCTTCTTGCTTTGACAATTAATCTGAAAAAGGCTCTGGACAGTCTGAGAGGGGAAGCCCAGTTGAGTGGAACATAATAAATGTCCGTTTCCATCACAGAATATATGCTTCTCAAGTTCAATTAACCTCTGAACGATTCTCTTTCTGAGAGGAAAGTAATTTTCCTCAGTGTCCTTGTCATCCATGGAGTGGAAATCTCTCTAGTGGCAAAGAATGAGTAATCGCTTACATGACCCCAAAAGGGCTCTTCTCTTCATTTCCCTCAAGTGCTGTCTAGAGCAGCGGGAGGAACAGATAGAGGGGCCATAATCTCCAGACATGAGCACTAAATCAATCACGCAGTGTCCACCCGCCTGCTCCTTCCTTCTGCTCCTCCATTTTTCTTTCCTCCTTAAGGCTCGTTTTTGTTCATCTAGGACGCTCCCGGTGGTGTGCCTTTTTACAACCTACCAGGCACAACCTCTTGTGATCCTCAAAGCTTCCTTAAAGCACAACCGGCACCTGTATCTCAAAAGCCAGTTACTAGGATACTATTGCGTGGGATGAGGTTGCATTCGTTTAACAGCCCCACAAAGTTTTGGTACAAAATATGTGTGCTGACTCCACAGCTCCACCGAAAACCGGGAGGATGGAAATAAACAAAACAAGCACGCGAAACAACCCCCAGTCCAACCGGAAAGGTCCAACCCAGGCCCACTGCCTGAAAAAAACGCGATACTCGGCATGACCGTGCAACGCGGGCAACGCAATTCTCCTGGGTTCCAGGATGCCGCCGCCGACGGAGAGGCTCGCATTGGTTGTATGCTTGCCGTAAAGGCGGCAGGAGTGACCACCCTCCGCGGGCCTGGCCGACGCCCGGCTGCCGAGGGCTCGTGCTGCCGGAGGGCTGGGGCGCAAAGGGTCGCTCCTGCCGCTGGCACGCGGACCCGGGAGGCAGTGGCGGGCAGGCGGCCTCCGCCCCGGCCGTTTCGGGAGTCGGGGCGCGGTCGTCCGGGGCCAACGCGCGGACAGCGGGGCCCCCGAGGCGGCGGGGGCGCGCCGAGCCCGGCGGCCGCAACAGGTGCGCCGCGGCCGCCCTCCCGCCCCTCCCGCCGCCCGGCCGGCCGGCCTTTACCTGCAGTGGCGGCTCCCGAGCCCGGGGAAGGAGGCCCGGCCCCGGCCGCCCTTCCCCACCGGGCAGGCCGAGCTCGCCGGACGCACGGCCTGACGGACCGACGGACGCCGCGGGAGGGCGACGGGGGGGGGCGCCTGCAGGCCCCCGCCCCGAAGGCCCGGGCACAGGCCCCGCCGGGGGGCTCGAGGGCTGCCGGGGCGGGCGCGACCGCCCAACCGGGCCTCAGGGGCAGAGTCTTCAGCGGACGACCGGGCCGCCGCCCTCGCTCGGCGCCCCCGGCGACGCGCGGGCCCTCACGCTCGCCCGCGTTTCTTCGCGGCTTTTGGTCCCTCCCTCTCGCCGTCTTTCTGGCCCCGCCTCCCCGCCCTCCGGGTTGTCAAGGCAACCCGAGCGACGCCTGCCGCGGACGAGAGGCGTTAGGCGCGGCGGCGGCGGCGCCGCGGGCTCGGCCCTTGGGGGCCCGGGAGCAGCCGAGCATGGAGCCCCAGAGTAAGGCGGCCGGGGCGGGCGGGCCGGGGCCTCCGGGGAACGAGGGTGGGCGCCCCGCGCGCGGTCGCAGGCTTTAAACGCTTACGACACGGGAACACGGTTCTCCCCCTCGCTCTTTTCTCTCCTGGGGGGAGGAGAGGGGCCCAACCTGCCGTGTGTGTCCGGTTGGGTCACGAGCGCCCAGGGAGTCCGCTGGGAGCCGGAGGGACGCGAGAGCTCGGGAGTGTGGACAGGAGGGGGCCGCGCCCCCGCTGTGTTCTTTCCTGAACTTACCCCAAGCAAATCGTGTGTTATTACTGTCACTCTCATTGTTGTCAATTAGTTTGGTTCGTTCACTGTAAAGAGCCGTCCTGCTTCTAAAACGTCAGCGATTGAACAAGCCACGAGGCTGGGTCTTGCGTTCGGTTGAGCTGCATTTAGGAGAGCGAGCCCGTCCAGCCCCCACTCCATAGTCTGTGACTTAAAGGAGAAAAAAAAATTGAGCTTTGTTCACGCGTATTTGATTCATTGCTAAAGGTTGTACGAGCTAGGACACTCCAAAAAAAAAAAAAAAATCATTTTCCTGTTTCCCACATTGTTTGGCAAAACGTGGGCAGTCTTGAGTTAAAGATCAAATACGAGCTCTAACTTAACTGGGTTCCCTGGCTCCCAAACCTCTCTAGGGCTGTAGTACCCTGTCCTTCTTTTCCAAGCTAATGTCTTGTTGCTCCTTTCGTTCTTAAAGTGAGAACAGTGTTTTCTATGGAGACTTGGAAGACTTAAACTTTTATAGAAGGTTGCAGTTTGATTCTCAAAACCAAGTCGGCTTTTCTTTTCTTTTCTTTTCTTTTCTTTTTTTTTAAGATTTTATTTATTTGACAGAGAGAGAGACAGCGAGAGCAGAAACACAAGCAGGGGGAGTGGGAGAGGGAGAAGCAGGCTTCCCGCCGAGCAGGGAGCCTGATGTGGGACTCGATCCCAGGACCCTGGGATCATGACCTGAGCCGAAGGCAGGCGCTTAACGACTGAGCCACCCAGGCGCCCCCAAGTCGGCTTTTCTTGGACAATTTGAAAAATGGAAGTACTCAGATCAAATCCATTCTCTGGGGAAAATGCTGGCATTTTAAAAGGTCGTTAGTTTGGGGCAAGAAGGCTTTAAAGGTTTTTTTTACTTTCTTTTAACTCATTTGCTGATGAAACATGTAAGTTGAGAGTTACAGTTGCTTGAATTGAATTTATACACTATCCTGCCATTTGCATGTATAACTCTCCGGATTTTACATTCTATCTAACTCGTTGAAAGAAACTGAGCATACGACAATCCTAAAAACTTTTGTCTGGTGTCAAACTGATGCCAGGCTGTGCATGTTCTCTGTTAGTGGAGGAATGAAGTGACATGTATCTTTTAGAAACAGCAACTTTATTCCTTCAGATTTGTTATTGTTTAAATGTGTTAAGTATAAATTTCAACTAATTCAGTGCTCACTGTCTTTATCCACTCACGCATTCATAGTATATATTGTGTTCCAGACACTGCTCTAGAGATGGGGGTGGCACAATGAATAGGATAGTGTTAGTTTAGGCCATCCCAGGAAAACCCTACAGAGACTTGACCAAGTACAACCCACACCTCCCTCAGGTCTGAGACTGAGAGAGAGGAGACGGACGGAAGGCTTCCGGAGGAAGTAATAGGAGGCCTGCAGAATTACCCAGCAAAGATAAGGGAAAGGGGTTCCAGGCAGAGGAAACCCCTGGTACATAGGCCCTGAGACCTGAAGAGCTGTGGGTTTGAGACCCAGAGTAGGAAGATTAGTAAAGTTGGAGCTAAGAAGACTTGGGGGTAGAGAGGTCTGGAAAAGTCAACAACAGCCAGATCATGAAGGCTTTATAAAACTATGTAGGAAATGTATTATGGGGCATCAGGGTGGCTCAGTCAGTTAAGCATCCAACTCTTGATTTTTGGCTCAGTTCATCATCTCAGGGTTGTGAGATCGAGCCCCACAGTGGGCTCCACACTGGGCATGGAGTCTGCTTAAGATTCTCTCTCTCTGCTCCTCCCCTCCCCGCTCCCTCTCTTAAAAAAAAAAATGTATTATGTGTATGAATTATATGTTTATATCCCATTGCATTGGGTTTTGAGGTGGAAAATTTTTGTTAATTAATCCATGCCTAGGGGACAACTGTACGTTTATTCCTCTGCACATACTCTTAAATGCTTTTATCGATATAATTTCAGGTAATCCAAACAATCACCAGTTATCTTAGGAAATTCCTTTTTTTTTTAAGATTTTATTTTTATTTATTTATTTTTAAAGATTTTATTTATTTTTTTGACAGAGACAGACATAGCGAGAGAGGGAACACAAGCAGGGGGAGTAGGAGAGGGAGAAGCAGGCTTCCCTGTGGAGCAGGGAGCCCAATGTGGGGTTCGATCCCAGGACCCTGGGATCACGACCTGAGCCGAAAACGCTTAACGACTGAGCCACCCAGGCGCCCCTAAGATTTTATTTTTAAGTAATCTCTAAGTCCAATGTGGGGCTCGAACTCACAACCCCAAGATCAAAAGCCTCATGGTCTACTGACTAAGCCAGCCAGGTGCCCCAGGAAATTCTTTCACAGTCTAATAAGCACCATTTTTGGTAAATATTTACTAAATCATTCACTGTGATGTTTAAGGTCCCTTTTAACTTCAAAATTCATATCCAACCTTCAAAATTCAGATTTTACCTGAAATTTACGTTATTTCATTCTCTCAAAAATATTGGAGAGCACTATAGATATGGTATTAAGAAGTATTATAATTATGTATAACTACTGTTATTATATTAATGATATATTGTGATGCCAATATTATCTAACACATTTTAAGCCTGGTGTTTACACGGTACCTTTTGTTAGTGACGGGTTTCAAAGAACATTTTACAACTGTAGCTGCACATAGCATCAGTGAATTGATTGAAAGGAAGGATCCTTCTTAATTGCTTTAAGGATTAGACATATACCCAAGGAAAACACCAAAGAACCGCTAGAATCAGTCTTATCCATTCTGTTTCCACACACTTAGGTTTCTATTACTTTTAGGAATGACCTTTACTGGGCGCCTGGGTGGCTCAGTTGGTTAAGCGACTGCCTTCGGCTCAGGTCATGATCCTGGAGTCCGGGGATCGAGTCCCGCATCGGGCTCCCTGCTCGGCGGGGAGTCTGCTTCTCCCTCTGACCCTCCCCTATCTCATGCTCTATCTCATTCTCTCTCTCAAATAAATAAATAAAATCTTTAAAAAAAAAAAAAAAAGGAATGACCTTTACTAATGGAGTCATTAAAATCCAATAAACATAAACTCTTCAGACCTCACAGTGGGATCATACTCTGGCTATAGGCAGAGGACAGGGGCTACCACTATTTTACAGAATAATAATAAATCAATGAGCCAAGAAATGACTCCTCAGAGAAAGGGCAAATTAAGTAAGTTCACAACCTTGGGCTGTTCAGAGTGGTTTTGGCTCTCGGCTTACACATGTACGTCTTTAATTATTTTCTTCATAAACCAACTAGACTATGGAAAGTTAACCCATGTATGAAATAACATGGAAAATATACATCAAATTCTTTTGTTTTGTTTTGGTTTTGTTTTTAGAAAATATTTAAGTTCAACAGTACTGTCTCTTCCCTAATTTCTTAGTGAATGACAATGCCAAGCGGTAGCTTTGGGGGTCTTTACCCTCTCTCTCATGATCTTTCTTAGCCCACCAAATCACCCTAAGCAAACATACAATCTGGGTATAAAAACTGTGTATGTTTATCAAATGCAACATCAAGATAAACCTCCAGCTCCCACTTAGAACCCTATTGCTGCCTACTCTCTCTATAAAAAATCTAGGTCTAGGTTAGGCCAGGCCGCAGTTGACTGCTACACACCTGCCCTTAGAAAGAAATGCCAAGGGGCTCCTGGGTGGCTCACTTGGTTAAGCGTCTGCCTTCGGCTCAGGTCATGATCCCAGGGTCCTGGGATCGAGCCCCGCATCAGACTCCCTGCTTGGCGGGGAGCCTGCTTCTCCCTCATCCTCTGCTGTTCCCCCAGCTTGTGCTCTCTTGCTCTGTCAAATAAATAAATTAAAAAAAAAAAAAAAGGCAAATGGGCATCTAAGTTATTCCAATGACTAAGAGAGTGAGGCATTCACTTAAAGGGCTGAAGCCTTTCTCCAAACCTGTTTTTCTACTAGTTTTCCCATCTTTGATAGGATTACATCATCTCCCCAGTTATTCCAGCTGGAAATCAAAGAGTCATCCTTCCCTCCTCTCTTCACTCCCCCTCCCTTGCACCACCCCACCCACCCGCATGCCTGTTTACTCCACCTTCAAAAGACACCCCGAATGTGCACCTTCCTCGTCCTACTGTCATCACTGGGACTCCAAGCCACCATCTTGCTTAAGCCCTGATTGGAGGCTCTACTGACTTCTGCAGTCCCTCTCCCCTGCCTCGTCTATGCTCCACCTGGAAGCCAGAGTGACCTCTTCAAAATAACGTATTACATCATGTTACTCCTCTGCCAAAAGCCCTCCAGAGTTCTTACAATGATCTAGTTGTCTCTTCAAACTTATCAGGTGTGTGATCTTACATAATTACGCTTCAAGTGTATGGGTCTTTTTTTTTTAAGATTTTATTTATTTGAGAGAGTGAGAGCACAAGCGGTGAGGAGGATCAGAGGGAGAGGGAGAGGCAGACTCCCCGCTGAGCATAGAGCCCGACTTGGGGCTCGATCCCAGGACCCCGAGATCATGAGCTGAGCTGAAGGCAGACGCTTAACCGACTGAGCCGCCCAGGTGCCCCAAGTGTATGGGTCTTTTAGTCCCTTAAATGTATCAAGCTCCTTTAAGGATGGTGAATCTTTGCACCAGCTTTTTCCCCTCCTGTTCTGACAGATCTGACTCAATATCCTCTGGTCTTAGCTTAAACGTCCCCTGCTCATTGACTCCTTCCCTTAGACCCAAAGTAGGTAGTGCCCCCCTTCAGACCTTTGCATTTTTCTCTTCCTAGCAATGATCACAATTCGAGCTTCTTTTGTTAATTAAAAAAATCTGTTTTCACCACCAGATTGTAGCGTTGTGGAAAAGGGCCTGCATGCTCTTCTGGCCCTAGTGCCTGATGTGGAGTAAGCCCTGAACAAGCATTTACTGATGGATGGCACTGCTGTTAATGGCTGAATGCCTCATCTAATGTTATTTCCTTAAGAATGTGGTGTCGTTAAAACCGAAAGGCGTTTTACTCTATAACAGGAAGGGCTGTGCACGGGTGAAATCTCAAGTGCCTCTTGTGGAGGGTGCTTCAGGTCAAGTTCATTTAACTCAGGTGCTTACACCTGTTAGCTGGATTACAAACATGGCATTGCTTTTTACTAGCCTAAATGAGATGTTTTAAGAATCTCATTTTATCCAAAAAAATTAAGGAGGGGTGCCTGGGTGGCTCAGTTGGTTAAGCGTCTTCCTTCAGGTCAGGTCATGATCCCAGGGTCCTGGGATTGAGTCCGTCATCGGGCTCCCTGCTCAGCAGGGAGCCTGCTTCTCCCTCTACTCCTTCCCCCTGCTTGTGATCCCTCTCTCGGATAAATAAATAAAATCTTTTAAAAAAATAAGGAAGGAGGCAAGTAATCTTATTTTTGAGACCAAAGGCTCACCGGATCATAGCTCCGACAAAATCTTTGCACTACCATGGGATACTCACACGTAGGTTACCCAAGAGACTGGTAAGAATTTAAGAGTAATTATGTAAGCCCAGGAATGTTTTTAAAAATCTGTTTAACAGTTTTTTCTCAAGGAGTCTTAGCCCCTAAAGAATATTAATTCTATCACTTCGGTTATAATTGAAATATCATTAAGAAATAAATGCTTATATAAATCAAGTTCAAAACTTAGGAAAAAAAAAAACAATTTCAAAGCAACATCTTTTAAATTGATAGTTTCAAATCCCCATCAGAATACTAAAATTCACTGTAATCCGGACCTCCGGATGCGCCGCCAGCCCCAGAAAGGGGCAAAACCCCCAGGCAGTTGCAGCTGCATCTCAGCAGAAGCTCACATTCACCTCAGCATTATTCCCAGACCAAGTGTATTCCTGGTAACCTGGACTTTACCTCTTGATGGGAAAAGGAAGCACTGTTACGACATGCCTTCTCTGGAGGACCTGCCTGATCACCCCCGGGAGCTGAGCCAGCCAACCTGATTGAAGAGGGGGGTTGTGCACACCAGTAGCATCCAAGAATGGCCTGAATGACTCAGTAAGTACAGAAGGTGGTGTGAACTCGTTCACAAGTAAACAACTCACAATGCAAGAAATGTTCTTGCATTTTCTGTGCTCACAGGGCTGGCTGGCAAGCCAGGGGCAAAGATGCTTATCCTTGGGATCCTCCAGCCTGCATTCTGGGGGCATTTCTCTCTTGCGAGGCAGAAGGAAGGGAGGAGGCATTCCTTTCTCTTAGACCCCAGGTGCCAGCTCCTTTAGCTGTGCCCTTCCTCCTCCCAGGTTGTCAGGGATCCTTCTCTGGCCTTGTCTTCTTGGGAATGTCTTCTCATCCTCAGACTCTCCTGCCTCCGTGTCTCAGTCTGGAATGCACTCCTGCCTATCTACCTGTCTATCCTTGAAAACAAGTTTTGGACATCACTGTCTCTTAGTAACTTTGCCTGTCTGTTTACCATCCCCCAACCCAAATCAGAGTTACTTTCTTCCTCCTAGGTACTGTCTGCATTTTATTAATATGTTTATTATTCTAACACATTGTAATCAATATATATTTATCTGTTCAGCTCTCCCATTAAAAGTTAACTTGAAATCGATAAAGAATTTAAACATAAGATCTGAAATTTTAAAACCCCTGGAAGAAAAACATAGGGTAAAACTCCTTGACATTTGTCTTGGCCATAATTTCTTAGATATGACACTAAAAACAAGTAACAAAAGCAAAATCAACAAGTGGGACTACATCAAACTAAAAAGCTTCTGTACAGTGAAAGAAACAACAAAATAAAAAGGCAACCTACACAGAAAATATTCACAAACCATCTATCTGATAAGGGGTTAATATCCAAAATATATAAGGAACCCACACTACTCAATGGCAATCATCGTCATCATCATCATCCTTATCGTCTAATTAAAAATAGGCAGAGGACCTGAACAGACATTTTCCCAAAGAAGTCACAGTTATACCTTGCTTTTCGAAAGTTTACATTACCCCGCTTGGCTTTTATGACAGACCTATATTAGTACCTGTTTTTTCTAATCAAAAATAGAGTTTGGGTGCCTGGGTGGCTCAGTCTGTTAAGCCTCCAACTCTTGGTTTCAGCTCATCATGATCTCAGGTCTTGAAATCAAGCCTTGTGTTGGGCTCTGTGTTCAGCAGGGAGTCTGCTTGTCCCTCGCTCCTCCCCCTGCGTCCTCTCTCTCTCTCTCTCAAATAAATAAAATAAAACCTTAAAAAAAAAAGATAGCGTTCATCAGTGATTTTGCAGTGAGCCCTTACAGCAGCAGCGTGCACCCCAAGCAGGGAGAGCGGCGCAGCCAAGAGCCTTACCTGGGAACCACACTCAGCATCTCTACCGCCAGAGCTGTGAGCAGTCTATGAGCATCTGTGCCTCATCTTGATTTATTCTGTGCATCTGTTAGCAAGATGTGTCCTTAGGTACCAGAAAAGTCTAAGAGAGGTTATTTTTTGGATCTGAGAATGCTAAAAAAAAGTTTTCCATGTTAGTTAATAGCAATTGCTGCTTCTCTACACAATTTCAGCGTGTGAAAGTTTTCATAGGAACATTCTACTTCGAGATAGCTGGGAAAACCTGTGTACGAGTGGCCAAAATGTACACAAAAAGATGCTCAATATCACTGATCATCAGGGAAATGCAGATCAAAACTACAATGACCTAACACATCAGACCTGTTAGAATGGCTATTCTAAAAAAGATAAGAGATAACAAGCGTTGGCAAGGATGTGGAGGAAAGGGAATCCTGGTGCACCATCAGTGGGAATGTAAATTAGTACAGCTCCTATCGAAAACAGTATGGAGGTTTCTCTAAAAGTTAAAAAATAAAACTACCATATGCTCCACCAATCTCACTTCGGGGCATATATCTAAAGGAAATGAAATCAGGATTTTTTTTTTTTTTAAGATTTTATTTATTTATTTGACACACAGAGAGAGCGATCACAAGTAGGCAGACAGGCAGGCAGGCAGGCAGAGGGAGAGGGAGAAGCAGGCTCCCTGCTAAGCATGGAGCCCAATGCGGGGCTCGATCCCAGGATGCTCGGATCATGACCTGAGCCGAAGGCAGACGCTTGCAGACGCTTAACCGACTGAGCCACCCAGGTGCCCGAAATCAGGATCTTGAAGAGATATCTGCACTCCCTCATTGCAGCATTATTCACAACAGCCAAGATACATATATAATGTATATATAATATGCCTATATATATAATATACCCATATAATATATATAACATATATGGAATATTATTCAGCCATGAGAAAGAAGGAGATCTTACCCTTTGTGGCAACATGGATGTACGCTTGAGGACCTTATACTAAGTGAAATAAGCCAAAGAGAGAAAAACAAACACTATGATTATGATCTCCCTTATACGTGGAATCTAAACAAGTAGAGCTTTCTAGAAACACTAAGTGGAATGGTGGCTGCCAGGGGCTGGGATTAGAGGGAAACGGGGAAACGTAAGAGAATACAAACTTTGACTTAGAAGATGAGTAAGTTCTGGGGATCTAATGTACATGGATACTACAGTTAACAATACTATATCGTATATTTGAAAGTTGCTAAGAGAATAGATCTTACATATTCTCTCCATACATGTAAAAAAAGTTAATTATGTGAACTGATAGAGGTGTTAAGCCGCCTATTGTAATCATTTTGCAATACATAAGTGTATCAAATCATCAGATTGTACACCTTAAATCTACACAATGTTATTTGTCAATTACATCTCAATAAAGCTGGGGGTGGGGGTGGGAAGCCATGAGCTCATCATTGTTTTCTTTTCTGGAGCTCTCTAGAGCACTTGGAAGAAACCAATTAACCGTATTGTACTACTTACTTTTACTTGCCTTGTATAGGATTTGATGATAGGTATCAAGTTTATATTTTAAGTTTTTGCCACTGTAAGCAATGGACTAGCAGTGTCCCCTTTACCACTGGGGGGTCAGTAATGTCTTTAATCAGATTGGAGAAACAATTCAGTACCAATTCAGAGAAGTCATCCTAAAGGTTCTGTTCTTTGGATCTGATTCTGTATTAATATTTGTATCAATTAGGGTTTAACTAGAAAAAGCA
Source organism: Mirounga leonina (assembly GCF_011800145.1). NCBI lineage: Eukaryota > Metazoa > Chordata > Mammalia > Carnivora > Phocidae > Mirounga > Mirounga leonina. The sequence goes on from NW_023270265.1 coordinate 47,794,161, forward strand.
AAACCACTGCGAGTGATACAGTATGTGTTTTCTTAAAATGTTCATTAGTGGTAATTTGTTATGCAGCAATAGAAAACAAGTATGTTGCTTCATATAGTTTCTGTGGGTCAAGATTTCAGGAATACTTTAGCTGAGTGCTTTTGTTTTGGATTGTAGTCCACATGTTGGCCACGGCTTCAGTCACTTAAAGGCTTGACTGAGGCTGGAGGATCTGATTTCAAGATGGCGCACTCAAAATGGTGACAAGTTAGTACTGGATGTTAGTAGGACAGTTCAGTAACTTAGCACATTAATTTCTCTATAGGGTTGCTTGAGTGTCCTTATAATTTGGTAGTTGGTTTTACCCAGAGTGAATGATCTCAGAGAAAGGAAGGTAGAAGCTTCAGCATCTTTTATAATCTGGCCTTGGATGTCATACACTGTCGTTTGCCTTAATAACACAAGCCAGCGCTATTCACGACAAGGGAGCCTGAGAGAGGGCTATGTAAGGGCGTGAATAGCAGGAGGTGAGAATTGTTGCAGGCTAGACACTACAGCACTTGTCCATGGTCTCATTCAAAGAACCAGTTTTCGGATTTTTGTATTTTCTCCATTATGCATTTGTTTTCTATTTCATTGATTTCTGCTTTTATCTTCATTGTTTCCATCTTTTAAGTTTTCTGTTCTTTTTTAAAAAAAAGTCTTTGAGAGGGGTGCCTGGGTGACTGTCGGTTAAGCATCTGCTTTCTGCTTGGGTCATGATCCCAGGGTCCTGGGATAGAGCCCCCCATGTCAGGCTCCCTGCTCAGCAGGGAGTCGGCTTGTCCCTCTCCTTCTGCCCCTCCCCCCTGCTCTTGCGCACTCCCTCTCTCAAATAAATAAAATCTTTTTTTAAAAAGTCTTTTAGATGAGAACATAGTTGTTTTTCCGCCTCCTTTTTCAAATATGTGCATTTAAGACTATGAATTTCCTTCTAAGCCAAGATTTAAATGCATTCCACAAGTTTTTTTTTTTGTAAAGTTATATTAAAATATGACATATGTCCAAGAACGTACACAGTATTAAATATACAGGTTGGTGAATTATCTCAAAAGTAAACACACCCATAACTAGCACCCAGATCAAGAGACAGATGACTATTAGTTATTTCAAAGCCTGAGTCTCATAATATTGCCAGTTACTTTAAAGTTCATGTCTGATCATTCCAACACCTGAATCACTTATAGATTTGTCTCTCTTTTCTGCTTTTTGGTCATTTGGTCACATATCCTCGCATTCCTGGTAATTTTTTATTGAATGCTTGACATTCTTTGTGAAAATCATAGAGGTTTTGGTAGATATTATCCATAAAGGATTTTATTTACTTCTGGTTGGCAGTTAGGTACAAACAAATCACCTTAATTTACCCGAGGGTGGTCTATTTTCAGTTTGCTTTATTCTTAGGATGTAGTTATTTCAGGGATCTTAGCTGAAAACTTGGGGCCTTTACTAGTGCCCCTCCCTTTTCTCTCTTTTTTTTTTTTGAGAGAGTGCAACTGTTGGGGGTGGGGGGCAGGGTGGGGAGGGGCAGAGGGAGAGTCCCAAGTGGACTCCATGCTGAGCGTGGAGCCCAATGCAAGGCTCAGTCCCACAACTCTGAGATCATGACCTGAGCCGAAATCAAGAGTCCGATGCTTAACTGACTGAGCCACCCAGGGGCCCTGTCCCTCCCTTTCAGTAGGACTTATATTGCATTTTGACCCCCAGCACCATGACACTGCTCATCCATGGTAGAAGGTTGGAGGGGAGGCATGTCCACAACAGCTCATGTGCAGGGAAAGCTGAAAAGATTGGGGGAAATGTCAGACCTTTGCCAAACAAGGTGATCGTGTAAAACTACAACGTTCCATACTATGTCCAGAGGTTCTTCTACTTGTCTCTCTGGTTTGTTAGAGGGAAGGCTGTTCCTCATTGATTCACCTTCTTCAAAGTTGTCACAAGAAGGGACTGACTTTTCATTGAGTTAGCTGTAAGATCAATTCAGAGAAGCAGGGACCTACCTTTTATGAACCAACCACTTTATCTTGCTTAAGGTAACAGAGCCGAGTACTGCTGAAAATCAAAGTATTATTGCAGCCAGGTCTTGTTGATCAATATAAAGTCACTTCCTATTCTTTTATTTGCAGCATTCCAACATATTGTACTCAGTAGCTACACCTGGATTTATTCGTGGGACTCCTTTCTTCCCATTTCTCAGAGAAAAATAATCATGACAGTGTTCTGTAGGAAATCCCATGTACCTGAACCTGCTCTCTTGTCCTCCAGGGTGAGATGATCACAAACTGATCTTTAAGAAATCTTTTTTTTGCAAGATCACTTTTTAGAGAGAGAGCACGCACAAGCTGGGGAAGTGGCAGAGGGAGAGGGAGAAGCAGGCTCCCTTTTAAAGATCACTTTTAATTTTTATTTATTTATTTACTGAGAGCACACCCAGGTGCAGGAGGAGGGGGGTGGGGTGGGGGAGGGGCAAAGGGAAGGGGAGAGAGAGGATCTTAAGCAGACTTCATGCTGAGCACAGAGCCTGACGATCTCAGGACCCTGAGGTCATGACCTGGGCCAAAATCAAGAGTCAGATGCTTAACCAACTGAGCCACCCAGGCGCCTCTTTAAGAGATCTTTTATAGAGATTAATATGAACGATTTAGCCAGCATAATGAGCTCTAAGAGACATGAAGTAGCTACAGAACTCTCGCTTGGTAGTCTGCAAAGGGAGAATAACTGTGGTTTAGTGTATTATAGAATTCTGCGAAAGGGGCTGGTAGAGGAATCCAAACCGTGGCCTCACAGCCTGCAGCCTGGGAAACGTCCATTACGTCCCAGCATCCTCTGAGCGGCGCTCTGCGGCCTGCATCACAAGCCCCCTCTGCCTCTTACACCGCTGAAGACCAAATATGACAAAGTTCAGGACAAAACTTCCCAGTCTACTTCAGGAATGAAGTTAAGAATGGCTGAGTTCAGTAACCGCATGACTCAAATAACGTTGCACTTTGAACATTTGGATCCTTTCTCCTTCACAGAAGATTGTCCATCACCTGTTCCAGTGGGATAAGAAATGAAAAGATCTACATCCTGCCTTCTGCGGCTCAGCTCCTTGGAATGACAAGGTTTTCTTGGGTTAGTTTGTCCCCACTGTGAACGTGAGGTGGGCTTTTCCGATCTTTAAAAGAATAACGGTTCTGTTCAAGATTGGACTTAGTCCCCTTGGGCACTATAGTTACATAAATACTCAACTTCTCTTAAGTTTATGCTCTCTGTTGTGTATATGTATACGTATATACGTAGAACAGAAGTATATGCAGAAACATAGATGTATGTACTTTTTATTTTGAAAATTTTGAGAGCTGTAGAATAGTTCAAAGTCATACAATGAATACCTCCATACCCTTCACATAGATGTGATTGTTCACAATTTGCCACACTTGGTTTCTGCCTTTCTCTCCCCTGCCCACACTCACACACACTCACAAATGTACATAAGCACATTTTTTGCTGAGCCATCTGAAAGTGACACACCATGACACCATGGTCCTAAATACTTCAGCATCTTTCTCCTCTAAGAACCAGGACATTTTCTTCTGTAACCACAATACTACTAATACACCCCAACATTTAACATTGATATAGTAATATTATCTAATACATAGTCCCTAGTCGTATTTTCCCAATTGTCTTAATGATGTCCTTTATGGTTTTTTCTTTCGTTTTAAATGCTTGGGACCCTCTTCAGGATTAAACATGGCATTGAGTTGTCATAGTCCTTCAGCCTCCTTTAATGTAGAATAGTCTCCGTATTTTTTTTTTCTTTCATGACACTGATATTTCTGAAGTGGCCAGGCCAGTTGTCTTATAGAAGGTTCCATGCTGTATTTGTCTGATTGTTGCCTCCTAATGTTTTGAGTCAAATATTTTTACAAGGAGTGTAATATTACACAGATGCTGCTCTGTCTCTTTCGTTACATCTTATCAGGAGGCACGTGATGTCCGTTCTGTATTTTGATACAATGTCACTGCTGCCATTGAAAAAGAAGAGACGAATGTTCTGGAATGAAATGTAATTAAGAGTTGGGCAATCTGTTAAGAAGAAGACTAGTTTCTCAAGGCTGTCAGGACTGGTGCTGCAGGAGCTGCTCAGTTTGTATTGCTCAAGCCACAGTGTCATGCTTCCTTTTACTGGTAGTGGGTGGCAGGGGTATGAACATGCCCTCTTCTCGAAGACATCTCCTCCTAGCAGAAGAGAGAAGCTAACATGTATGAAAGGATCTTCCAGTGTGATAAGACTGCTTAGGACTAGAACACAGATGTGAGCATGGCAAGAATAGTGAATCAGGGGCTTGGTAATTGAGGCAAACCCTACTCTCCATATTTTGTTTTCACTGCTTCCCAGGATATACTTATGATTCTACTTAGGCCTATTTCCATCTTGTCTTCCACATTCACTACAGTCACTCACATTTTTATTGCCTCCCTCATGTTTACTCACCAGAGCCCTGCCCTCCACTGCTCTGTACTTTCTGTGGTAGCCTGCTTCCAAGATGGCTCCCTAGGAGCCCTCCGCCTCCTGGTGTTCTCACCTGTACCCTGCCTCGTTGTACCAAGGTTGGTCCGTGTGACCAGTGACATATGGTAGCAGTGACATGTCACTTCCAAGATTGCATTATAAAAGACTGGGGCTTCTGCCTTGGGCTGGTCTTCAATCTCTGTTTCCCTCCCTCCCTCGCTCCCTCTCTCCTTTTCTCTTTCTCGGATTACTCATCAATTGCCATGTCATGGACACACTCAAGCACCCTATGGAATGTCCCACATGGGGACAGGCCAAGTACTGGCTTGCAGGCAGATTCTCCAGCCTCAGCCCAGTCTTGAGATGACACCAGCCTCAGCTGTCAACCTGACTGCAACCTCCAAAGAAACTCTGACCCACCCAGCTTAGCCATTCCCAGATTCCTGACCCTCGAAAGCTGTGAGACAATTGTTGGGTACTTGTTGTTTTAAGCCACTAAGTGCTGAGGTCATTTGTTTTTTTTTGTTTTTTTTTTAAAGATTTATTTATTTATTTGAGAGAGCGAGAATGAGAGAGAGAGAGCACATGAGAGGGGGGAGGGTCAGAGAGAAGCAGACTCCCCGCCGAGCAGGGAGCCCAATGCGGGGCTCGATCCCGGGACTCCAGGATCATGACCCGAGCCGAAGGCAGTCGCTTAACCAACTGAGCCACCCAGGCGCCCAACTGAGGTCATTTGTTATGCGGCCTTGGAATCAGACACCATTTTGTACCTGCTGCTGTGAAACCCGGCCTCTGACCCCAAGCCACGTGGATCTCCCCCTTCTATAACTTCCTTTGCGCTGCTTTTTCCTCTTTCTAGACTCTATTATTTTGTGGTCTCAAAAATAAAAAATTATAACAGTATATGGTGAAAAGGCTCATTCTTTTAATACTGCCATTCAGTTCCTGCCTTGCAGGCAAGCACCTTCTTTGCTTCGGATCTTTCCAGGGATAGTTGAAATGTTATATATACAAGTACATTACATATACTACATTCCTGTCTCCGTTCTGTATTTTGCTTTTTTCACCTAACGTTATATTTTGCTTTCTTTTTATTACGTGAGTTTTCTCATATTTTAAACAACTGTATAATACTCCATGATAGAAATCTGCTGTAACTTACTTAACCAGTCCACAAGGGAGCGGCAGTGTTCAGGCTCTTGCTACTGTGGTAGGGTGAGTGTAAGGTGTCTGCTATCCTAATGCCCTACGCCTGTGAGTGTGTCGCTTTCGTGGCAGAGGGGCTTTGCAGCTGCGATTAAGGGAAGGGTCGTGAAAAGGGCAGATTAGTCTTTTATCCAGGTGGCTCCTGTGTAATCAATCACAAGAGTCCTTTTTTTTTTTTTTTTTTTTTTTTTAAGAGGGAGGCAGGAGCATCAGTCTGGAAGGGGATGTGAGCAGAGTTTGGAGTGTTAGAAAGTTGGAATCAAAGAATGTGGGAAGATTTTAGAAGCTGGAAAAGGCTCAGAAATGTACTCTCCCCTAGAACCTCCGGAAAGAACAAGCCTTTGATTTTAGCTGGGCCAAGACCTATTGTGAACGTCTGACCTCCAGAGCTGTAAGATAATGAATTTGTGTTGTTTTAACCTGCTGTGTTTATGGGAATTGGTTACAAAGGCGGTAGGAAACAGTACGGCTGTTATTACAAACAATTGTAAACCAAGTTGCATTAAGTTACCTTGTATGTTGGACATTCTGCATTTTGTGCAAGCATATTTGCAGAATAAATGCCTAAATGGGGAATAGCCCGAGGGCAGTGCTGGGTTTGGCTAATCCTCACTTCCAATGGTAATATTTGTGAGAACAACTTCTACAGCCTCCCCAACGAGTATGTGATCAAAACTTTGGATGTTCACTGTTCAGCAATTGAAAAGCCCTAATTTCTTTGAACAAGCTAATTATTATTAAATATTCCTCATCTGCACACGTTTAGAATCTCCTTCAGAGTTGGGGTAAGTCCTTATTTCTATTTATTCCACGTTGTTTGCCTGCGTTCCTCCTACTACCTTACATAGCGTGGGTTCTCCCCAAAAGTGATAAAAGGATATGTATCCAAAGGCATCCATTCTACAATAGTGGGTAAGAAATGTTATGTAGGATCCATGTTATCCATGTATAGACCCATCAAATTTTATTTATCAAAACAAAATGCTTGGTTTTGGACAAAAACATCCTAATTGCAATCATTGATAAGAGTTAAGGAATGGTTGGCTGGCATGCTTGTCCTGTTTTTTTGTTTTTGTTTTATTTATGGATCTAAGGTGGGATCAAGAAAGAACACGCGGCCTTACCTTGCTTCTGTGTCCCAGGCAGCTACTGCAGACCTTTCCCATTAAGGGCAACACGATCCCGGCTCCTGGAGGTAGCCAATCCTTATTGATTATTTGCTCGTGAGCAAAAACTTGTTTGTGTCCTATTTAAGGACTACCAGCTGCACCACAAACTGTAACCTTGTGCTTTTCCAGTGGGGAATGAAGCATATATAGAACCTTTTACCACCTTCCTTAGCTTGGGGGTGGTTACACCTCCATTCCTTCTGTTTTTTTCTTACTAGCATTGCCAACATCTTTACTTTTTTGAGATCTTAAAACTTCAGGGAAAAGGAAAAAGCTATCACTTTCCTGAAAACATTGGAGACTTCTAACTTTTTAAAATTAGTTTCTTTTGTTTATAATGTAGCCTGATGGGTTTGAAATTTAATTAAAAAAATTATCTGGTAAAAGTTCTGACTCGAGACATATCCTGGTTAATCACTTGAGCTGTTAGCTAAAACTTACTTAATACATAGTGCTTAGCTTCTGTGCCAACCAGTGTTAGAGTACACATTCAGAATTTTCAAACCTTTCAAGAAACAACAAAACTTCAGTATAATAAGTCATGGAAATAGAAATCTGTTGCCAATGAGCCCAATTATAAAAATTTTTTGGTTACTGACAAGGGTATAAAATGATGAAGCTTTTTAAGAAAAACATGTGACTTCTGTCCTCTTGCTATTCGGAATTGGTGATAATTAACAAGTACCCAACAAATAACTTGAAAGATAGACTTGTGAGTCTCCATCCTTCTCTGATCATGTGTCCTCATTTTGATTGTCCCTCATTCTACATGACCCCTAAACTTGAGCCCTTTAGCCATCTGCCAAAAGGAGGGCGTATTTGTGTGAGGCCCACTGTCCAAAGGCTTGGCACCTGATGCATTTCACTCACTAATCAGCCATGGGATGGTAACTTGATGACACAGGAGTAGTGAGTCAGGCTGGTTAGCAGGAGTCAGGCTGGTTTGTTCCAGCTGTTTCTGCCAAAGCTTTCTCTCTGGTGGTGGTCCCTACCACCACTGCTTCCAAAGGGCCTCTGTGTACTTTGAGTTCCTTTTAGATAAAAGTGAACCAATTTACAAAAATGTGATAATGCTAACAACACTTAAATTACCCTTAGAGCTAGTAGTTTGAAATTTCCTACATACCCCTTACAGTGTGGGACACTGCTCTTTTCCCTCAGGAAAACAACTTCCTATGGTGTTTCCCCCCCCAACACAGAATATGTAACAGTCCTCATTCTTTTGTGATGTAACAATCTAAACTTACATGACGTTTTTCATTTTCCAAAGCTCCATTGTGTATCTTTTCAGACTTAAAAAAAAAAATCTCCATAATCTCTTATATTCCCACACCCCACCCTCTGCCTCAGCTGGGTGGTAAAACCCCAGGAGTACAGAAACCACATCTGTCCACTGTGTCACCAGCGCTTAGGGCCTCAAGTATTGGTTGAAAAAGTAAATGGAAGACCTAAAAATGTGGGCAGGATTAAAAACTTCACGATTGGGGGAACCTTATAGTGCTATGGATAAAGAAATGCTGACCCAAGGCAGTGTCTTTGTTTTGTTTTTACCATATTATTTTTCCCCAAGGAGAAAAATTTAAATTCTCCCTAAGAAACATTAAATACTCAGAAGAGGAATGAAATACGTAAGTATGGTTGAGTTTGAAAGGCCACGTAATAGCTAAGATTCCACCCACCCCCTCCATTCCCTGCTTCAGGAACTAATTTGGGGGCCTATTGCTCCAATGGAAGTTCCGTGATCTGAGGCCTGGGTCTCTCTGTGGGCTTACTTTTACTTCCTGAAGATTTGATTGCCTGTAGAAGGGGAGGGGAAGAGGGTGGTTGTGATAAAAAGTGTGGTCTATGAATTCCTGGGTTGGGTGAGGCATGGAGGGGAAATTAAAGAATTTCTGGCAATGAACTTGCATCCCATCTGAGGGAGATTTGGAGAGAGGGAGCCAGGCAGGCTGGAAGTGGTTGGCAAAACCCTGGGAAAGGTTGGGAAAGACTGGTAGATCTAGTTCTACCAGGAATCCATCCAAGAATATTGAACTTGAAAATGATACAAAAGCAGCTTTGCCATGGCGGGGGAGAATTGCCCCTCTAGGGGACAGATTGATTTGCATATGCACAGACCAGAATCCTCTGTTGCCACTGGTTCTCTTCAACTTATTGTGACCTAGGCTGTGCAAGTCTAGACTGGAAAACCCAAAAGTGGATGAGGTGAACAATGCATAATTTTTCCACTGAAGCACAGATACTTTCCTATAATTTGTAAGTGGTTGGCATTTTCAAATTTTAGATTGCTCTGTGTTAACTTCACAGTTTGTAATAACTGTGATTAGCAGTTTGTTTCTTTCCTCGTAGTCGAACTATTTTTTTCCTCTGGGTGTGAAAAGGTAATGAGAGGTTTTAAATAGGATTTTTATCAATAGAAAGTAGGAGTTGTCTGTATTTCCTTCACATAGGGTCATGAAGAAGATATTCTAAGAAGACAACCTTTGTGGGCCTCGGGCAAACTATTTTGATTGCTTAATGTGTATATTTGGTATAAACAAATCTATAGTTAAAAAAAATTTGCCAGTTGCATTATTTATAATAGCCAAAAGATGAAAACAACCCCGGTGTCCATTAACAGGTGAACAGATAAGCACACAATACATGGTCTATACATGCAATGGACTACCACTCAGCCTTAAAAAGGCAAGGCTTCTGACACAGGCTGTAACAGGGATGAAGCTGGAAGACCGTATGCTAAGTGGAATAAGCCAATCACAGAAGGACAAATACTGTGTGATTCTACTGTCAGAGGACAAAAATAAATTAGTGATGCTTGTCCTTTATGTAAGAGAAAGCAAGCCGTGGATGGGGGAACATAGTGTCTATCAATGAACTCTCTTCCTGAGGGATATGGGGAAAGAAGGAATGATACAGAGCTTTAGCAGGGCAATGCAGAGACAGGGCATTTGATTGTCTGGGGTGCATACGTGACCTTATTTAGAAAGATCAAGGAAGGAGGAGCTAAGTAGAGCCCAGAGTTGGCTCAGCATTTGGGGATTGACTGACTGGATATAAGGTGCTCCTGGTCAAGTGGGAGCATTTACAGGAACAGCAAAGTTTGGTTTGCTGATGTGACCCCTGCGCTGGAGTCCCTCCAGCTCAGGCCTAGAGATTGAGTTCACTACTTACCTAGAGTAGTCAAATCCACAGAGACAGTAGAATAGAGCTTGCTAGCAGCTAGGGAAAAGGGGGAGTTGTTTAATGAATGGGTATAGGATTTTAGCTTAAGATTAAACAAGCTCTGGAGAGGGATAGTACTGATAGTTGTACAACAATGTGAGTGTCCATAATGCCACTAAATTTTACACATGGGGCGCCTGGGTGGCTCAGTCAGTTAAGGGTCTGCCTTTGGCTCAGGTCATGATCCCAGGGTCCTGGGATTGAGTCCCATATCAGGCTCCCTCTTCAGCGGGGAGCCTGCTTCTCTCTCTCCCTCTGCTGCTCCCCCCGGTTGTGCTCTCTCACTCTCAAATAAGTGGATAAAATCTTTTTAAAAAGTACACATAAAAATGGTTAAAATTGTAAATCTTGTTAAATATTTTGTCACAGTAAAGATTTTTTAAACACCTGTCATTTGAGCAGCTCCTAAATGCTAAATGCTTTAGGTACATCTCCACTAATCCTTAAAACTGCCTTGCACAGTGAATACGGTCCCTAGATCACAGATGAAGAACCAGCCTCCGAGGCACTGGTTCTACATCCAAGGTCTCACAGCTGGTAAATGTGACATCAGCTTGTATGATGTTAAATCATGCCCTCTTTCTGCCCTGCCACACTCCTCTCTAAATAGCTGGAGAAATATCAGTGGAGAATCTCAAAAATAATTAATAGAATTGAAAGTGTAAGAAACATGTATATTGTTTGAATAGAGACTGGCTAAAGATGGCTGGGACTGGTTAAGTCTAAATATAACTGAAATGTGAATCAATAGGAAAGGGAAGGAATTTCTAGGTTTCAAGATGAACTAGAAGTCCTGAGAGTTACCTAGATTGAAATCCTAGCTCACTAGAGAGAACTAGGAGTCGGCTACTGTTAGCTATGGAGAATATTCGGTAAAGCCAACTTCTAATGTCTTTAGCCTGCATTTGTGTGATGTCCAATAGAAATCGACACTAGGAAACACTGGAGGTAGGAATGCCCCCTTTGAATCTCCTGCGAGGACCTGGGAGACCTTGAGGAATGAGAGGAGGAGTCTTTCCTTTGGAGTCAGGTGGACTATTAAAAACTAGCCAACCCCTCAGGCTAATGGTGGTTGCTGCTATTCCATGTTGGACCTGACCCATAACATTTAGAAGGCATCAGTCTTTTGAGGGATACAAAGGCTTTGAAGTGGGTCAGAGGTGTGTAAACCCAGCTCACCCTCACTGACCTTTGCCGGTGGAGGTTGTCTGATTCTGCTGGGGCTTTGTACGTTCACTTCCTTTCTCCTTTTGTGACCCTGGGGTACACCTTCTGCCCACAGCTGCTGCAAAATCCTTACCCTAGGGGTGTGATGAATATGCTCTGAGGTTGACCATAAACCTGCAAATGAGTTTTTCCACTGAATTTGATTATTTTCTAGTTTCTTCTTTCTGATGAACTTTTTTAACCGCCCCCAAAGCTACTTGACTTTACTTTTGTAATTGTTATGAATTCTTTTGGGAACGCTTGGTCCTGATTCCTTGCTTCACCACACAGCAGGTGTATGACCTTTTTGTTTCTGCCCGTACTGCTTCTGGAATTTTACCTTATTGTGACTTTTCATGACTATAGAGTTTAGATTTGCGACTGCTCCAGTCAATAGTGGTTTCTTCCAGCTCAGATGACCCTGAGACCACATCTCAAAGTGCAGGGGGAGAATACGGATGCGGTGGTAACTGCTGCCTCTTGCACATAACTGTGCTTTTAAAAATTTTAACTCCCAGGGAACCTAGGTGGCTCAGTTGGTTGAGCGTGTGCCTTCAGCTCAGGTCCTGGTCCTGGAGTCCTTGGATCGAGCCCTGCGTCGGGCTCCCTGCTCAGCAGGGAGTCTGCTTCTCCCTCTGCCCCTCACCCTGCTCGTGTTCTCACTCTGTCTCTCTCAAAAATAAATAAAATCTTAAAAAAAATTAACTCCCGGGGTGTCTGGGTGGCTCAGGAGGTTAAGCATCCAACTCTTGGTTTTGGCTCAGGTCATGATCTCTGGGTCGTGGATCGAGCCCTGAGTTGGGGGGCTCTGTGCTCCGCAGGGAGTCTGCTTGAGATTCTTTCCTTCTCCCTCTGCCCCCTCAACCCGCTCACGTGCGTGTGTGTGCGCGCGCGTGCATGCTCGCTCTCTCTAAAAAAAAGTATTTTAATTCCCTTTACCTTTTTTATATAACAGTCATGAAAATATGTGTAAAAACTTTTCCCACTTAATGGGGGAAATTTGAGCTCATGTTTAGTTATCTTCATTCTTATCTGAAAAGGTTATTTAAAAATTTCTAAGGTTACTATTTCATAATTGATCAAATGGTACAGAATTATTGAAACTTTAGATATTCAAAAACATTTTTTTTAACTCCCTATGTTTTCTCCCCTTGCTGAGGGGCACTGGTGAACCTAAAAAGTAACTTGAGACTATTGTGAACAAACAAGATCTAGGATGCAGAAGAAAGCTGCAATCATTTGACCTGTACATTATGCTTTTTTTTTTTTTTAAAGATTTTATTTACTTACTTGAGAGAGAGTGCGAGTGGGGGGAGAGGGAGCGATAGGAACCCAAGCGGACTCGACTCAGCCCTGCACACACAGACCAATGTGGGGCTTGATCCCACGACCCTGAGATTATGACTTGAGCCGAAATCAAGAGTCTGACACTCAATGGACTGAGCCACCCAGGTGCCCCTGTACATTTTGCTTTTTGTTTTTCTGGATTTCAGATGCAAGCTGAACCTTGAAATCTCCGTCCTCAGAGTCTTCCAGCACTGTGATGGAGCATTAGCCCAGTTGTAAAAGTTAGATGTGACCTTGGACCTAATGTTCCCTTACGGCCATTTTCATAAGGTGTCCAGATGAATATGTTGCTCCTCACTACACTAGATTTATTTATTAAAAAGAAACTTTTTTAATGATTTTATTTTCAAGTAATCTCTGCACCCATTGTGGGGCTCAAATAACCCAGAGATCAAGAGTTGAATCCTCTACTGACTGAGCCAGCCGGGTGCACCAATATGCTAGATTCATTAAATAGAACATTTCAGGAAGGTTTTTTGTTTTGTTGTTTGTTTTTTCCTGAAAATGTTTTCTAAGGTAAAACAAAACAAGCTTTTTTTTTTCCTGTCTCCTGGCGTAGTCTTAATAATAAATGCAAATACTCTGGAATGATTTTTTGTTGTTGTTGTTAGAAGGCCACATAAACACTTCTATTTTTCTGCGTGATTTATGAGTAGGGTCAACACCATTACAATGATGATCATAAATGGCAAATGTGTCCTAGTTGGGCTCAGCCACTGTGGTTGCTGTTGGCCCAGAGCGAGCCCTGGGCAGCTGATACGTCAGCGGTCGCACAAAACGTATAGTAATGGTTTTTGCGAACTGCTGGTCAGAACTCCAATCTATCAGTAGACCAAGGCTTTGATACGCAGGCGTTTTGGTGAAGGTTTTTATGGGTTTGCATCCGTTTAAAAATCAGCTTTCAATGTATTAAAAAACTCTATTTTAAAGCAAATTGGGGGGATACTTATATGCCTACTATTGTTCTTCTGTGATGCTACATATTTATTTTGCTGGCCATCTAATTCATTAATAGGAAAATATTTGTGTCCATCTCCCTGCTTCCTCTCCCTTGATCTTGGCTGTTCTTGGCCTTTTGCACTTAACTGGTAAGTCAATTCTAAAATTTATATTTTTCACAAAAGTTGTTGGGATTTCCATGGGGATTCAATCAATAGCTCATTCTGGGGAGAACTTTATAATATCGAATTTTCCAATCGATGGAAACCATGAGCTTCATTTGTCTTCCCATTTCTTATGTCTTTGGAACATTCTAAAATATGGTTTTCTCTATTAAGGTCTTATACATTTCATAGGTCGATTACTAGGTTCATTGCATTTTTAGTGCTATTATAAATTATTCAATTTGTTAAAATTTAATTTTTAATTGTTGGGTGTATGCCTAGCCAACTTGCTCATTACTTATATAGATTCTTTTGGAAATTTCAATATAGTTAACCAAATCATCTGTAAATAAGTTTTTTCTCTCTTGCCTTATTCTTTTGCTTTCTCTTATTTTCCTTATTGCACTGACTAGGACTTACAGGAAAATATTGATCTGAAATGCTGACAGTGGTCATCTTTGTTGTCTTTCCAATTTCAGAGAAAGCTTTCAGTGTTTCCCATCGAGAATATTTTTTGTTTGTAGTAGATCTCCTTTATCAGAATAAAGAAGTTCCCTTCCATTCCTAATTTGCTTATTTTTTGAAAATGAAATGGGTTTTGAATGTTATCAGATACTTTATGCACCTGAGATGATTTTTTTTTCTTCTTTAATCTGATGATGTGTTAAGGGTTTTTTTTTTTCCATGTAAAAATCAAGCATTCCTGGAATAAAACAAAACTTATCCTTTTAATATATTGCTGGCTTTAGTTTGCAAATACATCTGTAGACTTTGTAAACCCGCATACAGTACACTTCATTCTTTTTGGTGTCCAGCTCTGTCATGTTGACAAATAGTCATGTATCCACTATCACAGTGAAGATCCATAACCGTCCATCACTCTAAAAATTGCCTTGCGCTCCCCCTTTGTAGTAACTCCTCCCCCTTTAGCCCTTGGCAACCACTGATCCACATCCCTCTAGTGTTGCCTTTTTCAGAATGTCACTAACATAATGCAATTGAGATTTACCCATGTGGTCTGTATCAACAGTTCATTCCTTTTTATTTATACTTAGTATTTTATCATATGGATATAGCATGGTTTATCTGTTCACCTTTGGGGGAATGGAATCTTTTCATTTATTAGTGCATTATAAATGAATTTGCTATGTATGTTTACAAACTGGCTTTTGAACGTAGGTTTTCATTTGAGTAAATACCTAGGAATAGGATTGCTGGACCACATTGTCAGTATATGTGTGACTTTATAAGAAACTGCCAAATTGTTTTCCCAAGCGGCTGGACCCTTTCAGTTTCTTGGATAGATACAGGAGTATGTGAGCTATCTATTTCTTCTTGAGTGTGCTGGTGTATGGGAGGCAAAATTTTATCTGACCCATCTTCTGTTTTCAGCTAGGGCTCTGTAAGAAAAAGATTAATAAGCGAAAACCAGCTAACCTGTGTCGGGGGCACATCACAGGGGATACCTCAGTGAAAAGTAACTCAGAGTGGTGGTTTAGAATAGCCTGCTTATGTAGCAACTTCAACAAAGGGCAATATGTTTGTAGAGAAATGATAGGAAGAAGGAAAGCAGTTTTAGGCTTCCAAGGGCAACAAACTGGGAAGATTAAAATACAGATAAAATGAGGAAACTAATGGAGTAAAGTTTGGTTGCAGATTCCTCTGGTGCCATCTCTGGGCTGGGAAGTCTTTTTCCTATAAAAGAAGAAGTTACATCCTGCCTTCAGGCATAAAGGAGGGAGGACAAAGCTTTTCCTGTGTTTGCTGGGGCTGAATTGCCTTCTGCTCAAAATAGTTTTTATGTAAAAGAGGCGTATTTTGAGGTGATATATTCTGGTTTTCTTCAGTAATTTGTCTTTCAAGGCATTGATCTATTTAATTTGTAGAATTTCTAAACAAAGGTCATCTTTGTAAGTATCCTTTCTTAACCTAATGTCTGTAGGGTTTGGAATGGTGCTTCCTTTATTTATTCCTGGTATTGGTGATTTGTGTTTCTCCCTTTTTCTTGGTCAGTCTGCGTAGAGCTTTATTAATTTTATTATTTTTTTCCCCAAAGAACCAGCTTTGAATTTCATTGACTTTTCTATTTTTCTATTTTAAATTTTATTGATTTAGTCTCTTCTATTTACTCTTCTGCTTGACTTAGGTGTCTTCTGCTCTTCTCTAAGTGGATACTTAGATGATTGCCTTGATACTTTTCTGATATAATAACAGTGCTATAAATTTTCCTCCTGGCACAAATTTTGATAAATTGATACGTTCAGTTCAAAATATTTTCTAGTTGTCCTTGACCCACACATCATTTAAAAGTACATTAATTTCCACATACTTGGCAATGTTCCAGAAATGTTTGTTGATTTCTGGCTTAATTCTGTTATCAGAAAACTTACTTGATTTGACTTCACTTCAATTCTTTAACATTGTTAGGGTTACTTTTATGACCCAGAATATAGTCTATTGCATTCTGCCATATTGATCATTCTTCCAAGTTTTGACTTCGTCTCAATCTGCTTGCCATTTACTTTTCAGAGTCTTCAAGTCCTTGCAGTTTATATTTTGTCTCATTGTAATCAGAGAGAATGACTGTCTACAACATGAATACTGCATCTTGGCCAGCACCATAAATTGTCAACACATTTTCAAAATACCTTTTCATCCACATTGAATAACATTGCCCTATAAATATCTTTTCTTGCAGTTGCCTCGTTGGCTTTTGGTATCAAGGTTATTTTTATTTTAACTTCATAAAATGAACTGGGGAGTGTTTCTTCTTTTTCTATTCTCTGAGAGCGTTTATGTTAGATGTTTTTTTTCTTTTTTTTTTTTAAGATTGACTTATTTATTTTAGAGAGCACAAGTGTGAGGAGCAGAGGCAGAGGGAGAGGGAGAGAGAATCTCAAGCAGACTCTGGGCTGAGTGTGGAGCCTGACTTGGAGCTCAATCCCAGTACCCTGCGATCATGACCTGAACCGAAACCAGTAGTTGGACGCTTAACCGACTGTGCCACCCTGGTGCCCCAGATTTTTTTTTAACTTGCATATTTCATGGAACATTTTGGTAGGCCACAGGAGCCTAGAAATTTTAAGGGAAGATTTTGACTAGTGAGTCAATGTGTTTGATATGTAGAAGATGTCTTAGTTTTTCTACTTTCTGAGTCTGTTTTGATACTGCTTTTTTCCAGAAAACTGTTCTTTGTCTATACTTTAAAGCCTATTAGCATAAAGTTATAATTGCAAATCATCTTTCCAAAGTCTTCAGGTCTAAAATAAAAGCCTCATTTTGTGCTATCTGTTGTTGATTTTTGGCTTTTTTTTTTTCTTGCTAACTCTTGCTAAAGTCTTGTGAATTTTATTATGCTTTTTAAAGAACCGAGTTTCAGCTTGATTGATTCTGTTGTCTGTTTCTTTGTATTTTGTTCATTTCTGTTACATCTTTCCTGTTTCTTTGAGTTTATCTTGTTTTTCTAATTTATTGTCGCTTAGTTCATTGATTTTATTTTTCAATGTTTTTCTACAGTACGCATTTAAGACTATAAATTTGCCTTTAAGAATAGATTCAGCTGTATCTCACTTTTTGATATGTAGAACTGACAATAATGAATTTTCCTTGGAATTTTATCGTTGATCAATGGGTTATTCAGCAGTGTGTGTCCCAATTTCTAAAATGTGGATTTTCTCATTATCCTTTGTTTCTCACTCTCAGCTTAATTATGTTGTTAAGAGATTGTGATCTGTATGCCACTTCTTTAAAATTTGTTGCTTGCTTGGACACTCAAATATATGGTTAATTTTTTGAAATTGTTTCACCTTTACTTGGAAGGAAGTCTGTTTCTGCAGTTAAGATACTGTGTCCTATACATGTCCATTGATTCTTTTTTCATAATTATTTAAAATTCTACAATTTCCTATTTTTTTTTTTTACTTTTTCTATTGCCTGAGAGATGTTAAATATGCCACTATGATTGTCAAAATCAGAAGGTCAAAAGTTGACCTTCTGTCAACTTTTGCTTTCAATTTTGAGGCTATATTGGGGCACATGATTTCAAAACCATGTATCTTCTTTGTAATTTGAATTTCTTTTGAAATGCTTTCCTCATTTATGTATGCTCTCAACTGTACAGATGATTGATATAGCTACAGTAACTTTGGCCACCCTCTGCTGTGTGTATGTGTGTTACATGTATGTTATAATATCTTTCAACCCTTCTGTATCTTTTTTTTTTTTTTTTAAGATTTTATTTGAGAGCGAGAGAGAGGAGGGAGGAGCACAAGCAGGGGGAGCAGCAGGGAGAGGGAGAAGCAGACTCCCCGCTGAGCAGGGATCCCAATGCTGGGCTCCATCCGAGGCCTCTGGGATCATGACCTGAGCTGAAGGCAGACACTTTACTGACTGAGCCACCCAGGTGCCCCTGTATCTTTATATTTTATTTCATTTATTTATTTATTCCTGTATCTTTATATTTTAGATAGGACTCTTGTAAATAGCATGGGATTGGACTGAACAATTTAACAATTTCTAACCGAATCATTTAGTCACTTTGCGTTTATTACATATCCTGATGTTTTTGGATTCCCTCCATATGGTTGTGTGTCTGATGTGTATGTGTTTGATCATCTTATTTTATATTTTCTACTTGTCCCCCACAATGCCCCGCTTTCCTGTCCTCTTTGGACCAGTGGAATTTTTTTTCTTCTCTAATTGTTTGGAAATCTTTGTTTATATTCTTTCAGTGGCTATCATACTAATCTAAA
Organism: Mirounga leonina; assembly: GCF_011800145.1. NCBI lineage: Eukaryota > Metazoa > Chordata > Mammalia > Carnivora > Phocidae > Mirounga > Mirounga leonina. The sequence continues at coordinate 47,812,681 of NW_023270265.1, forward strand.
CATGCATATTTAAGTTATAAAAGTCTAAAGTTTACCTCCTGGGTGATACAAGAACTTTAGAGTATTTTAAATGCTTCAATTCCACTTGAGTTATGCTATTATAGTATATCTAAATTTATTTCTTCATTTTCATCTCTTTGTTTTGAGATGTTGGTAGATTCACACTCAGTTGTAAGAAATAATACAAATATACTCTTTACTCCGTTTCTCCCAATGGTAACATCTTTCAAAACTATAATATCATAGCACAACCAGGAAATGGACATTAATGCAATGCACTGGTTTTATTCAGATTTTACCAGTTTTATGTGTGTGCATGTGTGGGTGTATTTAGTTCTATGCTCTCCTGTCACGTATAGGACTACTGTTGCCCAGACATAGAACAGTTCTGTAAGAAAGATCCTTTGTGTTGCCCTTTGTTAGCCACAGACACTTGCTTCTCTCCCTAAGTCCTGACAACCACTACCCTGGTCTCATTTCTATACTTTTGTCATTTCAAGAACATTATATAAATGAAACCATATAGTATCTAATCTTTTGAAATTGACTTTTTTCATTCAGCTTAATTCTCTTGAGATTCATTCAGGTTGTTTTGATGTATTTCAATTTTACCATTTTTGTTTTTCTATTTCATGGGAAATTTTATTGTTTTATACACTTAATATTTGTTTAGTTTTGGCCATAAATTCACTATTTTTCTCCCCCGTTCTTCATTTCTTCTCGTATCACTCAGGATCACTTTCTTCCTGACTGATTAACATCTTTTAGGATTTGGTTTAGTAATGGTCTCCTGGGGCAAACTCCCTGAGTTTCTGTGTCTTGTATGCTGTCTTTATTTCATTCTTACACTTTTTTTAAAAAAATGAACTAAGTTATATATAGGCAAGCACATTCAGGTTTAAGAATCATACAGTTAAAATTATAAAAGTACAACTGAGTGAATATTTACGTAGTTAATATAAAAGAAATGGAACATTAACAGTACCCCCTTAAGCCTCCTTTCTATTCTTCCAGTTGCTACCTTACCCTCCTCCCCAGAGAAATTTCCCATCCTGAGTTTTTACACTGTAGATGAGTTTTGCCCATTTTTGCACTTTATAAATGGGACTTTTTTGTCTGTCTGCTTTCCATCAGCATTAGCTATGTGAGACGCATTCATGGCCTTGCACATAGCAGTGGTTAGTTTGTGTTCATTGTTGTATAAATTCAATTTTACTAATATTCCATAATGTAATTACTCTGCTGGTGGTAGAAATTCGGTTTCCAGTCTGGATCTACTGTAAGTAATGCTGCTGTGAGCTTTCTTGTGCATCTCTTTTGGCACACATGTGTCTATTTCTATTGGCTCTGTACCTGGGAGTGGAAGTGTTGTTTTGTAGAGCATGTTTATGGTCGGCTTTAGGAGATACTGCTAAATTTTAGTTTATACTTCCACAACTGGTGTATGAATGTACCAATTGTATCCCATCCTTCCCAATACTTACTATTGGGTCAGCTTTAAATGCATTTTTAATTTGGTCATTCTGTTGGGTATATAATAATATCTCATTGAATTTGAATTTCCATAATGCCTAAAGAGGTTGAGCATCTTTTCATATATTTCAATATTGGTCACGTGGATATTCTCTTTGGGGGAAGAGTCTGCTCAAGTCTCTTGCCTCACTTTCCCTTGAGTTGCTGGTCTTTTTTTTTTTTTAGTATTGATGTGAGGGAATTGTTAAATCTATTCTAAATCGGAACCTACTGATCAGATTTTCTTGGGGCTTTTTCATTCTCCTAACAGTTTCTTTTGATAAATAGAAATAATCAGTTCTAATGTAGTCTAATTTATCAATCTTTTCCTTTATGGCTAATGTTTTCAGTGTTCTTTATAAATTTCTTTTGCCTAATCTAAGGTCATAAATATATTGTTATCTTTTAGAAATCTTTTTGGGTTTATATCTATCTTTATGTATGGTATAGATTTTTTTCATCTGGTTATTCAATTGACTTAGCACTGTTGCATTAAAATGACATTCTTTCCAGGGCACCTGGCTGGCTCAGTTAGTAGAGCCTGTGACTCTTGATCTTGAGCTCATGAGTTCGAGCCCTATGTTGGGTGTGGAGATTACTTTTTTTTTTGTATTTTATTTATTATTTTTTATTATGTTCAGTTAGCCACTGTATAATAATACATCATTAGTTTTTGATGTAGTGTTCAATGATTACTTAAGATGACATCCTTTCCTCACTATTCTGCAATGTCTCCTTTCTTATAAATCAAGCACCATAGAGCCATATGGATGCTTTTCTGGCCTCTTAGCTCCTTAGATGATTTGTCTGTAATTGTTCTGGAAATAAAAAGCATAAAACACAGCCCCTGCTCTTAAAAGTACTTAAGTCTAATGTAGGAATCAGTTAAGTAGCTTATTTCAACATAATGTGGTGTGGAAGAAAACAATGTTAAAACTATGCTCATGTTTAAGTTTTCAGAATTGATCTGTTAAGATTCACTTTAGTAAGGCAATTCAGTAGGGAGACTGTTTTCATAACAAAGATATTTTGTGTTTCATTACTTGGATTTTCTTTATAGTTTACTGTATGTGACTATATCCCTAAACATACATTGTTTAGTTTTACCTGTTTGACTTTCCTATAAAATGGCATTTATACCACATGTATTCTGTACTGTTTTTGTTACGGCTCAATTTAAGCTTTTAAGACCAATTATATTTTAGTGACAGAACTTCTAGCAGTAGGAAAAATTTCATGCCAGGTGGTTTCCATTAAATTGATAGTTTCTAAGATCTGGTATACAACATCATTTTAGGTGGTATTAAGACAAACATTTTAAAATGATCACTTCATATTTTAATAGTTTCTATTGGTTAAAACCATAGTATTGGTTTTTCATTTACTTATAGCATAAAATTTCAAGTCAACATAAGAACATTTAGGCCGATTTTGCAGGTGGCAGATACTTCGTTCTTCTTTGACAACATGGCAGACCCTTGAAGTGGTGGGGATGGCCTGTGTGGATGACCTGGCCTTAGATAGTGCCTTTCCTGGCCCAGGGAATGAGTGAGGAGGATTTATCATCGTCGCCTTTTGGTCAGGGCTACTCTGCAGTCAAGGCCAAGTTGCTCCCTAAGAAAGTTGACTGGGATAGGAGTAGCAACTACACGATACTGTGCAAAAGGTGAAATCTGTCTCTGGTTTGCCACTCTTCTGCCATGAGTGCCTACTCACCACTCAGCATGTGAGGGATGCCCATAATTCAATGTCAACACATTCATGATTTCTCTGGTTAGAAGATGAAGTGCCACCCCTGTCTGGTCTTCTCTGAGAGATGGAAAGGTAAAGGGTGGTATCGGGGTGCTTGTGAGGGTTTTGGATTGAGAAGCTGGTGAGCAAATCCTAGGAGTTGTATCTTGAGGAGTGCTTCAGTCCAGAAAGAGTTCTGAAGCTAGGAGGGTGGGTTTCTAAGGACAGGACAGAAGCTAAAGACCAGGAATAGAGCCAGAGCTGGGGGTGGAAGAGAGTGAGGTTTGGGGGGAACATTCCTCATCCAGAGTGAAAGCATCAGGCTACAGTACATTTTATGGCAGTAGATGGAGCAGATTTTATCATTTAATGTTCACGTCACACAGTCATCAGTCTCTGGGGAAGAAGCAGGAATCCACAAGACCTGACCATGCTTGTGGGGGAAGCAGCACAAATAGCCCAGGGGAGTTAGACAAGTGTTCCAAGTGTGGGAGGGTAGGAGGAGGCTGACCTATCCATGACAGCCAAGAACCAGGCTGGAAGGGGAGTTGATCTGGGGGAAAAGAGAAGTTCATTTTTTAACCTGTTAAAGGTTTGAGATTACCGGGGCCCATACAGGAGGCTGGGATGAACAACAACGGAAAAGCTAAGCAAGAGTGCCAGGGGTGGGGTCTCACCAGGCTGGGGACAACAACCCAGAGCTGTCGGGGCAGCGTGGGAGACAGAATGGCTGACTCTGCACATAGCTAAGGATGAGAGTAAAGGCCACAGGTAGTGACGTTGTCTAGTACAATGGCTTGTATGTAGCATTTCATAAGTATTTGTTGAAATATTTTTGAAATACCTGTGCAGCGTTGGATGGCAGAAATTTAAAAAATGTAGTGAGATTTTTAGCTTCTGGAGGTGGAGCTTCTGGCAGGCTTAACCTTGGGATGTAGTTTTACATGTGGAGGTAAAAGAAAAGGACATTCAAGTTCTTGCATTCGTCAGTTTACTCGGACTAGAGCCCAACGCTCTCCTTCTCAGCCTCCTGCTTTGTCTGGCTGCTGTTTAATATATAATTTGTAATAAGTAGGACTTGAGTTCCCTCTTCCACAATAACTTAGAAGTCTGCTGTGGCTTTTTAAAGGCTTGTCAGCGCAACTGGGGGCAAATGCCAGCAACCTGGCTCCCGGCTTCGGGGGAGGAGACTGGAAACTAAGACTGTGCCCCGTTACCGTATATTACTAAAGAAACGGGCATCTTTCAGAGGTGGGGCAGGTCGCGTGGTAAACCGACGCAGTGGGACGGGATGAACACCGGTCAGGTCACGGGTGGCCGCCGCATCTCTGCGACAGAGCGCTGGGTAAGGGCTGAGAGGAGCCTGGCTCTGAGGGAGTCCAGCCATAGGCAGGAAGTGTGGCCGTGCTGGGCAGGCAGATGTCTGGCTATTCATAGGGTTGGAGCTGTGGGTGGAATTCCAGTCCTGGATGAATTAAGGCTGATCTTAGACCTCAGTGGAAGGAACAAAACTGGAGGGAGGGGGAGGGGGGCCACAGGAGGGCAGCTACTACTTATTTAGCACTGTGGACTAAGCTCTATGCAGAGCACCCAATAGCTGGAATGCGGCAGAACCAGTCTGGCTTCACAACTGCTCTTCACCACCAGGCCACAACAGTCTGTTGCTGGAGCTGCCTGGTGTTGCAGCTTGGGTATAGTGAGTGCTGGCCCTACAACCATGTTGTCATGGGTCTCACTGAGCTGTGCGTCCCAGCACCGTGCTGTTTTCCCTGCAGGTTAAGCTCAGTGCTGCCGTCCAGCTGGGTTGAGACCATTTTCCCAGCATGCTAGGTCCCGTCTGCTGAGAGTGTGTGGGCAGAGCTTCTCCTTGTTTCACCAAAGACAGCCTTCTATTCTGATGGAGATACCCTGCCGTGGGGCATCCTCCTCCCCACCCCCCACCCCCTTCATTCCTTTGCTGAAAGTCCTCCTGTTTTACTCTGATTATCTTCTGAGTCCTCTTCCTTCATTGCATTTGTCATAGTTTGTAATTGGGGGATTATCCAATTCTTAGCTCACTGCTCTATAGAACTTCAAGCTTCACGAAGGCAGAGGCCATGTCAGTTTGCTCATCATTGTATCCTCCTAGCTTCGCACAGTTCCTGACCCCCAGAAGATCTTTGATACTACTTGGTGATGGAACAGAAGAGCTCAGGAATATATCTGTCCACATATGGTTAATTAATTTACAACAAAGGAGTCAAGAATAAACAATAGGGATAGTCCCTTCAATAGTATTGGGAAAACTGGACCCCATCTTACACCATACATAAAAATCCACTCAGATGGATTAAAGACTTGAATGTAACACCTGAAACCAAAAAAGAAAACATAACCTCCTTAACATCGGTCTTGGCGGTGATGACTTGGATTTGACACCAAATGCAAAAATAAACAAATGGGACTATATCAAACGAAAAAGCTTCTGAATAGCAGAGGAAAACAACAAATGAAAAGGTAACTTGGAGGATGGGAGAAAATATTTGCAGATCTAAATTATATAAAGAACTGATACAACTCCATAGCAAAAAAAAAAAAAAAAAAAATCTGATTAAAAAACGGGCATTGGACCTGAATAGACATTTTCTCAAAGAAAATCTAGGAGTGGCCAGTAGGTACAGGCCTGCCTCAGAGCTATTGCGGGTTTGGCTTCAGACCACCACACAGTGGAGCAAACATCACAATAAAACAAGTCAAAATAGGGCGCCTGGGTGGCTCAGTCATTAAGCGTCTGCCTTCGGCTCAGGTCATGATCGCAGGGTCATGGGATCGAGTCCCGCATCGGGCTCCCTGCTCAGCGGGGAGTCTGCTTCTCCCTTTCCCACTCCCCCTGGTTGTGTTCCCTCTCTCGCTGTGTCTCTCTCTGTCAAATAAATAAATAAAATCTTTAAAATAAAATAAAACAAGTCAAAATAATTTGGGGGGTTTCCAGTACATGTAAGAGTTATGTTTATACTATACCGTAGTCTATTAGTTGCAATACCATTACGTCTAAAAAAAGAAACCCCAACAATGTACATACTTTAATTTAAAAATGGTTGCTAAAAAAACCCTAACCATCATCTGAACTTTGAGTGAGTCATAATGTTTTCTGCCGGTGAAGGGTGTTGCTTCCGTGTCTCTGGCTGCTGACTAATCAGGGTGGTGGTTGCTGAAGGTTGGCATAGCTGTGGCCACTTCTTAAAATAAGATGTGAAGCTTGGCGCATTGGTTGACTCTTCCTCATTTTACACACTAATTCTCTATAGCATGGGATGCTGTTTGATGGCATTTTACTCACAGTTAGAATTCCTTTCAACATTGGAGTCCGTCCTCTCAACCCCTGCTGCTGCTTTATCAGCTAAGTTATGCGATAGTCTCAATCCTTTGTTGTCATCTCAGCAGTCTTCACAGCATCTCCACCGGGATTAGATTCCATTGCAAAAAACCACTCTGCTCGTCCATCCCAAGCAGGTCCTCATCTGTTCAAGTTGTGTGTGAGCTCGCAGCGCTTCAGTCCCATCTCCACGCTCCGCTTCTCATCCTAGCGCTCTTGTTCCCAGCATGGCTGTAGTGACTTCCTCCACTCAGGTCTTGAACCCCTCCAAGTCATCCACGAGGGTTGGAATCAACTTACTTCTAAACTTCTGTTGTTGATATTTTGACCTCTTTCCGTGAGTCACAAATGTTCTTAATGTCCTCTGGAATGGTGATGCCTTTCCAGAAGATTTTCTACTTATGTTGCCCAGATTCATCCAAAGAATCCCTATCTATGGCAGCTGTAGCCTTATGAAATGTATTTCCCAAATAATGAGACTTGAAAGTCAAAAGGACGCCTTGATCCACGGGCTGCAGCACGGATATTGTGTTAACAGGCATGAAAACACTCATCTCGTCCATCTCCATCAGAGCTCTTCGGTGATCAGGTGTGTTGTCCATGAGCACTAATGTGTTGAAAGGAATCTTTTTTTTCCTGAGCAATAGGTCTCAAGAGTGGGCTCAAAATAATAAACCATGTCCTAAACATGTGCTGTCATCCAGGCCTTGTTCCATTTGTAGAGCACAGGAGAGTAGATTTAGTATAATTCTTAAGGGCCCTAAGATTTTTTGGAATAGTAAATGAGTACTGGCTTAACCTCAAAGTCACCAGCTGCGTTAGCCCTTAACAAGAGCGTCAGCCTGTCCTTTGAAACCAGGCACTGACTTCTCTCTGGTTCTAACATCCCTAGATGGCAACTTCTTCCAAAAGAATGCTATTTTGTCTACTTTGAAAATGTGTTTAGTGTAGCCACGATCCTTGTCTTAGCCAGATCTTCGATAACTTGCTGCAGCTTGTAGCTAGAACTGTATCAGCCCTGGCTTCTTCGCCTTATACTTTGATGTTATGGAGATGGCTTCTTTCTTAAACCTCATGAACCAACCTCTGTCAGCTGCAAACTTTTCTTCTGCAGCTTCCTCAGCTCTCAGCCCTCACAGAATTGGAGAAGTCAGGCCTGCTCTGGATTTGGCTTTGGCTTAAGGGAATGTTGTAGCTGGTTTGATCTTCTGTCTACTGCTAAAACTTTCTCCATATCGGCAATAAGGCTGTTTTGTTTTCTTATTATTCATGTGTTCATTGGAGTAGCACTTGTAATTTCCTTCGAGAATCTTACCCTTGCATTCACAGCTTGCGTGTCGGCTGAAAGCTAGGCCTCTTGCACCAGCCTTGGCTTTCGCCACGCCTTCCTCACTAAGCTTAATCACTTCAGCTTTTGATTTAAAGTGAGAGATGTGTGGCTCTCCTTTCACTTGAACATTTAGGGGCCATTGTAAGGTTATTAATTAGCCCAATTTCAATATTGTTGTGTCTCTGGGAAGAGGGAGGCCCAAGGAGGAGGAGAACAACGGGAACGGCCAGTCAGTGGAACAGTCAGAACACACACAACATCAAGTTAACCTCGACTACGTTTGCAGCCTTGTATGGGCGTGGGTGATAATGCCCCAAAACATTAGAGTAGGGATGCCAAAGATCACTGATCACAGATCGCCGTAACAAATGGAATAATAATGAAACTGTGTTAAATATTGTAAGAATTACTAAAATGTGACCTGGAGACATGAAATAAGCAAATACTGTTGAAAAAATAGCACCAATAGACTAGCTTCATGTGGGGTTGCCACACACCTTGACTTTGTAAAACAACACCCCCCACCCCACCCCCCAAAAACTCTCAATATCTGCAAAGCACAATAAAAGGAGATAATGACTGTACATGGAAAGGTGCTCAAAGTTCTTCCTCATCAGGGAAATGCAAATCAAAACCACAGTGAGCTAGCACCTCAGACCTGTTAGGATGGCTGTTATCGAAGACAAGACAGAACAAGCGTCAGCAAGCGTGTGGAGAATCGGGAACCCTGTGCACAGCTGTTGAGAACGTAAGCTGGGGCAGCAATTATGGAAAACAGTATGGAGGTTCCTCAGATTAAAAACAAAAATACCAGGGCACTTGGCTGACTCAGTTGGTGGAGCTTGCAACTCTTGATCTTGAGGTTGTGAGTTTGAGCCCCACATTAGGGGTAGAAATTAAAAAAAAAAATCTACGATGTGATCCAGCAGTCTCACTGCTGTGTAGATATCAGAAGGAAACCAAATCACGGTCTGGAAGAATCTCTGCATCCCATGCTCAACACAGCGTTATAGTAACCAAGACATGAAACAAGGTAAATGCCATCAACCAGATGAGTGGATGAAGAAAATGTGCTATATTTATACACACAATGGAATATTGAGCCATGAGAAAGAAGGAAATCCTGCCATTTGTGACAACATGAATGGACCTTGAGGGCTTTATGCTAAGTGAATTAAGTCCGAGAAAGACAAATACTACGTGATCCCACGTATAGTGGAATCTAAAACTGAACTTACAGAAACCGAACAGACTGGTGGTTGCCAGAGGCACGGGGGTCAGGGAAATGGATGAAGGTGGTCGCAAGGTACAGACCTTCAGTTATAAGTCCTGGGGATGTAGTGCACAGCATAATGACTATAGTTAACATGACTGTGTTGTATATCCAGAAGTTGCAAGGAGAGTAGATCTAAAAAGTTCTCAACACAAGAAAAATTGTAACGATGGGAGATGATGAATGTTAGCAGTATATTCATTATACAACTGAAGCTAATATGTTATGTCAGTTACAGGGCAGTAAAGCTAGAAAACAATACTATTTGATAAATGAATGCTGAGACTGCCTTAAATTAACTTTCTTAGTTCTTAGTTGCCATGTAGGTTATTAGATCACAGCCCTGTCTTCCAAACTGCATTGAGCGTGGTAAGAAACTGCAGACTTGCTAGAAACTTAAATCCCATTCAGCGGCAGACCTGGGTTTTGTGAGTTCTGAAGCAATTTGGGGAGCCCTCTTCAAGAAAAAGAATGGAAGTTAGAGTCTATGTGTTGCCAGAATGAGCACAAGAATGGAAATTATGAACGTAAAATTGGTTATGAAGGTGTATACTTACTTAGAATGACCGAAAGCACAGCTAATTAAAAACATAAGCTGCCCAAATAAAAAAAAAATGCCACAGAAATCCAGAAAGAATAACATTTTTATTAACTGTGATTTCTGTTATTTAGTTTTTATTTCTATATGTTCTGGCTGTGTGCTATTGTATCCCCACGTGTGTAACAAGTGACCTTGGAATTTTGTGGCCAGAGGAGAAAGATAATTTAGTCTTTCCATTAATGTAGCTATTAAACTTCTTACTCTAAAGTTATTAGACTTTTTTGCTTAATCTTGCTATAAGTGCAGTTCTGTTTTATTTCAAACCTAACGAGGGCCACCAGCAGGAGAAAGGCCTGCGTACTTCTCGGAGCCGATCCTCTGCATGCAGGGGTCCCTAGCACAGTTGATGGTAGGTTTTTCAAACTCCAGGAAACCATGACACTTCTTCCTGGAGCATCAGTTCTACTTGTTAGTATACACACTGAAACATTTTTATACTAAAATAAAAACTGGAATATCCTAGAGTAGAATGGAAAATACATTAATTTTTAAAGCTCGAACACGAGACTTCATAAGGCCATAATTTTGAGTTCATATCTCAACGCTTTAGAATCTAAGATCGTCATCTGGTTTCTATTCTTGTGCTTCCATTTGTGTTTAGATTTACTTGAACTTGGTGAATTTTGTACTTTTACTTCATTACTTAACTGGAACTTAAAACCTACTTTAATTGAAGTACACCCTAAGCACAGAAATTCAGGCTGTGGCTAACTGAATTTTCACGAGATAAATATACCTGTACATCCAGAACTGGCAGCAAGAAACAGAACTTGACCCCAGCCCAGAAGGTCTCCATACAGTCCTTTCCACGTACTACCTCCACTCCACTGCCCTGATTTCTAACAGTATAGCTTAGTTTTGCCTGATTTTTTTTAAAAAAAGATTTATTTATTTTAAAAAGAGAAAATGAGAGGGGTGGGGAGTGTGGTGGAAGGGACAGAGGGAGAGATAGAATCTCAAGCAGAATCCCTGCTGAGCAGGGAGCCTGACATGGGGCTTGATCTCACAACCCTGAGATCATGACCTGAGCCCAAATCAAGAGCCAGATGCTTAACCAACTGAGCCACCCAGGCGCCCCTAGTTTTGCCTGGTTTTGAACTTTAAGTGGAACCATCCAGTCTGTACTTGTTTGGATCTGGCTTATCTACCCCAACATTATATTTATAAGACTCATTTGTATTGTGCATAGTAGCAAATCCTTCACTCTCCTTGCTATTCCCTTGTCTGAATATACCACAACTTATTTATGTATTTCACTGTTGGGCATTTGGATAGTTTTTATATTTTGGCTATGTGAATAAATACTACTATGATCATTCTAGGACATGTCTTTTTGTGAACATGTATATGCATTTGTGTTGAGTATGTATAACTAAGAGTGGAATTGTTGGGTCAGAGGGTATGCATGTGATCAACTTTGGTTAGACATTGCAGTTGACACACTCCCCAACAGTGTATGAGAGTTCTGAGTGCTCTGCCTCGTCACCAGCTCTTGGTGGTGCTTTCTGTCTCCTTAATTTTAGATTTTCTGGCACCTGTGTGGTGGTGTTTTTATGGTTTCAATTTGCACTGCAACTTTTATAAAGTATGGACAGCTTAGAAAAGATTATGCTTTGTTGTTTTTGGTATTGTGTAAATTTTTGGAATTGTCAAATTTGGGAAGACCTCTAAATTTTATTCATGAGATTTAATATTTCAGGAAATTTCCCATACATAGAAGTCTGGATGAATAAATTACGATATATCCATACATCCACACAATGGAGTGCTATGCAACTATTTTTTTTTTTAAGAGTGATATCCATGAGCTGATGTGGGGTGATTTATTTATTTTTTTGGCAAGTGCTATGATTGTCTGCCAAAATAGCATTATATACTACCTTATAGAAACTGAAGACAAATTATTATCTGAGTCTCATAACGTGGCTACTAGAAGATCAACTTGCAAATATCAATTACTACATTTCTATATGCTAATAAATTGTTAGGAAGCATAATTTTAAAATATCATTATTATATAAAATTCAAAGGACCCTAGGAATACATCTAACAAAATGTGAGTCCTGTATGCAGAAACTTAAACCACTTCATTGAAAGACATTACTAAAGACTCAAAAGTATAATGACTTACAGGTAGTTAGACTGAGAATTGTAAATTTATTAATTTCTAATCAAAATGGTGCTGGGGCAGAACGCCTGGTTGGTTAAGCATCTGCCTTCGGCTCAGGTCATGATCCTAGGGTCCTGGGATTGAGTTCCTCATCAGGCTCCTTGCTCAGCAGGGAGCCTGCTTTGCCCTCTGCTGGCCGCTCCCTCTGCTTGTGCTCTCTCTCTCTCTCCCTCTCTCACAAATAAAATCTTCAAAAAAACAAAAAAAACAAAAAACAAAACCCAAAATGGTGCTGGGGCAATTGTATCAATATAGGGGGGTAAATCCTATGAAATTGGTTTGCTATCTCACCTTGTATGTAACAATCAGTACCAAATGAATTGTTTAAATGTAAAAGGCAAAGCTTTAAAACACTTGGAAGAATTTATAGGAAAATACATCTCTAAGCTTGGAATAGAAAATAACTTGTTTCTTCACTTTATGATCTACCTTTATGAAAAAAGACAAACTCTTGCAGAAATTCCACATTTGCAACATCAAAGGATTAGTCTCTAGAATATATAATGAATTTCTACAAGTGAATTAGATATAAACAACCAATGGAAAAATAAGCAACGTATAGGAAATGAACATTTTGCAGAAGAGGGAATATTTTTAGCAAATAAAATCTCATGAAGGCAGTTAATCTCTTTGGTAAACAAGGAAATAAAAATTAAGACCACAGTGAGATACCATTTTGCATCTACAGGATCGGTGATAATTAAGAAGTCTGATAATGTGTTGGATAGATTATGGATCAATAATTTTTATACTTGTAAGAGCATAAATTGGTATAATCAGATTGAGAGACAGTTTGGCATTATATAAAGGGTGAACATTTGTATACCTACAGACAAGCAGACTTTATTCTTAGGTCTAAACTCCAGAGAAGCTTGTGTGTATGGTTACGAGGAGACCAAGAATGTTTGTAGCTGCACTGTTTACAGTAGCAAAAACCTGGAAAAGACCATCTGTCCATTGTCGGAATGGCTGAATAAATTACAGCATATTCACATGATAGAATATAATACAGCAATGAAAAGCTATTCACAACTTGATAAACGATAGTAACAAAATTTCATGAAAAAGCAAGTCTCAGAAGATAATACAGTTTAATATCCTTCTATAAAGTTAATATACCAGCAAAACTAAACAATAAGTAGGGATTCATATATACAATGTTAAACCACTTTTACAAATCATAGGCATAACAAATTGGTAGTGTTCTCTGGAGGATTAAGGAATAGGATGAGGACAGCACAAAAGTATAGTCACTGGTATTCATATTCTTCTAGATCTTATAAAATTAATAAGAAATAGCCTTGACATATCAATTTTATTTGTATAAACTGCACACACACAACCAATTAGGAGATATAGGAAGGGAACTTCCTACATGGCATTCTAGGAATAAATCCCATGGGAAACCTGCAGGCTCTATGTGAAGACAAGTTTGAAAGTCTACTGAGAGCCATAAAAGGAGACTTGAAAGTGGAAAGACATATTTCTTCCTAGAAAAACTTATTTCATAAAGATGTCAATTCTCCTTCAGTCTAGAAATGTAACATTTTATAAAATTTCTGAAGGTTTTTTCAGCCTAGATAATTGTAGAATTCATATATGGAAAATAAGTATGTGGGTACATGCAAAGAAATCATGAAACAAAAATAAAGGTGACTAGAACTGAATAGAAAGAATTTTACAGTTAATAAGACCAACTACATAATAGTATAATAGGCAGAAGTTTCAAACAGACATTGCACATGTTTTCTAAAAGCAAATGCAAATGGGTTTTAAACATCAAAAAAAGTTCAGTCTTAAAAAGTTCAATCTTAGAGAAATCTTAATTAAAATGACAACTCAATAATTAGCAAATGAATAACTCAAAAAATGGGCAGAAGATCTGACCAGACTCCTCACTGAAGAAGATACTCAGATGGCGAATAAGCATATGAAGAGATGCTCAATGTCCTATACCATTAGGGAATTGCAAATTAAAATAACAAATGAAGTAAATAAATGAAAACAAACCACTTCATACCATTCAAATGATGAAAATCCAAAACTCTGATAATACCAAATGCTGGTGAGCGTGTGGAGCAATAGAAACTCTCGTTCTTTACTGGTGGGAAAGCAAAATGGTGTAGCCACTTTGGAAGACATTTTGGCAGTTTCTTATGAAACTAAACCTGCTCTTATACAGTCCAGCAATCACACTCCTTGGTACTTACCCAAAGGAGTTGAAAATTTATGTCCAGACAAAAATCTGCTCATACATGTTTAGGGTAGTTTTGTTGATAATTACCAAATTCGGAAGCAGCCAAGATGTCCTTCAGTAGCAGAATGGATAAATAAGTGGTGGTATATCCAGACTATGGAATGTTACTCAGCATTAAAAAGAAATGAGCTACTAAACCATGAAAAGACACTGAGGAACCTTAAGTGCATGTTAGTAAGAATCTGAAAAGGCAAAGCTATGGAGACTAAATATATAAAAATAAGGTCAGCCTATTGGTTGTCAGGGGATTACAGGGAAGGAGGGATGAGAAGGCAGAGCACAGAGGATTTCTAGGGCAATAAAACCAGTAAATCTGCTCTGTATGATCCTATAACGGTAGATATACATCATTATACATTTGTTCAAATCCACAGAATATACAAGGTCAAGAGTGAGTCCTAATGTAAACCATGAACTCTGGTGATGATATATCAATGCAGGCCCATCAGTTATAACAAATGTACCACTCTGGCACAGGATGTTAATAGTGGGGAGGACTGTGCATGTGTAGGGTCAGGGGTGTGTGGGAACTCTGTACTTTCTGCTCAGTTTTGCTGTGAACTTAAAACTGTTCTTTAAAAAACAGTATATTGGGGGTCTGGGTGGCTCAGTCAGTTAAGCATCTGCCTTTGGCTCAGGTCATGATCCCAGGGTCCTTGGATTGAGTCTTGCATTGGGTTCCCTGCTCAGCGGGGAGTCTGCTTCTCCCTCTGCCTCTCTCCCCCACTTGTGCACTCTCTCCCTCTCTCAAAAATAAATAAATAAAATCTTTAAAAAAATTTAAAAACCAGTATATTTAAAAAATGACAAGGAGGTACCATTTTATAATCATCTAAATATTTGACACACTATTCCTGAGGGTAGGGAAGTAGGCATGATTTTTGCTGGGGCATGGAAGGAGCAACTTATTAATCCAACTTAAAAACATATAGTCTCTGACTTAGCTATTGTACTTCTAGGAATGTATCTGTAGGATACATTCCTATGTGAATGAAAATGTCTATGAACCCAGGATATACATTGCATCATTATTTATAATAGGTAAAAAGACTGGAAATATTTTAAATGTCCTACAAAAGGGAATGGGTTAAATATAGTACATTCATAAAATTGCATACTTGTAGGTATCAAAAGGAAAAGTAGAAGATAATTGAGTCTTCGATTGCATTAAAAACAATGTTTGGTAGAGTTTTAGCTCTGCAGCTCTATTGGTAATGTCAGGTACTTTTTTAGATTTTTACTGTCAAATCTGCTATGATTTCCGTCAGGTTTCTTTCCTGTAATAATCCACATTTTCATGGCTCAGGGCAATCATAAATACTCAGTATTAAACAGTTTGTCAGCAAGGTCTTCATAATAGTAGCAATTATGAGTTTCATTTATCTTTAAATTATTTTTAATGAGAATTCAGCAAAATATTGAGTATTTTCCTAATGTTCATATGATCCACTCTTCTTCATTATTTGGGTTATCAGGTATCCAGTGCCTATTTGCTTTATTTGAAATTTATTCCAACCATTTCATTACTGCTTTTATTGAGATCTGAAAATTTTCCTCTTACAATTTGCTTCCTGATATCAGAATAATTTCTATTAAATTCATTGCTCCTTTTTAATCACTTGTTTCATATTCCAATAATTTTGTACTTTGGTATTTAATAAATTGAAATCCTTCCTATATGTCCAAATCTGAAATTTTGAATTTAGTGAACTAATCTAAAAGGATTTTTTCCAAATTGTAGTTAGGATGGCATAGTCAAACTTTCTTAATTTTTAAAGCATTAAAATATTTAAAAATAATCCACATATAAAATATGCCTTCTAAAAAGTTGTACAATCCAGTGCTTTTTAGTGGTGATACTCAATTTTAAGAACGTACTATCCAATTTCACTTATCACTCCCAAAAGAACCCCCATCCCCATCAGCAGTAACTCCCATTGTTCACCAGCCTCTGGCAACCATAATCTGCTTTCTGTCTCCATGGATTTGCCTATTCTGGACAACTCCTATCAACAGAATTCTACAATATGTGGCCTTTAGTGCCTTTATTAACTTTTTGAATAAACTCGTGTCTTATGTTCCAAGTTTATCTTGTCCTAGAAAAAATATTTCAGAGTAGTTAAAATTGTTATTGTACTTCAAAATGTTGTGCTGCGGGGCAGCTGGCTCATTTGGTGGAGTATGCAAGTCTTGATCTTGGGGGTCATGAGTTTGAGCCCCACATTGGGTATAGAGCCTACTTAAAAAAAAAAAGTTGTAAAATGTTGTGCTGTAAGATCTCACTGCTTTGTTTGTAACAGGCAAACCATTTCACCATCCTTAGACTCTTAAAAAAAAATCCAATTTGGCATTTTTTTGTTAAGATTTACTTATTAATTTGAGAGAGAGAGAGAACACACACACATGGAGGGAGAGAGAGAAGCAGACGTCCTGCTGAGCAGGGAGCCCAATGCGGGGCTCAGTCCCGGGACCCTGGGATCATGACCTGAGCCAAAGGCGAATGCTTTGGTATTGAGTATTTTCTGAATGAGCCACCAGGTACCCCTGGCATCTGTTTAAAATGCTACATCTAATAAAAGAAAGAATAACTGTTGCAAAATCCTGGAGTAGTCTGCAACTTCAGAAATTGGGAGGAACTCTTCTTGATGTGATTTAGGAATGAGTTGCATCCAGAGTGTGTTTTAAGTGCTTACTAATGTTTTCAAAGAGTGCTTGAAACTTTGTCATCTCTCCTAACAGTCTTGTCATTGAATGATTGTAAGTGTGCAGCGTGGGTTATGGTTGTCCAAAACTTCATTCGCTCTGGGGAATTGCCAAAACTGCATTTGAATGATTCTTGTGTGTGCCTAAATTTCAGATGAATTTTGGCAAAAAAGTTAAAAATTGGTTTCCTGCATGCCCAAGTGTTATTTTTTTTTTATTTTAGAGTTGCACACTTCATGGCGTATCCAAAGCAATTCACTACAGCAGAATCTGAAGCAAGAGAGGCTTACTTGATGTCTGGTTTTGATTTCTCACTTCATTTTGCTCAAGTTTTCCCTTAGTTTGATTAATTTTTCATGAGCTGTTTTGGATAAATAAGTCAATGTTGACTCTTCATTTTGACAGTTTTCCAAGCACTCTTGTAAAAAGGGATCAGATCTAGCAGTTAGTCTGACAATTTCCTGAAGTTCTGAAGAGCATTGCCTTTTATTGTCTGATGGGTAATCCTTTGTCACTTAACAATTGAATGCCCTCAACTACTCCTTTTCGTACTTCAAATAATATTGCATGTTGTTTCTCATCTGTTCTTCAGGCGATGGTAAAAGTACATTTTAATTTATGTGTCATCCAAGTAAACATAACCTCCTTGTGTTCTGTGACACCTGATTTCTGAGAGTTCTTAATATATTTAATTCCGCCTGAAAACTTATGTGGTGTAGGTAAAGTGGATCTTGTTAAAAATATTTAATATCAGTAAAAAAAGAAAAACCAACCCCAATACGTATATTCATCAGTTGTGGAACAGACTAGCCAAGATCTTATAACAATTTCGTATTTAAATGTGTTTTATAATACCTGTTTGAGAAGCATTTTAACAGATCCTCATTTTGGTTCTCTGTAAATTGAGATCATGATTTTGCAGGTGAAAAACTCACGCACACACAGTGTGTAACAGACCAGGATGAGCATTCATGCTACTTATGGAAGTCAACACATTCATTAAAAGGAGGCTGTGCTGACAAATTGTTTCCTCTTTGGAAATTATTTTGTGTTTGATTCTCGTAATCTTATTTATTTTGTTGTCATTTTTATTATCAGTGTCTTCTTGACTATTATGATTCTTTTTGAAATGGTTCTGCATACCATTTCAACCATGAGAGTTTTTAATTTCATTGTTAAATGGGAGAGTTGTTTTCTTTTTTTCTTCCCCTTAACATTTTGAAGGTCCTGCCAATTTATTCTTTCAGTTTTCTCTTTAGTTTCCAGTAGGGTCCTTATTTTCCAGTATATTTGAGTTTTGGAATGATCAATAATTGTAGAAAATAGAAAATTTATCTGAAATTAAGGCAAACAAGAGCAGTTAAAATTCATTTAAGAGGGCGCCTGGGTGGCTCAGTCGGTTAAGCGACTGCCTTCGGCTCAGGTCATGATCCTGGAGTCCCTGGATTGAGTCCCGCATCGGGCTCCCTGCTCGGCAGGGAGTCTGCTTCGTCCTCTGACCCTAACCCCTCTCATGTGCTCTCTCTCATGCTCTCTCTCTCAAATAAATAAATAAAATCTTTAAAAAAAAATTCATTTAAGAATTGCCACTGTGTTTGAACGATCCCCATAATTGTGTAATTAAATTATTCTCAGGCTACACATAGTGAATTATTGATGTGATATGTGTAGGAGTTTTTCACTGGGACATTTGTATCTTCAGGCTACTTGGCTGTATTGGTGGCAATTTTGCATGCTGTTTTATCTGGAACTGTCAGACTTTGTGAGGACGAGATGCCTTGGCTAAGTTAAGGCACCTAGGAATGCATAAATCATGCAGCCGCCTCATCAGTTATATTTGCTGTTTGAAGTAAGGCTTTGTGTTTGTGTCCTACAGACCAAGAATTTTTACTTTTTATTTCATGTAATTTACTGCAAAAAGAAAAGTAGGGTATGTTTATAATTGTATATGCTGCCTATTGAGTATATTTCTGACAGGTGAAAACTTCTGTTTTAATTATTTATCAATGAGATCCACATCCTCTGCTTCAGATTTTAAATAGTTGATGTTTGGGAGAATTTTCCACAGACTAGCTTCTGGCTCTCTCCATCTTGCCGTCTTTCCCTGAAGGGCATGTTCCTAGGGCAGTAGGAACTGCTCACCCTGAGCCTGTGTGATGGGGAGTGAGCCCAGTCAGTAATGGGAGCATCCTGGGAAGCCACGGTTTCCAGAAGGAGGACTTAGCAGTACCTCGGTGACACACACAAGTGACTTAGAGCTACGCCAATACCTTACCAAAGGAAATGCTTGTCTAGCTCAGTGCCCCTTTGATCGTAGGACTACCAGTCCCCACAATGCCGCCAGACCCAGGGGAGGTGGGCAGAGGGGTAGTCGGAGTGGGAAGAAAGTGCACTCCTAACAATTAGGAGTTCTGACATTGTTGGCAAATTTTACAAGAAAATGTTTTGCTATGTGAACACATTGTTAAGACCACTTGGAAGGGGCCCATGCTTGTTCAAGACCCCAAAGATTTAGGCTTCATGAGCTCTGTAGTAAATCTCTCTCTGGGTCTAATCATTTCATGGCTTTGGGACCCCTTCCTAAGAATTTAATAAATATGGGTCCGGTTGGACAGTATTTGTCTGTTGGGCCACACCATGTCCCAGATCGCTAGTATAACCTAAACATTTTTGGGGTCCTGCGCCAGGGAAATGCTTTCCTTCATGCTGCCTCTGCTTGCTGCAGGATTCCACCTGAGTCCGCCCAAGTGTTTGTGGGGTCGAGATGCCTCAGCCCAGCCTGGGGCCTGGGGGGCAAAGGAGAAGCATTTTCTGTAGTGGGGGAAGCCCCCCGCACCCCCCCCCCCCATCTAAGTAGAAACCTATCACCTAATGAGGGCAAAGGTCTATATCAAGAGCATCAGACTTTCCAGCCAGACATTCTTCTGTCCTTTTTCTCTCTGGGTCCGGTGGCTGACGATACATGCATTTACAAAGGTCTTGCTCAGTGAAGAGCACTTTCCTGGAGCTTTCTGTACCAATCTAGGTAAATGGTCAGGCCCAGAGTTGCCCTTTCTTGCCCAGGGGCCCTGCCACAAACCCCAAAGCTGCTTTAAAAGGTTTTGAAATGATTATACTCTGTGAATACACTGAAAAGCACTGAACTATAGACTTTAAATAAATGAATTTTATGGTATTTCCATTCTACCTCAATAAAGCTGTTTAAAAAAATAGTTCAGAGAGGGGATGCCTGGCTGGCTCAGTCCACAGAACATGTGACTCTTGATCCTGGGCTTGTAAATTCGAGCCCTATGTTGGGTGTAGAAATTACTTAAAAATAAAACCTTAAAAAAAATTAGTTCAGAGAAGACCCTCTCTGGGGGAGCTCTGTCCCAAACCAGAACCACAGTGTGTTTACAGGTGCTGGAGGGAAGTTTGGTTACCAAAGCATTCCTTTTGTCCCTGGAAAGTTTCTACTCACCCTTTGCAGGGGCTCAGGTGTCATCTCGGTGAAAACCGTCCCCCTGAGACTGAGCTGATCATCCTTTTTGTTTTTATCTCCATTTGTTTCTCTCTCGCTGGGTGGCACTTTGCTCTTGGTGTCTTGGCCACGTGGATCCCTCTGGCTCCTTTGAGACAGGAGATGTTCACATGCTTCCAGAATTAGTGCCTGATGCAGTAGATTCAGCAAAGGGGAGGCTGATGGCCCTGTGGGATGATGGGCAGCTTTACCCCCACAGAGATGTCTGTAGAAAATGCTGGGTGCTTTTCCTCTCAGCAGCTGATTCCAGGGCACAGCTTACCATCTATTTCTAGGGTGGTTCTCAGACTTGGGTGTGCACTGGAATCGTCGGGAAGTATGTAAAAACACTGTGAATGCTCAGCCCCAGCCTCAAGAGTTTCTGATTCAGTAAGTCCCAGTCAGAACTGAGAATTTGCGTTTCTAACAAGTGTCCAGGGATGAGCTGGGAACCACACTCTGAGAACCACTTGCCCAGTGGCCACCACAGCTCACTGTCCTGGGAGGGCTGCCAAGTCTAGCCTCTGCTGGGGCAGGCTCAGGGTTTGCCTCTGGCTCTGGGCTGAGGTGGAATCTCCAAGAGGCCCGTGGACCCAGGGGACTGGTCTGGGCTGAGGGCTATCTAGTGATTTGCAAACTGCCCTCCATGCCTCTTAAGTAGAAAGGAGCTGCCTCAGGACACCCTCTAGGGGCTGGGAGGCTGTGTGGGTGGTCTTCAGACCCCTCATTGCCCGCTTTTTTCACCAGATCAGCTCCGTTATGTCCAATGTATTGAGATCATACAGATGAATTTGTTTGAAGAATGGGTTCCATTGCAGGGGAAAAGATCCAAGGTCACGACCTGGATTCTGGGCTCTGGAAGAGGAGCAGCTTGTTGATGTTCTAGATGTCCTCCGAGGTCCCTGTCCCAGGGAGCCTGTGGGGCCCGGATCCCTCTTGGTTGCTGATTCGTACGTACTTTTCCCTTTCCTGGGGAGTCACACCTCCAGATCCAACACAGCTTTGTGGTTAAGAACTTGAGTCAGGCAGAGGAGAGTTTAGCCACTCCTGGTCAGGCAACTCCTACCTCTGGGAGGCCTCCGTGTTCGAGTCCAACTTTTGGGTAAGGATTCTGCCTTCCTCCACAGGTGTTGGTGATCCTGAATGAGATGGCTGCTCGCCAGCACTCAGCCCAGCATCTGGCACAATGTTAGTACTCACATAAATACTGGGATTGCCATGACGGTTTTGTTACGTGGTGAAAAGCATAAAATTATCCTCCTAGAATCAAACGATTTCAAATAAAAGCAATATGGATTCAATATGGATTCAATATCACAGAAGAATTTCAGTAGTTAATGGCTTTTCCCCCCTATATTGGGCAAAATGGATTTTTAGGTAAAAAAAAAAAAAACAACTAATAGAGCATTTATTTAAGAGTAAAAAATAGTTTAAAAGGAACAGTTGCCTAAAATCGTAACATTAGCAGAAATCACTCTGGTGTTTTTTGTCACTTGCTTTGCTTGACAAAGGATTTCTGTGGAAACACTTGTAATACTCCTCTTTGATATAAGTATCTTATTTTTTTTTTAAATTTTATTATGTTATGTTAGTCACCATACAATACATCATTAGTTTTTGAGGTAGTGATCCACGATCCATTGTTTTCGTATCACACCCAGTGCTCCATGCAGTACGTGCCCTCCTTAATACCCATCACCGGGCTAACCAATCCCCCCTCCCCCCTCCCCTCTAAGTATCTTATTTTTTAAAAATATTTATTTATTTTAGAGAGACAGGGCGCAAATGGGGGGAGGGGCAGAAGGAGAGACTCTTCACCCGATTCCCTGCTGAGCACGGAGCCCAACTCGACGCGCAATCTCACCACCCATGAGATCGTGACCTGAGCTGAAACCAAGAGTCAGATGCTTAACCAACTGAGCCACCCAGGCACCCCTAAGTACCTTATTTTTTAAATTGTTTTTTTTTTTTTTTTCTTAAAGAAATTGTTTGATCAAAGGCACGGAGACATCCATAGAGTATTTATGCAGGGAGCATATGTCAAATTTTTTTTTTTTAAGATTTTATTTATTTATTTGAGAGAGAGAGTGAGATAGGGAGAGAGAACGGGGGGGAGGGTCAGAGGGAGAAGCAGACCCCCGCCGAGCAGGGAGCCCGATGCGGAACTCGATCCCCGGACTCCAGGATCATGACCTGAGCCGAAGGCAGTCGCCCAACCAACTGAGCCACCCAGGCGCCCCTAAATTATGTTTTAATAAAAACTCCGTTACATGCTTCATCTCAAGTGATTATTTAGCTCCCAAACAAAATCAAGTTCCTTCCAAGTGAGAAAGAATGTCTGTTCTACAGCCGTGCCAAGCAGGCAGGGAAGGGAGTGGTGGGGGCAGTCAACTCAAGGCATGTTCAAGGAAGTTAAGATTTTCGAAGTTTTTTATTTCAGTGAACTATGATCACTTATCCTGGCTCTGGCAGAATGCTATGTGAGGTCACGTTCTTATTTCTTCACATTTTTAAAGTTCAAGTCGGGGAAAATGGAGATCTCAAGAAAGCTGTGTCACACTTGGGCTACAAGGTGTTTGTTTCACCTACCAAGAATGCAAATATTTCACGCATGATGCAGAAGGGCTTTCTCAAAGATTGTACAGAAAATAAAATCTATTAGAGCTCTCCCTTGCCTGCATGCTCTACCATTAAGTCACCATATTATAATGCAGGTTATTCAAGCATAGAAAATGGGAAAGCACAGTCCAATTTACTGCTATGTATGCGCATGAATAATCTTTATTTTTATTGCTTTCCCACTCCAGTCAAGGTGAAATTTTTTACTTTTGACCTGAGGCGCTTGTTGGGTTTGCAGAAAATACAGCACAGGTACATGGGATATAATATATTTATTGTATGTGTTTGTAGTGGTATAAAGGGATTGCAGTAATTTTAAAGTTTAAAAGTATGGTTAGGCATTTTAAATGAATATAAAGTGAAAATTTAATAATTATAAGAGTTAAATGATTGATAATCTGTGGGTATATTCATTTAGCAATATTAGTGGCCAGGAAGGGACTTGCTCAGGTTCCTTAAGAAAATACCTGACAAAGCAGAGGGAAGATAGTAAACAGTTAAAAAGGAGAAATGGTAACTCATTATAAATTTGTGTACCTGGGTGGTCTAGAACTCCTCAAAGTCTTTAATATCGCACCCCTTGATATTATGCATGAGAACCCTGCGACCCTGCACTTGTATCCCCTGGTTCTCTGTGCTATCGCGAGATGTTTCTTCTTTATATACTATTAACCTCATGATACATTCTCGTTTACTTTAGGCATATGATCTATTTACTCACATATGTGCTGTTTTTAGCACTCTTTATTCCTTTGTGTAGATCCAGATTTTCATCTCCTAGGATTTTTCTTCTGCCTAAGAAATTTCCTTCAACGTTTTGTATAGTTTAGGGTTGCTGGTGATGAATTCTTTCAGCTTTTGTCTAAAATAGCCTGTATTTTGTTTTTATTTTTTAAAGAGATTGCCACTGGGTAAAGGTTTAGGTAGACCCTTCTTTTCCTTGGGTACTTTAAAGATGTTTCTATGTTGTGTTCGTGTACATAATTTCTGAGGAAAGGTCCACTCTTTTCTTTGTTCCTCTGGGTTTTTCTCCCACCTACCTATGGTTGCTTTTAAGATTTTTTTTTTGCTGAATATCAGTAGTTAGGTTAAAATCTACTTGGCATGGTTTTCTTAAGTTTATTCTGCTAAGGGTTCTTGAAGTTCTGGATCTGTAGGTTTATACTTTTTATCAAACCTGGGAAACTTTTGACTATTATTTCTTCAAAAATTCTCTGCCTACTTTTTTCCCTCTCCTTCTTGAACTTGAATTACATGTAAGTTAGTCTGCTTGATATTTTCCCTCAGCTCACTGATGCTTTTTAATTCTCTCTATGCTTCATTTTCTAAAAAGTTTCTTTTTTTAACCTAAGTAATCTCTACACCCAACACGGGGCTTAAACTCACAACCCCAAGATCAAGAGTCACATGTTCTCCCTACTGAGCCAGCCAGATGCCACCATTTTACCATTTTTTTTAATTGCTCTGTCTTCTAATTTATTGACAGTTTTCTGCCATATGCGATCTGCTATCAATTCTATTCAGTTTATTTTTTCATTTCCTATTGTATCTTTCAAACAGGTCCAGTTAGACATTTTTTATGTCTTCTGTTCTTTCCTCATCATGCTGGTGTTTATCTTCTTGAACACCTAGAGCATACTTATACTAGGTTAATGTGCTTGTCTATGAATTCTATCATCTATGGCATTTCTGAGTTGATTCCTATTGATAGATTTTTTTCCTCATTATAGGTAATATTTTCTGCTTCATATTGATGATGCTTGCTTCTTCTAAAATAGCTTATTTTTATAAAAGTTTTAGATTTACAAAAAACCACAAAGATAGTACATAGTTTCTCCATAACCCACACCTAGTTTCTGCTGTTAACAAATGTCTATACTTTATATTTCCTTAGTTTTTACCAAATGCCTTTCTTTTTCTTCCATGATTCTATCCAGAATACCCCATTATATTTAGTCATCAAGTCTCCTTATGCCTCTTGGTGGTGGCAATTTTTCCAGACTTGTCTTGTTTTCAATGACCTTGGCAATTTTGAGAAAGCTGGTTCAGGTGTTCTGTAAGATGTCTTTCAGTGGGATTTATCTGACCTTTTTCTCCAGATTAGGTTCAGTTTGTGGGGTTTGGGACAGAAGACCACAGAGGTAAAAATGCCATTCTCACTGCACTGATGAGGCACTATTGATGTTAATTTTAACCACCTGGGTGGAATGGTGTTTGTCAGATTTCTCCGTTTAAAGTCCCTTTCCCCCTCTTGTCCCTACTGAACTCGATGTGTGGCCCACAATGAAGGAGCAAGCAGTTATATTCTACCTCCTCGAGGGCAGATCACCCACATTATCTGAAGTCATTCCGCGTGGGAGATTCGTTTCTTCTTTCACATTTATTCATTCATACCAGTGTGGACTCATGGAGATATACTTCATACTTTGGAGTATAGTCCAATACTAACTTCATTTTGTTGCTCAAATGTTCCAGCTTGAGCCTTTGGGAGTTTTTCAGTTGGTGCCTGTGTTTCTTGGGCACTGTGGACTTTTTTTTTTTTTTTTTTTTTTTAACTATTAACTTTCTGGCACTATAAGATGCTGCAGACCATCTTGTGTGCTTCCTGCCCCATTTCTAAAATCAGCCCTTTCTCCAAGGGCTGGCTTTCTTCTTAACTGAAGAATGACATTAGAAACCAAGGTCTGCTGGCTCTGCTTGTTGCTATTTATTGGGGTATCATTTTTTTTAGGACTTCTCAGCTGACAGAGCAAAGAAATAGAGGAGTGTGGACACACATATCATATATGTATATGTAAGTTAAGCTACACATGAGTTCATACTGATGTCTCCATAACTATAAGTTAACATGTGGATCATTCTAGCCTCCTCTCCTTGCTTATCTGTGAAGTCCCCCTCCAGTAGTGACAGATTTGGTTCTCACCATCTGCTGTTCATTTACTTAATTGTTTGATGCCAAGTATACATGCACAATTAACAATTGTTAACCTGGGGCGCCTGGGTGGCTCAGTTGGTTAAGCAACTGCCTTCGGCTCAGGTCATGATCCTGGAGTCCCTGGATCGAGTCCCGCATCGGGCTCCCTGTTCGGCAGGGAGTCTGCTTCTCCCTCTGACCGTAACCCCTCTCGTGTGCTCTCTCTCAAATAAATAAAATCTTAAAAAAAAAAAGAAAATTGTTAACCTGTACTCCTGTGGGAAATGGTGTTATCCACTGGAGTGGAGTGCTTGTGGGTGGTTTCTTTTCCCTTGAGTTGAGTCTTTGCATAGTTCAAAGTTACCTAGGGCGGCCCCTTTTCCCCTACCCATCAATGAGGTGGTTTCATACATTTGTAACAGTTAAAGATTGTTTTATCACATTGTGCATTCCACCTTGGGATTCCCCAACTACCTAAATGATTTTAAAAATTTGTATACATTAAGCTTCACTGCTTGTGCTGTAAAGTTCCGTGGTTTTTGAAAAATGCATAGTATCATGTATCCACCTTTAGAGATTTGTAAGGAATAGTTTCACTATCCTAAAAAATCCTTTGTGTTTCACCTAGTCATCCCTCCTTCCCTACCTTAAAACCTCTGGCAACTACTGATTTTTTATTCTCTTCACAGTTTTGCCTTTGCTACAATATCCTATAATTGGAACAGTATGGATGTATCCTTTTTGGACTGGCTTCTTTCACTTAGCAATATACATGTAAGATTCTTCTCGTGGCTCGCCGGGTCATTTTTTTCGTTGTTGGATAACATTCCACTGCAGGGATGCACCATAGATCCTCTGTCTCTTCACTTACTGAAGGGCCTGTTGCTTCCATTTGGGGACAACAATGAATATAACTGTTGTATAAACATTCTCAACACAAGTTTTTGTGTTGAGGTAAGTTTTCAGATCAACTGGGTAATTACTTAGGCTCTTGATTGGTGTGTCATATGGTAAGACTATGTTCAACTTTGTAACAAAATAAAACAAAAACCAACCAAACAAAAACCATGCCAAATTGTCTTCCAAAGTGGCTGTACCAACAGCAGTGAAGGAGAGTTCTTGTTGCTCTGCATCTTGGCTAGCATTTGGTATTGTCAGGTTTTGGGATATCATCTATTCTTATAGGTGTATGGTGGCATCATGTTGTTTTAATTTGCAGTTCCCTATTGGCATGTGATGTTGAGCATCTTTTCATATGCTTATTTGCCATCTGTATGTCATTTTGGTGAGGTATCAATTTAGATCTTTGGCCAATTTCTCAATTGTTAATGTTGAATTTTAAGAAGTCTGTTTATGTTTTGGATACGAGTCCTTTATCTGATAGGTTTTGCAAATATTTGCAAAATGCCTTCTTTTTTCTTTTTTCTTTTTTTTTATTTGGAAACACCTGAGTGGCGCAGTTGGTTGAGGGTCTGACTCTTGGGTTCGGCTCAGTTCATGATCTCAGGGTTGTGAGATCGAGCCCCATGTCAGGCTCCTTGCTCAGTGCAGTCTGCTTGAGATGCTCTCTTTCCCTCTCCCTCTGCCCCTCCCCCTCTCTAAAATAAATAAATCTTTAAAAAAATGCCTGCCTTTTTTGATAAAAGCATTTATTTCATTCTTGTTCCTGAAGGGAATTTTTACTGAGTATGCAGTTCTAGGCTGACAGCTACTTTTCCTCTTCTCTCTGAAGATACTCCTATGTTGTCATTGAGAATTCTTGTCTCGGGGCACCTGGGTGGCTCAGTCGTTGAGCGTCTGCCTTTGGCTCAGGTCATGATCCTGGGGTTCTGGGATCGAGCCCCGCATCAGGCTCCCTGCTCTGAGGGAAGCCTGCTTCTCCCTCTTCTACTCCCCCTGCTTGTGTTCCCTCTCTCGCTGTGTCTCTCTCTGTCAAATAGATAAATAAAATCTTTAAAAAAAAAAAAAAAAAAAGAATTCTTGTCTTCTCCTGACCTTCCTTTGTGAGGGGACGTGTTTTCTCTCTAGTTGCTTATGGGATCTTGCCATTGCCTTTGATGTTCTGTTGTTTCATGTTTGTGTCTAGGCATGTTTTTATTAATGCTGCTTGGGATATGTTTTTCTTCCCGAAGTTGTGCATTTATATTTTTAATTAGTTACTGTTCATTTTTAGTGTTTAGTCTTTAAATGTTGCCTCTTCTCCACTCTTTATTTTTCCTTTTTGGCAATCGGAGGGACTATATCTTGATCTTCTCATTCTGTTTTCTTGACCTCTATTTTATAGATTATATATTTGCTTTATCCTGGGTAAATCCTTCAAACATATAATTCTCTTTTCATTTCTGCTTACTTTGCCACTTAATCCACTGCTTAGTTTTTTATTTCAACAGTTATATTTGCATTTCTAGGATTTCCATATGCTTTTTTTGTCTGATATTTCTAGGCATTCCTAATAGTTTTTTGTTATATGTTTAACTTTGTAAATCTTTTATTTCTTTAAAACTTATGTGCATAACTCTTAGATCATCTAAATCTGACCATTCCAACCTCTTCGGTTCTTGGAGGGTATTTTTGAATGTAGGTTTATTATTCATGTATGGGGTGGGTATACAGATCAGGAGGCTGTCATCGGAAAGATAGTTTGTGACTCACAATTCATAGGAGCAGGGGGCATGCCGGGCCCTGTGGATGAGGATACACAGGGAGGTACCAAGTTGGTCAGGAGGCAGAGGGCGAGTAAGGAGGACTGTGGGCAAGACACTTTATTGCAGTTTCTGTGGGAAAGACAAGGCAGAATAAGCAGGTTTAAGGTTGGCTACTTTGAATAATTCCCATATGCTCTGGACCATAGGATGTCCCTAGTTGGTTTGGTATCTGACAGGTGGATAGGGCAGGTGGATATTGGCTTAGAGTTTAAGAGCTTAGAGGAGGTGGGAGGAAGTGTGTGCTCTGGATTAGCTAGTTTTCATATGAAAGGTGCACTGGAAGGCAAATTTACAGCCTCTAGGAATTGGCTAGCCCCGGGAGGGGCAGTCTCCCCAGGGTCAGTAAGGTCCCAGATGTCAAAACCTCACAATAAAAAAGGCATGCTTACGACAAGGGTCTATATCCCTCACTGTGTGGTAGCTTGCCTTCCTTTGTGTTTGGTGATCTTTATTTGATCTTTTTTTTTTTTTTTTTGTCAGAGAGAGAGAGAGAGAGAGTGCACAAACAGGGGGAGCGTCAGTCAGAGGGAGAAGCAGACTCCCCACAGAGCAGGTACCTCGATGCGGGGCTCGATCCCAGGACCCTGGGATCATGACCTGAGCCGAAGGCAGATGCTTAACCCACTGAACTCCCCCACGTCCCTCTTTATTTGATCTTAAACTGTGTGGCTAATAACTTGGGGGATCTTTCTGTCAAAGAGCATTTGCTTCTGCCCTAGAGGTAGTTGAGCTTAAAGGAGCCATGGCCACTTTGGATCCCTCACTTAGAGTGGGAGAGTCTGGTTCCACTGTTGCTTGTTGCTTCCCAAGTCCAATATGGCAGCAACATGGGTGCTGTATTTCTCTGGACTCGTGCTAACTCGAGGCCCTGCTGCTCGTAGATGAGGCCAGCTCTGGTTCTCCCATGCTCTGACTCCCTGCTTCTCTGGCCCTGGTTCTCCGCCTCTGCAATTCCTTCCTTCCTGATTTCTGGTTGTTCAGGGACACTGAAGCCCAGGTTTCTGTTCCCATTGGTTCGTGATGGATCTGAACCCTGCTCACATTTTACAGTATTTTTTAAATTGGGGTGGGGGTGGAGAGGTGGGCTGTCTCTGGATAATTCTTCTACCCTTTGTGAGACCAAAGGTGCCTCAAAGGGTACGTCCCATCCTAGCTCTAATTATTGTGGAGTGGAGGGTCCTTCAGAGAGTCAGATGGGTTTTGTTGCCTATATCTGATCACTCTATGACCCGGCCTCCTACCTCCCAGGCCCTCACCACCATCCTGTTTCCACCTGGATTACTGCAGGGGCCTCCTGACAGGTCTCCCTGCTCCTGCCCTTACCTCACTTTGGTCTATTTCCAGTATGGTAGCCAGAGGGATCCTGTTAAAACCTAAATCAGATTGTGTCACTCCTATACTCAGAAAGCTTGAATGACTTTCCATCTCCTGCAGCACCAAAGTCAAAGATTTTGCAGTGACCAAAAGATCCTGGATGACATCTCCTGTCCACCTCCTTGCCCCCTGGACTTCTCTCCCCTCATCCTCTCCTGGTCTCGCTCATGATCCTCTAATATACTGGCCTCGTTGCAGTTCAAGAAACATGCTGGGCTTGCTGCCGCCCGTAATTTGTGTTAGCTATGCCTGCTGCTTGGAGTGCCCTTCCTCCATGACTTTGTTCTCTGCTCTGTTCTTGATCTCACTCTTGATTTCAGCTCAGGTCATGATCTCAGGGTCGTGAGATGGAGTCCTGCATTGGGCTCCACACTGAGCATGGAACCTGCTTGAGATTCTCTCTCTCCAGCTCTCTTTGCCCCTTGCCCCATTTGTTCACTCTCTTTAAAAAAAAAAAAAAGTCGTATCCCCAGTGCAGCTTTCCCCGGCTACCCCAGTCTAACACCGCAACTGACCCCACCCTCTCTAGTCCCATTCCCTGCTTGATATTTTTCCTTAGCACTTGGGATCATCTTATGTACTATATGTTGTTTCTTTTAAAAACCAACTTTACTGAGATATGGTTTACGTATAATAAAGTATACCTATTTTAAGTATATAGTAAGTGGAGTTTCGACAAATGTGTTCACCTGTGTAACCACCACTTCAGTCAAGGTATAGAGCATTTCTATCACCAAACCCCCCACCCTAGGTCCTGTGCTATGTTGCAGGCACCTTTCTAGGCCATCACTGGTCTGATTACCATCACTAGGGATCTTGGCCTCTTCTAGAACTCCAGATAGGTGGAGTCATTCAATATGAACACTTCTGTCTGGTTTCTGTGACTCAGCATACTGGTTTTGAGTTTTATCTGCTACTACATTTATCAACAGTACAACAGCCAGTCATTGGTCGTTATGGATTAACTATGCATTCCTTTTTATTGCTGAGTGATATTTCATTGTACGGATGATTACAATGTCTTCATTTACCCACTGATGGGCATTCGGTGTGTTTTCAGATTTTGTTGGTTATGAATAAAGCTACTCTGAACATTCATGTACAAGTCTGTAGATATGTTTCATTCACTTTGGATAGATATGTAGGGGTGGAGTTGTTTCACTGTGCAGTTTCTGTTTAACTTGATTAGAAACTGCCAGTTATCCGAAGTGATTGTACAGTTTTAGATTTCCACCAATAATGTGTGAGTTACAGTTCTGCATCCTTGCCAACACTTAGATTCCTCAGGCTTTTTTACTTTACTCATTCTAGGCATTTCATCGTTTTACCAAATAGCCAAAGAAATCTTGAAAAAGAAAAAACCGGAGGTATCACAATTCCAGACTTCAAGTTATGTTACAAAGCTGTTGTCTTCAAAACAGTATGGCACTGGCATAAAAATAGACACATAGATCAATAGAACAGAACAGAAAACCCAGAAATAAACCTACAATTATATGGTCAATTAATCTTTGGCAAAGGGGGAAAGAATATCCAATGGGAAAAAAGTCTCTTTAACAAATGATGTTGGGAAAACATTCAAAATGTTTTTTAATATGTTCTGGACATGTGTTTTTTGTTAGATGTATGTATCACTAACATTTTCTCTTGTTCTCTGTGTGCCTTTTTATTTTAATGGTGATTTTCAAAGAGCATATGTTTTTAATTTTATTGAAACTCAGTTTATCAGGTTTTTTTTCCTTTTGTGGTTAATGCTTTTCATGTTCCGTGTAGGAAATCTTTGCATTATGAGTGGTTGTAAAATTTTGTCCTAACGTTCCCTGTATTTTGTTTATTCATTTTGTTTAGTATCTTTCCCTCACCTGCTAAACATAAACTCCTTGAGGTAGAGATTTTTGTTGAATTTATTGCTAAATCCCCAGTATTGGATGAGTGCATAGTTCATAGTAGGCTCTCAGTTAAATATTTGCTGAATAAATGCTTTTATAATTCTTTTTTTTTAAATTTTTTTTTTTTAAGATTTATTTATTTGAGAGAGAATGAGAGAGCACATGAGAGGGGGGAGGGTCAGAGGGAGAAGCAGACTCCCCGCTGAGCAGGGAGCCCGATGCGGGACTCGATCCAGGGACTCCAGGATCATGACCTGAGCCGAAGGCAGTCGCTTAACCAACTGAGCCACCCAGGCGCCCTGCTTTTATAATTCTTATACATGTATAGATCTGTAAATAACACATTAGATTATTTTGCATACTTGATAAGGTAATTAACATGAGCTGAAGTAAGCACAGACACAGTAGCCTCTAAGTAGCAGATACCATTACTTTTCTTTTTTTTTTTTTTTTTAAAGATTTTATTTATTTATTTGAGAGAGAGAGAATGAGAGACAGAGAGCATGAGAGGGAGGACGGTCAGAGGGAGAAGACTCCCTGCTGAGCAGGGAGCCCGATGTGGGACTCGATCCCGGGACTCCAGGATCATGACCTGAGCCAAAGGCAGTCGCTTAACCAACTGAGCCACCCAGGCGCCCACCATTACTTTTCTAAGAGAGCAACAAAAATGTATAATATTCTGTGATACAAATAAACCTCAATTCATCCATTTTCCTGTTGAGAAGGGTATTTCCAGTTTTTCATTACATCATTAATAACATGACTGTGGTCTTACCAGGTCATCTTGTCCACGTGTGTGAATATATGTCTCACTTTAAACCTGTTTTCTGGGGTGAGGGGGTTGATTAATGGTCTTGTTTGTCTGGATACAAGAAAACCAGTCTCTTGCATACTGTTGGTGCATTGATATATGCACTGTTTAAAGGGTAATTTGGCAATGTACATCAAAATGAAACCTATACATATTCAAAAACTCGACAATTTTACTTCTGTGAATGTCTTATAAGAATACTTGTATCACTATGTAAAGTTAAATGCACCACAGTTTTTATTGAAGTATTATCTGTACAAGATTATCATATACAGAGAGTAGTTTGTTTTCAAAATTTGAGTTAAAGCCACATATGTTAACATGCAAAACTATCAGTAGCCTGTTAATTTAAATTGGCAAGCTGCAAAACAGTACCTTGAATCTGATGTCATTTTTGGAAAATCTTCTATATCCATGCTCAAGAAATCTTTGAATCTTCGTTGAATTTCTAGTGGTCATCATTTTTGGGCGGGGTGGGGGGGTGGGGAAATGTGCTTAATCCAGAGAATTCTTTTTAAAAATTTCCAGTATCTGAATAAGTATCTTTGTTTCTTTTTGAAGACCATACGGCATGCTTTTTTTTTTTTTTTTTAAAGACAGTACAGCATACTTTTTAGAACTCATCTGGTTGGACAGTAATGACTTTGCCTCTTAATTGAGGTTATGCTTAAATGCTTACGTGTGCCAATTTTCATTTGTAGGATAAATTTTATAGTCTCCATTTAAAAAGCGATGTACATTTCCATGCGACAGTAAGATCGTGGGAGTGAAAACAAAAGCTTGTGGTTTAAGGATAATTTCAAGTCAACATTTCCTACACATTTTCCAGAAATTGAAGGGAAGAGTTGGGGAAGGATGTAAGTGTGTGAAGAGGAAAAGCCGTGGAGGAAGGGAGCTGAAGAAGGTGGAAAGGAGGGGAAGCAGGCTGGCTCAGAGGATGCAAGAAATTTATTTGCCTTCAACCTGAGATCAAAGCTGTACATTTATAACAGGTGCAGAGAGGGGGAAGGAAGTCTATTTCAAACTGTTTGGTACACACTGGAGGAGAGGGACTTTTTGGAAGGACAACTATAACATAGTAGCTGCCTCTGATTTTTGTTTGTTGAACAGGTTTAGTTACTATGTACAGAAAAGTGTCTGGTCATGAATCTTGGCTGCCAAGACCTGATGGGAGCCAAGAAACAGATGAATATGAAAACAATCCCATAATAGAAGCAGGGGATTTCTTATTCAGAACGTTATCCCGATAAATGCAAAGAACAATGACCATTATTTATAATTAATGCCCGATTTATGATTCTGGTTTTTTCCATACTGGCTGCCAAAGTACAATTATTTTCCTGTGTATACCCTGGTAACTTCTTTAGAATGAGTGAGTTTGGAGAAATTTATGGTTAAAAAACAGTTTTTATATGGTAAGTTCAGTCATCCCTTCTGTTCATTCTTTTTATTGCGAACCATTGCAGAAAGCAATGTTGGAGAAGCAGGGGCATGGTTACAAGTTCTAAAAGAACCCCATTTGGAAGAGCCCCAGGATGTGGGAAATGTGTATTGATGTATAACAGAAAAGCACGATGTTTTCATTAATCACAACTCTTAAAGATTCCCATTTATTAAGTATGGGTATCCCCTGCTTTTCAAGTGTTCACGTTACGCCACTTCACTTTTACAAAGACCTACGTTAGTACCTGTTTTTGCTAAGTGAAAGAAATCTGAAGAGGATTTTCACTTTAAGAAAAAGGCAAAATAAAAGAAGACAAAATCAGAGAGGGAAACAAACCATCAGAGACTCTTAACTCTAGGAAAAAAACTGAGGGTTGCTGGAGGGGCGGGGGTGGAGGGATGGGGTAACTGGCTGATGGGCATTAAGGAGGCGACTCCACTCAGCATCTCTGCATCCAGCTTTGACCTGTGTCTGTGAGCATCTGTGCTTCATCTCCATTTATTTTGTGCACCTATTAACAAGATGTGTCCCAAGGGACCAGAAAAGCCTACGAGAGGTTATCTTTTGGGTCTGAGAATGCTAACAACTTTTTCCATATAAGTTAATGATAATTGCTTCTTTGTTTTATGCCATTTTGGTTTATAAAAAGTTTCACAGGAACGTTCTATTTTTGGATAGCAAGAGAACCCTGTATGTCCATGATGAGGGTTGAATTTTTCTCTAGAGGTCTTCATATTAGTCAGACTACTCAGTTGCTATTAAAATGATCCCATTCATTTTTTGGTTTGGATTTTGCATGGGGGCAAGTTTGCACCTCATGTTACCATCAACTTAAGTGGAATGCTGAGTCATTTTTCTTGCTATAATGTCATCATTGCCCTTTCTGGGCTGCACTCTTGACACATGAGATCAAAGGCCTCTCAGCATCTTGGTCTGTTTCTTGTCAAGCAATGATCATAATTGTGATTTTTGGGGGGAGGGGTGTCTTTGTGTAATGTTTTTATCTGCTGTAAGACTGGCCTCAGAGCTAGAAGTGTCTGTCTTGTCCCACCCTACTCTCAATACTTAGCAGAGTGCCTACCACACAGTAACATTCAAAAAAAGATATGGAAAAATAAAGATCAGAGAATAGGTAGAAGAACGAGATTGGTTGGATGGAGAACAGAGCAGGAAAAGAGCAGTTTTGAGAGAAATTTAAGATGATGACCCCTGATATAATCACTTGAAACTGCAAAATGTGCTAAAAAGCTGTAGGATTGCAAAGATTTTTGTCGGTTCACACCATTCCACTACATTCATGTGAATAAGAGGGGTTCAAACAATATAGTTATTTATGTTACAAGCTGGATTGAGTTTTTGTAGGCCTAGGTGGAAGGCAACTGACAACCTCTACCTCAGGAGACAATATCACATCCTATGGGATGACAGGCTGAACTAGAAGATGGGCAACATAATTATTTGAACTCCACAACACAAGAGGTGGGAAACCTCTCTGTTTATTTGAAGTTGCTATTTCTCACACCTACTGGTCAGTAATATACAGTCTAAGCCTTGATAAGCACTGACAGCTATAGAATAAAACATGGGGCACCTGGGTGGCTCAGATGGTTAAACATCTGCCTTCGGCTCGGGTCATGATCCCAGGGTCCTGGGATCGAGCCCCACATCGGGCTCCCTGCTCAGTGGGAGGCCTGCTTCTCTCTCTCCCTCTACTACTCCTCCCTGCTTGTGCTCTCTCACTCTCTCTGTCGAATAAATAAATAAAATCTTAAAAAAAAAAGAATAAAACATGGTAAATAATATATTGTGTTAAGACTACTTATCTTTGATGGTTGAATTAATTGCAACCTATTTTAAGGAGTTATAAGATAATTCCCTGAATATTGGAATAATGTCAGCTCGAATCAAGCCTTCATGAAGTGGTTGGGGGTGGAGAGTGAACCTCAGTTCACTCTCCTCAAGGAGCTTGGTCTCAAGTTAGATTGAACGTATCATTGGAATGTAGAAAATATTAAAGACCCATGACTCCCGTGGGTGTCTGAATTTGAAATGGAACCACCTTCGTATAACACTTCAAGGTGATTGTGGACTACTGGTGATCTGGATACCCATTTACTTGGGTAGTGCGTAAGACAAGAATAAGGTTAGAAATACATCTGTGTGTGCAGTACCTTGTTCTGTTCTTTTGTTAAGTAGTTTAGGCATAAAAAAGTTATCACCTGCTGCCACCCAGCTTAGGAAACCAAGTGTTGCCTGTAAAATTATTCTGCTATTCCATTCCTTGCCCTCCTTTCTCTTGATACAGTTTTATTTTCTCAAACTTGATGGAAATCGTCTCATTATGTACACATCCTTTTACAACTTGCTTTTGTAATTCAACTACCCCCCTGATTTATCCATGTAGATGAATTTAGACCTAATTAATTGCAACTTTAATCTTAGCTGCCATACAGTATTCCAGTGTATGATTATTCGTAATTTGTCCAGTCTTCTCATGCTGGCGATTTAGCTTGTTTCCAATGTTTTCCAAATCAGAGTTGCCGTGAACATTCCTGCCATGCCAGGGACTGTAGGTGGGAGTGGAATGGCTGGATGGTGGAGAAGGCCCTTTACTTCACTTTGACATATAGCTTGCCGAAGAGATTTCCCAGTTTGTACTTCCACCGGCAGTCTGGGAACGTTCCAACTGTTTCTCTTCTCTGCACTCAGCAGAGTTCAATTTTCATAAACTTGATTATTGTGCAGTCTCCTTTGGATTCCTTTTCTGATGATCGGTGAGGGTGAGTGTATGTGATTGGTGTTCTGCTTCTGCTACGTTTCTCGGTCATAGTCTTTAGTGCGATTTTCTTCATGTATGTAAGCTAAGCAGATGCACATAACATCTTTCTATTGCTACTATTAAAATACCCTACGATTTTCACTCTAACTATAGTTTAAACTTCAGTGACCTGCTCTGTGCCAAAAGCATATAAACAGCAAGTTGACTTTTCATATTTGGTTTGGAAAGACTGCATTTTTTACCCGGATTTGTTACTCGTCTCCACTGAGAAGCTCAGAAGAGCCACACCAGGCGCATGTGGGAAGGAGCAGACTCTGCAGGTAGAGACCTGGGCTGCAACACCTGCTCCCCGCTTATGGGTTTTGTAGCCTTGAACAAGCTGCTTTGCCTGTCTGAGCCTGTCTCTTCCTCTCTGCTCCTCATCTGTACGTGAAGAGCGTCGGGTCACCGAGAGGTTTAGACACTCTGCAGTTTGAGTGTCCAGCAGTGCCTTCCTTGCTCCGGGCAAGAAAGAGTTTGGAAACACATCTCCTATTTTGTCTACTACCTGTTACCCATATGGAATTCCAAGCAGGGTTTCCACATAGCAAAAAGGACAAAGTAAGTGAACATTTTCAAAAGCATTACCTCTATCTGATGTTGACGCTCCTTATACATTTCAAATCACTTTTCAATATTTTGTTGTTTTTTCTTTGTGGGAAATTTGGGAGGGAGGCAGTCCTCCTTATTTATCCTCTTTTTCCTGAGGAGGGAGACCTGCAGTGGAGCCAGGACAAGAGACCGTGGTTCCTAATTCTTACTCTGGGAGGTTTTGTCTTTTGTTTTTTGTTAGTTGGGTTTTGCTTTATGTGTGGTTTCTGTTTTCCTCTAAAAGCTTTCTAGCAAAGTAGAGAGAAGCACCTTTAAGCAGTTTGTATTTTATATTATTTTCTCTTAGAAGATAAGGGTGGTTGGCAATAAAAATATAAGGAAATTTTCTAAGAAAATGAAAATGTTTTTGTTAAATTTTTAAAAAGATTTGTTTATTTTTGAGAGAAAGTGAGTCAGGGGGAGGGGCAGAGGGAGAGAGTTACAGGCAGACTCCCTACTGAGCATGGAGCCCGACGTGCGGCAAGATCCCACAACCCTCAGATCACGACCTGAGCCGAAACCAAGAGTTGGATGCTTAACTGACTGCGCCACCCAGGCACCCCAAAGAAAATAAAAGTGTTTTTTAATAGATGGTGTCCTCTCTGCCCTCAGGCTCTGCTAGACTTACCCCTCTGACCCTTCACACCTCTCTTGAGAGCATCTTACCCCTCCCAGCTGCACCCCCCCCCCCCCGGGATACACCTGCTACCTCTCCTTTGCCCCCTGCGGCATGCCTCTGGTTTGTTTTTGTTTGGTGTCAGGTCTCTTAGCACCCTCCCCCTCTCGGTCTTGGTTGTGCTTGTGCTGTTTGGACATGGGAGGTGTCCCACAGATATGCTGAATAAATGGATGTAAACTTATTCCTTGGAAGTAGGTGGGATGCAGAGTATCTGCTTGACACTAGAATGGTCAATAAATTGAGCCAGAGTGTAATGGAAACATCTCAGGCTATGAAGCATCCACACTGACTTATTGGTTTATTTTTATCAGACTTGTTTCTTCATGTACATGTAAGCTCAGGGAGAGAGAATCTAGGCTGATAGTTGATCTTAGCTGAATTTTGTTTTCATTGAGAATATGTGAAAATGTGCAATAACATTTTGGGTTTTTTTTTCCCCATATTCAATGCTGTAATGACAATAGAACTTACCCCCAAATCAGCCATAAAATCTGCTCTAATTGTCTTTCATTTTTCTAAGTTTTTCTGTATACGCATCTGTATATATATATTTTTTTGCTTTTTTGACCTGTTTTTGCTTTTTTAACACTCCTTTTTTGATTAGTAGTAACTTTGCACATTTTCTTAATTGTATTTCCTGGTGGTTATAGTTTTTCCAAATTATCTACTTCTGTCCTTGGTCCTTTCATCTATTAGAGTTTTATAGGATTCCATTTTATGAAAGCAATAGGATAGTTTGGTGAGGCTAAGCCCATTTTGGCTGTCACATTTCATTTTTAAGTTAAAGGAGAAGCTGTCCTCACTATGTGGCTATTGTGATATTTGATTGAAAATTCCTTCTTCGGTATGTATTCACGGCAAGCATTTTTTGATACTTCTAAAAATCCAGGGTGTGGGAATGATTATGATCTCCTTGTCATATTGATTTGGAATATGATTTTGATTTATGGTTGCTATAAATATATGGTCAAGTCATGACGAATGGCTTCGAGGTGACAGCCACCACTGTCCTTTATATAGTGTCCCCTCAGTGTGCTGTCATCTTCATTACAAACCATCTGCCACTCAAGGCCAGGCTGCCGATGTCCCTTGTCAATGAAATTTGACCTCAGTAAATTTGCAGGTGTCTTTGGAAGGACAGGGAAACTGCCATTCTGCTTTTATGGTATTCTATATTTAGAGTGACGAGATTCTTATTTGCTTCTCCATCATTTTCTGCTTTCTGTGACCATAATCACGACTAATTTCAATATAGACTGTGATCATCAGTTCTCTCTGTAGCTTTTCAAATACTGTCACGTGGCTGTCATTAAGCGACCAGGTTAATCTGATGTTGTTATGCATTCATCTTTTGAGTCTCCTTTTACAGGGCTGGCACATTTCTGTTGTATTATATTATTACAACCTGTATTTTTTAAAAAATTAGGATGCTAAGGCCTAATACTGTACAGTGGTTTACTTACACTTTATAGTATTCGTGTTTAAACCTATAATTTGTAAATGATAGTTTTTTTAAAAATTGGATTTTTCATGTGCTTAAGAGCCATATTTTTTACCATCTTTGTAACCATTGGGACTGAATGGTGACAGTGTATGAAGGCCTCTGTATTTTATGTTCATATTATTTATTACTTGACAAATGGCAAGAGGGGCATAAAACTCTTTTATCTGTCAGATTTGCATAAGAACTTTCTTATAAAGAGCACTTATGGTGCACAACACATACATAAATCTTCATGCAATCATCCTTTTGCAGTCTCCCTTGTAGTATTTCCTTTTTCATAATTTGGAAAAATTTTTTTTGGTATTTGTTTTATTGAGGTATAATTGACCTATAACATTAGTTTCAGGTGTACAACAGAGTGATTCAATATTCGTGGCCCCACAGGGAGTCTAGTTACCATGGGTTCCCACACATGGTTACAAAACATTTTTCTTTCCTTCCTGTAATGAGGACTTTTTAAGATCTGCTCTTACCGACTTGCAAAGATGCAGAATGGTGGTGTTTGCTATGGCCATCCTGTGGTGCATCATATTCTCCTGACTTATTTCATAGCTGGAATCTCGTACCTTTCCACCCCTCTACTCCCCCGCCCTCTCCCCTGTCCTCGGCCACCATCAACTTGTTCCCTGTTGGAAAACTTTTAAGATAAGTTTGCCACAATGGAAAGAACCTACCAACTGTTTAAAGGAACCACGCAAAATTGAAGGTAGGGTTTGTTTCTTCCTTTTTGTTGGTATCTTTGGGAAAGTTAAATTTTAAGCCAGAGCTTGTGACATGAGATTATGTGATTGTCTAAATTTTGACACTGGTTATCAGACTTAAGCAAAAGCATCTTTTAAAAGATCTGATACTCACAGGAGAAAGAGAGTTCCAAAAGTTCTGTATAAAAAGTAGCCTTAGTCTAACACTGTACATTGACTATACTGGAATTAAAATAATGAGGTCGCATCTAACTTGTGTCTATTAGTGTGTGTTTGTGGTGTGTTGTACATTCATTTTATAAAACTTACAAAAGACAATTCCCCAAATAGCATTTATGATAGAAGATAAATACAAGTATGGATACAAACATATTGGTTAAATAAATAGCAAAATGGTGAGCTTCTGGAGTTTTTAAAAAATGTTGATCTTAGTCACCTTACGAAAGATGTCATACAGCCAGTCGGTTAATCCTAGAGTAGAGTGAGCCGCAGCTGGGGTCCTAGATACACTTATCTCGCCCACCCCTTGCAGTTCTAGCTTCCCTGTAAAGTGTGGGGGTGACAAAATTTAAACATAGAGGAATGTGTGCGTGTGTTGGTAATACACTCGATGTAGCTTATTTTTCCAGTATGATGTGTACTCCCTGACCTGGTATAAATACTTGTCTCAGATTTCTCTAGGGGTTATCTCACTAATTGTTTACCCCACATGCTATAACCTTTTCTTGACCTGTTACTGCCATCTTTCCCTCCACATTCCATGCTGGACATAAAGAGGCCCCTGGCTGGCTTCCTACCCATATTCTCAGTGTCAAGGTGGATGGCAGCCGAAGCTCTCTGCCTTCTTGGCCCCCACTTAGGGTTCTGTGCTCTTTTCAGACCGTGTTCTTTTTTGCAGACTGAGTTCCCGAAGATGAACAGCCTCCCTAGCCCCAGTGCCGTGGGGAACTTACCCTCCCTTCCCCTTCCTGTGCATAACATCCCCGCTCTTCAAACAATGATAGTCTCCATTTTTCTTGTCAGCTTCTCATGCTCATTTTTCAGTTTCCTGGGGGTTTAAGCTGGTTCACAAGTCACACCTTATTTTTAAAATGAATGGTTTCATTCAAAAACCCGACTCTTAACTCTAGAGAACACATTGATGGTTACCAGAGGGACAGTGGCTGGGGGGCCGGAGGAAATAGGGGATGGGGATTGAGAGGACACTTATCTTGATGAGCGCTGAGTAATATATGGAAATTGAGCCATTATGTTGTACACCCAAAACTAATATAACACTATGTTAATTACACTGGATTCAAAATAAAAATAAAATGAATGGTTTGAAGACCTCTTTAGATCTAATGAATAGATTTTTCACCCAGGTCTACCTTCAGATCTCTGCTCCTACAAGGTGGTATGGTTTAGGGTTCAAAATAAGGACTCCTGAGTCAGACTGCCTGGTTCTGCCTATTACTACGTCTGACTTGGGCAAGTTCCTTAACCTCTCTGTGTCTCTGATATTTTATAGTGGTAAAAGGATTTTTATTATTTCCATCTGTAGTTGTAGCGAAGGTTACCTGGATAGATAAGTGTAAAGCATCTATGACAGTGCCTGGCACCGAGTAGATACCATATGATTTTTGTTGTTCCCCAGCCGCTAGGCATATCACTTGCCATTTCTGGCCGCTCCCATGGAGGTTCAGTGCTGACCCAGGCCTCTGTTCCTTTGGCATCCTGATGTTTGCACTTTGACTAGTAACCTGTTTATACATATATTTTTGGATCCTAAAGCCAACATCCTAAAATATGTCATAACAAAAATACCAGAATTCTTATCAAAATCATACAGCTCCATGTACCATACAGGTTTAAAATGCAAACATTTTGCCAAATAGGTTTTAAATTCTTAAAGAACTGAAACCCTACAAATAGAGTGGCAAGTCTCCCTCCCCATGACCTCTCCATCCCTTCCCTGACTTCTTGGAGATAACTCTATCCTGGTGGTGTGCATCCTTCCCATCCATGTATTTAACCTTTACTGCATATTTGTGTATTCACAAACAGTATCTAGTGTTGTGTTGTAAAAACTTACATAAGCAGTATGATGTAGCGCATCCTTTGAACGTGTGTTTTTCACTTATTAAGATTTACCGGGCACCTGGGTGGCTCAGTCGTTAAGCGTCTGCCTTCGGCTCAGGTCATGATCCCAGGGTCCTGGGATCGAGCCCCGCATCGGGCTCCCTGCTCCGCGGGAAGCCTGCTTCTCCCTCTCCCACTCCCCCTGCTTGTGTTCCCTCTCTCGCTGTGTCTCTTTCTGTCAAAATAAATAAATAAAATCTTAAAAAAAAAAAAAAAGATTTACCTATATTGTGTGTAGATCTAGCTCCTTTTAGCTGCTGTGTAAGATTTCATTGTATGAAGTACACCGTAATTAGCAAGTTCATAGGCTACTGAGTTATCACAAAACACTTTGAATATTTTTGACTCTGTTTCAGAGCATGAATTTAAACCCAGATTTATCCAATTCCATCATGCCATGCTTTCCATAAATACTAGGAAAATCAAGTTGGGAAAAATGAGCTTGCAGGCTGCCCCCTAGTGTATCTGGGGGAAGTAAAGGAAATTGGTGGTTGTCTGCCCTCGGGGCCTGGAGCAGGCAACAAGATCAGGGCAACCCTGCCTTCCTAAAGGAGGGCTACACTGCAGGATGCCCCGGGGTTTGTGGGGAGTAGTAGGTCCGCTACTGAGATGGGGCTTCAGGGAAGAACAACACCCTTTATTAGTGAATAGCAAGTGTGGTAAATCACTGATACTTCTGAGGCCTGAAAGGCCCCGTGGAATACAGAGAGTTTTTAAAAGAAGTGTCAGACATCAGGGGCACCTGGGTGGCTCAGTGGTTAAGTGTCTGACTCTTGATTTTGGCTCAGGTCATGATCCCAGGGTTGTGAGATCAAGCCCTGCGTCAGGCTCTGCGCTGGGTGTGGAGCCTGCTTAAGGTTCTTTCTCTCCTTCTCCCTCTGCCCCTCCACTTGCTTGCACTCTCTC
The DNA here is from genome assembly GCF_011800145.1 of Mirounga leonina. Lineage (NCBI taxonomy): Eukaryota > Metazoa > Chordata > Mammalia > Carnivora > Phocidae > Mirounga > Mirounga leonina. The sequence continues at coordinate 47,856,188 of NW_023270265.1, forward strand.
TCCCAATAATAAAATCTTAAAAAAAAAAAAAAAAAAAAAGAAGTGTAAGACATGGACCCAGCCCTCAAGGAACGTAAAAATCTAGCAGGGCATGTGAAGCTAACATGAAGTGCAACAGCCGGATGGATGCTGACCAACTTGGTGTGTGCTGTGCTGTGCCCCTTGTCTTCTTTGGTAGCAATAGCCTGTATTGTTCTCTGCATCTCATTCAACAATACTTCCTGGAAATCCTTTCAAGGCATCTAGAATAGAACTAGTTCATTTTTAAAAGACCATGGAAAATCAAGAAATGGGCAGAAGACATGAACAGACATTTCTGCAAAGAAGACATCCAAATGGCCAACAGACACATGAAAAAGTGCTCAACATCACTCAGCATCAGGGAAATCCAAATCAAAACCTCAATGAGATACCACCTCACATGAGTCAGAAAGGCTAAAATTAACAAGTCAGGAAACGACAGATGTTGGCAAGGATGTGGAGAAAGGGGAACCCTCCTACACTGTTGGTGGGAATGCAAGCTGGTGTAGCCACTCTGGAAAACAGTATGGAAGTCCCTCAAAAAGTTGAAAATAGAGCTACCCTACGACCCAGCAATTGTACTATTGGGTATTTACCCCAGAGATACAAATGTAGTGATCCGAAGGGACACATGCATCCCAATGTTTATATCAGCAATGTCCACAATAGCCAAACTATGGAAAGAGCCTAGATGTCCATCAACAGATGAATGGCTAAAGAAGATGTGGTATATATACACAATGGAATATTACGCAGCCATCAAAAAATGAAATCTTGCCATTTGCAATGACGTGGATGGAACTAGAGGGTATTATGCTAAGGGAAGTCAATCAAAGAAAGACAAGTATCATATCTCACTGATATGAGGAATTTGAGAAACAAGACAGAGGATCATAGGGGAAAGGAGGGAAAAATAAAACAAGACGAAACCAGAGAGGGAGAAAAACCATAAGAGACTCTTAATCTCAGGAAACAAACTGAGGGTTGCTGGAGTGGAGGGGGTTGGGAGGGATGGCGTGGCTGGGTGATGGACATTGGGGAAGGTATGTGCTATGGTGAACGCTGTGAATTGTGTAAGACTGATGAATCACAGACCTGTACCCCTGAAACAAATAATACATGATATGTTAATAAAATAATAATAATAAAAAAGACCATGGAATATTCCCTGCTATGGACATGTCATTTATTTGACCATGCCCTTATTAATAGGTCATCTCTTGTTTGCTGTAACCTGCTAAAAACTGTAGCACTTAATATCCTTGTAGAGATGTCCCTCTGTGCTTTGGTGCTCTGATTTCTGCAGGCATGGGAATGCTGGAGAGAGGGCTATGTGTATGTCTAATTTTAATACATGCTGCCATATTGCTTCCTAAAAAGGCTAGAGTTCCTGTTTCCCTACCAGCAATGTTTGAGAGTGTCCTCTCCCTACACTGTCACCTCTAATAGTTGGGATATCTCCTCTTGGGCTTGACTGGATATAAAGTTATATACCATTGTTTTCAATCTCTGTGGCCAGTAGGGAACATCCATGTCTGTTTGGACATTATACTGGCTATTCGTTTTTGAGATTTTGTGCGCTGCTCATCTTTTGCCTGGTTGGTTGTTAGCCTTTGGGTTTTTCCCCTTGGTTAGTCTATAAGAGCTGTTTATCTAGAATAGATATCAATCCTTTGTCATCTGTGTCACAAATATTTGGACAAGCTATATTTGTTGGCTTTGTTTACCAGCCAGTTCACTGAAGGATTATAGCAGCATACTGAGTTTCATTAGCTCAAAAACAACCTAATTAGTCTGATATATTAACCATCATTTTGGAAAGGTCCATAAGTGAAATATGGTATTGATGGGTTATGATACAACCTACTCGTTGAAGTATGTGGTAGCTCACTACATCAGCTGGATTTTCTGTCACTTAAGCTTTTCAGATATTCTTCAAGCAGCAGGGGGGAGTACTCAAATCTGTGTCTGATGCATAGGAAAACAGTCTGATCTCTGAGCAGGTATAATGCACTCAGCTGATCTCGGGTCATTATGGAAATGGAGTCCTTAAAGTCTGTATTGTTCTTTTTTAGAAATCACGCCATCCTCAAAGCCTCATCCACCTGTTGTAGGCAAAGTGACTCATCACAGCATCGAGTTATACTGGGATCTGGAAAAGCGAGTGAAACGGCAAGGACCTCAGGAACAGTGGTTCAGGTTCTCAATTGAAGAAGAAGACCCCAAAATGCACACTTACGGTATCATTTATACGTAGGTGCAATGTTGAATTGCTTAACATTTTGCTTTGATTTCCTGATGCGCTGGAATGGTTTTTATTGTCTTTAAAAAGACTCATTCTGGGGGCGCCTGGGTGGCTCAGTCGTTAAGCGTCTGCCTTCAGCTCGGGTCATGGTCTCAGGGTCCTGGGATCGAGCCCCACATCGGGCTCCCTGCTCCGCGGGAGGCCTGCTTCTCCCTCTCCCACTCCCCCTGCTTGTGTTCCTGCTCTCGCTATCTCTCTCTCTCTGTCAAATAAATAAATAAAATCTTTAAAAAAAAAAAAAGACTCATTCTGAAATGAAAGAAAAGAATGAGCTGGCATCATCTGCCAGCATGCTTTTTATGAATTAGAATTTTTGGAAAATCAGCATTAGCAGTAACTTTGAAATGAAGCCTCCTCTACCTTTGAGAGCGTCTTAGGCTCCTGCAGTATTCACATGGTATATTTTAAAATTCTAAAATGTAGAGACAGAATCAAGAGCATTTGAAATTGGAGGAGGCTGCTGTGTTTGGAGATGTGGGCTGGGGCCTCCACGTCTACCCAGGACATCTCTGGACCTTCTGTCACCCCGCTGTTCTTGGTTAGCTGTTCTCAGGCTGTGCTGGTCCCCAGGGCGGGGCCTTTCTCGTTAGGGTTCCTCCTGTTTTCACATGGCTGGTTCCTTCACACCATGCAAATACCAGGTCAAATATTCCATCCGGGCACCCCCTCTGTCCTGACATTGTTTGAGGTGCTCCTAACATTCGGCTCTGCTGGAATTATCTGTCCCATTGACCTGTTCATTTTGTCTCCGCACCAGTGTTTAAACTCTGAGAGGCAGAAAAGATTCCTGCTTGCTTAACACCTGATACCCCCACTCCTAGGCAGTGTGGGCACCTAGCGGGTCCTCTGAAGACTTGTCACGCGAATTAATAAATCAGTGTAACTGGGGGTAATCAAGAAGTCCTTTTTCTCTTAGCCTTCATTTCAACTCTTATTTCTTCCCTTTGACTGCTTTACCACTTGCCAAATGACTGTCTTAGGGATACCAAAAATGTGATACAAATGTGGCTGTGAACTAAAGTTAATTTTGAGGGGTGCCTGGGTGGCTCAATTGTTAGGTGTCTGCCTTCGGCTCAGGTCATGATTCCAGGGTCCTGGGATCGAGCCCCACACTCGGCTACCTGCTTAGCGGGAAGCCTGCTTCTCCCTCTCCCACTCCCCCTGCTTGTGTTCCCTCTCTTCACTGTGTCTCTCTGTCAAATAAATAAATAAATAATCTTTAAAATAAAAACAAAATGAATTTTGAGATAATCATAGATTCCTATCAGGCAGTAGAAAGAGATAATAGAGATCTTGCGTGTATCTTGCCCGTGTCCCCAGGGCTAACGTTACGGGATGCCATAGGGCAGCCTCACAGTCAGGAGACTGGTGTTGATGCGGTCAAGGCCCAGAGCATTTCCAGCAGTTTGCTAGCTTTTTCTCAAGGTGGCATCGAGATGATGTTGAGGGCATTAACAGAGGCTTTCACTCTTCCCTGAATGATGACAACCCTGAGATTTAATGAGATTTAATGAACAATTGGTTGGTTGGTTTTTAGATACAAACAAACAAAAAACCCCAAGACAACAACAAAACCAAATGCATTTCTCTGAAATGTAGTTACCATCTGCAAATAATTTTGGCCCCACGACTCAAAAATGGTATTTTAATGAGGTCATGCCGTGTTATTCTCTATTAGGTAATTTCCATCTGAAATCTGAAAGCATGAATTAGGATATTAGAAGTAGGAGTATGGAGAAGGGAAGAAACATCCTTTCTTTCCCGGGTGCCCCTGGCACATACGCTGCTCTCGGGCACGTCAGGTGGGGCCGTGCTTGATGCTCCTTCCTCTTCTTTCTCCCTTGTTGGCCCGCAGCCAGGCGGACCGCCCCCGGCCCCGCTGGAGCTCAGCCACGCACTGGCCTCCAGCCTGGGGCATCTGTCGCGGCTGTCGCACGTTCCCCAGAGACATGAGTGCTGTCGGGCTTGGGGGGCGGTCCGCCCGGAGGAGGGCCTGGCATCCTAGAGCTGGCAGCAAGACCTGCCGACTGCCACCCCCAAGCTTGCCTGCCCTCGGAGAATTGACGGCAGAAGTTGCCACTAGGTGGCAGAATGAGACTGTGTTAATCTTGACCTCTTCCGCTTCCTTCCACTATTTTCTCTAGGTATCCTGAAGACTAGCAATGCCTTACTTTGAAAAAGCGGTTTCCGAATATCTGACCTTGGAATTATGGATTTAAGAACTTCCTTTTGACTTGTCCATTTCTGTCTGTGTTCACCACCAGCCCATCCTGAATCGGTGGTGACCTCACGGCCCCTTACCCTGTTTTGTGAGTTCTCCCTTTGCAAGTGCCTCATTCTGCTTCCCCTCGTGATATCGTGGCATTTCCGCCCGACCAGGACGCAGGCTCCATCTTCTGACTAGTGTCCTGATGCATCTCCAGGTCCTGCAGCGAAGTTGCACATTTGCTGAATGAATGGGCCTTGTCGCTCTTCTCTTGTCTTCTAGCCTTCCATTCTGTCTTACTAATCATCCTTTTGTCAAATTCTCTTCAGGGAATCTCCATTTCTGGAAGTATGAAGGTCAAACTGCAGATGATGCCCTTCACAGTTGGCCCACAACCCGCCTGCCTTGTTGTCTCTTATTTCTGAGCATGAATCCTCCAATGAGATCTGTTTACTGTCCTTTGAATAGGCCCTGACTTTTCTCGTGTGTATGTTCAGCAGTTTTTTCCGTTCAGACCAATGTCTTCCTGGCTGATCCTTTCTTCTACATGGTTAGATTCTACCTCCACTAAGAAACTCACCAATAACCTATTCTCTACCCCTCTAAATTCCTGTGACAACTGTGCATTTCATTCATGAATCATTCATGCACGATTATCTTGCATTTCAGTCAGCATGTATTAAAGGGTACCTACTACGCACCAGACACTGCTCCGGATGCAGGGGATGCGCACTGAACAAACGGACAAAAATTCCTCCCTCATGATGAGAAAAACAATAAATAAGAGATGTAAGTGAAAATACAGAGTAGGTAAATACAGATGGTGAGAAGTACCAAGGAGAAAAAGCATAGGAAAAGTTGGGGGTTTGGAGCAGAGGTAAAGAAGACTTCCCTGAGAAGGTTGCATCTGGATAAAGAAGCAACTGAGGCAGATCTGGAGCCTGGAGAGTATTGAAAGAAGAACATTCCAGGTAGAAGAAATAGCAAGTGAAGCCCCCTTGAGATGGGACTGGGCCCAGTATGTTCCAAGAACACTGAGGAGTCGAGTGAACGAGCAGAAGAGCAGCACGGGATGAGGTCAGCAAGGCAATGGGAGGCTGTTGCTGGAGTCTGGGGGGTGGTGGTGGGGGGCAGAACTGTGGCGGGAAAGCCAGCGGAGACTGCTAGGCTGAGGAGGGGCAGGGCCTGGCTGACACTCTTGCTCTCTGACGGTCGTTCTGGCTGCTGAGGTGAGAATAGGCTCCATGGAAGCACAAGGCAGCGAGTACTTCTGCAGTAAGTGAGGTGGGAGGTGATGGAACAGGGCGAGCCGTAGTTGAATTTAGGATGGTTTGAAAGACAGACTTGAAGACTTTGCTGGTGGCTCAGAGAGGAGATGGGAGAGAAAGAGGAGTGTCAAGGGGGTAGATCTAGATCTGCCCCTCCTGGACAGGCGGGTTTCGCTACATTAAACCTCAACTTCAGAATCTCCATGCTTTAGGACAACAGTTTATTTCCCACATGACATACCCAATGTGTTGGCCATGGCTTCGTTCCACGGTGTCTGTCATCCACATCCGCCCGGGCTGACGGAGCAGCCTCCGCCTGGAGGTTGCCAGTCACTGTGGCCATGGGCAGAGGGCCAGGACACACTGTTTCTAGAAGCTTCCATTCAGAATGACCCATTTCACTCCTGCTTCTGGTTCCTTGCTCAAAGCAAGTCCTACGGCCACGTCTGAGTTCGACAGGGCAGGAGTAATAGGACCCTTGGGGGAGGGCACCAAATATTTGGGACCAATAATCTAGTCTTCCCAGGTGGCACCAGCGGATTGGGCCTGAGCATCTCCAATAACAAAGATGGGAAGATGGGGGGTGCGGAGAGGAGCAGAAGCTCAGTTGGGGCATCAGCTGGAGGCCGAGTGGAGATGTCAAGGAGCAGCAGCTGGGGAAGATCGGCCTAGGGGAGAGTCCCCAGCTCCTGCTGGACTGGATTGGAACTGGCGGGGGGGGAGCATAGAGAGAGAGGGCAAGCCTGGCAACCGAGTCCTTAGGCGTTCCAGTATTGGGTTTCTCATGTTCCATGTTTGCTCAGCGGCTACATCAAATATTTGCTTATCGACTGACAACAAAAATACAGGCAAGCCCTAGACTTTCATCTGCTCTCCTCTATTGTGGAAAAGTCCTAAGACTGTTTTACTCCTTTAGGTACCAGGCATGGGCCGTGGGAAGTTGTGCTTCTCCACGAGCTTCCCAAACGGCTTCCGTTTGTCTCCCCACAGCTGGGCTGTGATCGTTGTGGAGTACCGCGGTGGACAGCTGTGTCCCGGGGCCCCTGTGTGTGTCTCGTACTCTCCTCGGGGTCCTCTCGATTGAAGGGAGAGTCTCTAGGCTTCCCTAAATGTGCCCAGTGACTTCCGTTTTCTAAACAGTTGTGTAATTCCTCTTTCCAGGGGTGATGAAGGTGCTGCTTGCTTCAGCGTGAACTTAGGGTATTTAGCAACATTGGATTTTATTGGGGGCACTTTTGATTTTATTTTGGTTGGAAACTATGTTAAGTATTTGACACCTGACATTGAATTCCACTGAAGCTTGGATATTGTATTCAATTTTCGCTCCTAAAGATCTTTTCAGATGCCACAAATTCTGGGCTCCCTTTCTAGGATTCCCATATCTATAGATATGGATGTATGCTCACCTAGTGAGGAAATCCAGCTACTCTTTTTTTTTTTTTTTAAGTTTTATTTATTTATGAGAGAGAGTGAGAAAGAGAGAGAGCGTGCACACACAAGCAGGAGTAGCTCCAGAAGGAGAGGGAGAAGCAGACTCCCTGCTGAGCAGGGAGCCCAATGCCAGGCTTGATCGCAGGACCCTGGGATCATGACCTGAGCCAAAGGCACACACTTCACCCACTGAGCCACCCAGGTGCCCCAAAATCCACCTATCTTGAGACCACTTTGCACAGGTGGATGTATTTTAGATGATGATAATGATTTTTAAAGCCATGCAGTTTTTCTGAATATTTATCTTGGTTTTAGAACTTTTACTTTTATGGTAAATATATTTGTATTGACTCTTAACCCTTCTGTTTTCTTGGTTTCTTAATTCAGATGTTTTTCTTAATGCCACTGGTATCATTTCTTTATTGTCTTTGTTGTAGTTTCTTCTTTGTTGATGATGTGATGTATCAGTTATCTCTTGCTGCATAACAAACCACCCCCAAACTTAGTAGTTTTGCTTAAAGCAAAAAAAAAAAAAAAAAAAAAAATCCTGTGTTTGCTCATGATTCTGCAATTGGGGCAGGGTGGGAAGGGACGGATGCGTGACTTGTCCTTTGCACTCAGGGCACTCCCCGTCTAATGTGAGAGACTGATAAAAGCCAAGATGGGGTCATACTGGAAGTAGACAGAATTCACACCTTGCTTCCACCTGCTTTTAGTGACTTTCAGGGCGTTCCTATTTGATCCCCTGGGGTCCTCATCATGTGTGTCTCCTCCCACATAGGGGATACTCAACAAAGCACGTTGTAGAAGGTCTGGAACCACGAACACTATACAAATTCCGACTGAAGGTCACCAGCCCCTCTGGAGAATACGAGTACAGCCCAGTGGTCTCTGTATCTACCACCAGTGAGTATACAACCACTGTCCTCCTTTATCTAAAGATAAATGAAGACAACGAGCCATAGAGAGGTAAAAATATCTTGCCTTTTGCTCGGCCTTACTGGAAGCAGAAACTTTCATTTTTTTAGAAAGATTTTATTTATTTTAGAGAGAGAGAGAGAGAGTGCATGAGTGGGCAGGGGAGGGAGAAACAGGCTCCCTGCTGAGCACAGAGCCTGACCTGGGGCTTGATCCTGGGACCCTGAGATCACAACCTGAGCTGAAGGCAGACGCTTAACCGAGTGAACCGCTCAGGCTCTTCCATTTTTAAAGACTGTGCTAATACTGTTCCCTGGCCAGGCCAGGCCACAGCAGGAGGGAAGTCTGTGCTTTAACAAACGGGCAGAGCTGTTCTGGGGCCAGCACCGCCCTGGGAGTGCACATTCAGGACTAAAAGTACAGAAGGGTGGAGTCGCCTTTCTTGGGAAGTGGGCCCGGGCGTGTGGGCTGAGAAACCGTCTGCCTGTTGGGGTGTGCCTCAGGTGACAAGGTCTGCAGAGCACTTTGTCCCTTTTGAACAACCTCAGTTTTATGTCTTGACACACAAATCAGATTCCCAGGGAGGCTGTGAGTGAGGAAGAACGAACAGTGGGACTGACACACACACACACACAGGCGGGGCAAGGGGCCGGCTGCCTCTGACTTGCGTGTCCTTCTCCCAGGTCCCATCTGAGGGTGCAGATATTTTCTGTGATTGGTATTTTAAAACGTTTCAAAGATGTGTGCATGTCTAGAGTGTGGTAAAGATTAAAATAGTCAGAAATGTTCTTCATGGCCCGCTCGCTGAAAACACTTGTTTTCAGTTGCACAACAAAAATCTTCCTCTTGTGAGTAAAAGTGATTTTAAAGTTTTAGTCAATATTGCATATGGCATATGTGGGTGTACACACACATATACATATATAAGTAAAACATAGTTTTCCTTCTATGGCTTTCAGTTGTGTCCTTTATGCATTTATTTGGAGAGTTCTTTTTAGATTTAAATTCAATTATCCAACTTATAGTACATCATTAGTTTCAGATGCAGTGTTCAGTAACTGATCAGTTGCGTAGGACACCCAGTGCTCATCATATCACGTGCCCTCCTTAATGCCCATCACCCAGTTACCCCATCCCCCCCACCTACCTCCCGTCCAGCAACCCTCAGTTTGTTTCCTAGAGTTAAGAGTCTCTCAAGGTTTTTCTTATGTGGAGATATTTTTATGTGGATTAAAGATGATTGAGGTTTTGAGTTAGCCTATCATCTCTTCGTTTGCAAACAAGGCACTAGGAAGTCGGGTCTTAGTTTGGCAAACTGAGAATTCAGTGACAGCTGAGAGGGGGGTGTACCTTCCCCAAGGTGCTCCGCTCGCTGCAAAGACACATAATTTCAGAGGAGACTTTCCAAGTGCAACGGTCAGTTACAGAGACGCAGGTCAGGAAAGAGGGCTTGTCCTTCATGTGGTGACCATGAAAGCATTTCCTTCCTATAGGAGCTCCGGAGCTCTGGAGCTTTTAGGGGAAAGAAAAGGCAGAGCCGCTGAGTGTGAGTTGGTTTCCTCTGTGTTGAGGGCAGGCACAGAGAAGGGAGGAGCAGGGGCAGGAGAAAAGTTGGCAAAGGGGAACCTATTGTTTGAATAGAGACTCTCTAGGGGACACTGGGCCAGTGTGCTCCCTCCTGTCCTGCTGTCCCCAGCCAGCCACAGGCCACGCCCGCACTCCTCTGCCTTTGCCCCTTCTCTCTGGAGTGCCCCCTCCTCGGAGCCCCCTTCCTGGTGCCCCCTCGGCTCCTCTGTCTGCTGAGCCACTCGCCAGGCAGAGCTCGCTCAGGGGCGGTTCCTTGTGTTTGCCCCAGTACCCGGCTGGGTATCACCTCCAAGTGCATCTTATTACGTGTATTTTTTCATCTTCGTCTCGTACCGACTTGCGTGCTTCCAAGGTGGAGGATGTGATGAGTCGGTCATGTCTGGTGTAGAAGATAAAGGTAAAAGGATGGACAGATGGTGAATGGAAAGGCCCAGAGGCAGATTTAGGATGAGGAGGGAAACACTGATTTTCTCAGCTCTCACTCCCATCTGTGGGGAGATGGACGTGCGTCCCAGGGGCTGGGGAGGGTCCCCCTGCACCTGCACGGTGAGGGCGAACAGGATGCAGAACCAGCCACGGTGAGCCTTAGCTTGCCCACTGGCATCTTTCCTCCTGCCATATTCACGCCAGGACAGGGGCTGCGGGACCTTCCGGCCAGAGCTGACGTGTTGGGCGGGGGGGCGGGGGGGGTTGCCTACCGTTTGGAGCTCTTCGGGAAGGCAGAAACCATGGTAGCTTTCTATCAGCTGACAAGGATTGTGCTGCCTTCCTGCTGAGCTGGCTTCCGAGAGGGAGCCACGGAGACCTGGTCCAGAGGCCCAGGGCATTTGTGACTGCAGTCCGTGGCTTCCGTGGGCCACTAGGCCAGACCTCCTGCAGGGACCAGGGTGTGATGGAGACGTGGTTCCTGGTGATGACCTGCAAACCGGGCTTCCTGCGAGTTTCATGGTCTGGTCACAGTGCTGTGCTGCAGAAGAGACAGACTCTCAGCCTCAGGGGGCTCTCCCGGGTGGCAAGGGTCCCTCTTCCTGATGGTTGCTGCTCCCTTATGCTATTATTAGATTTAGAATATCCAAAGCAGACTCCCTCAAGGAGGTAGATCATGCTAAACAAAGAATTAAAAATGGGCATATTTTCCAAAACAAGTAAAAAATGCTTCTGTGGGTTGATCATTTGCATTCAGTTTGAAAGTGTTTTTAGTGAATCACGAAAGCATGTACTTTGTTTGAATAAAGGATGCTCAGCCTTTTTTTTTTTTTTTAATTCCAGGTAAAGTACATGAGTCTCTTGCTTAAATGAGGCATGCAATTTTAATCAATTGGGCCCTTAAAAAGAGACAAGCAGCTGCTGTTTGTTAATTGGCAAATCTCTCCTCCAATGAGCTCATCATTTATTCAGTGCTTCTAACAGACCTGAATTCCACCCAGAAAGGTGTTAACCGCCACATTATAATATCTGCGGGCACATCTGCCACTAAATGACCCTCTTACAGACCATGGGGATGGCTTTCCCCTCCTCCTGGGTGTCCCCTCCCCTGGCCCTACCTGATGAGTTCCATCCAGTGGGGATGCAAGGGCAGGCACTCACGGACATCCTCCTCACGGGCAGCACCGATTCAGTATTTGTTTGTTGTTGCAACACTCAGGGTAAACATTAGCCAAACAAACCCACAGAGGCAAAGCCTGCCTTTTTTGTATTCATTGCACTTGATGGCAGTCCCCTGGGCCAGGCCCACCATGTCTTTGAGGATTCAGGGATAGGAGGAGTGGAACGTTTGGCTCACCATGGAATTTCCTCTCTCTGTGACTCCTGCCTATAGTGGGAGGGAGAAAGGACTGCTCTGCTCTGCTCTGCTCTGCAAAGAGGAGCCTTTTCATTGTTCCTCTGTCTGATTCACATAAACGGAGACCTTTGTGTGCCTTGGTTGATCCATGTCTGGTCTGGTGCTAATCCTCAGTACCTCATTGCCTTCCTGGCAGTGGTCTGAGAGGGGTTAATGAGTTAATGCTGAGAAAGAGCGTTTATGCCCCGAATGATACTTATTGCTTCCTTTTGCAGAAACTCTGCAAATAAGGAATAGATTAACCATTGTGCTGTGTTCCTTCCCTTCCGTGAGATGTCCTTTTGTTTTCAGATTAAGTTATGAGGGCACTGATTACCTTTGCAGAAGCTGGAATAGGGCAATGCATTCATTTAAATTATGTCCTACTATCAAAATACCCCGGTCTTTGCTGCGCATAGTCCTCAAACCTCTAAGCACAAAATGAACTTATTTCACTTTCCAATATTTGCAAGCTGCAGAGCTTCCTGGGTAGGATGCGTCAGGAAGCGCCCCCCCCCCCCCCCCACTGGGAGGGCTGGACTGGTTGGGTAAGACAGATGATGTGAATTGGAGGTGGGTCGGCGCAGAAATACACGGGGATACTGCGTGTGCCTTTAGAATGTTCTTTAAAATCTTAAGAAATTAGCATTTTTCTGAAGCTTTTAGGCTTTAGTGTCCCCTTTCATTTAACACTTTGTGCAGGGGGATCATATTTGTTTATTTAAGCAATTTGCTTATTTTCTAAGTGTAATAAGTTTGGAAGCACAGAATGGATTGGTCAGCCACCTCGGCATGTATTAAAACACCCCAGGAAGGAGCGTGGTGTTACGAAAGACTTGGTGTGAGCTCTACTCACTCAGCCTTCCTGGCTCTCAGTTTTGTGGTCTGAAGAACCGACAAAGCATTGTGTCAAGTCCTAGATAGAGCTTAGTTAATAAGACTTGAGTTACGATGCCATATTTTATTTTATTTTATTTATTTATTTATTTATTTATTTATTTATTTATTTATTTATTTATTTATTTAAAAGATTTTATTTATTTATTTGAGAGAGAGAGAATGAGAGACAGAGAGCATGAGAGGGGGGAGGGTCAGAGGGAGAAGCAGACTCCCCGCTGAGCAGGGAGCCCGATGCGGGACTCGATCCCGGGACTCCGGGATCATGACCTGAGCCGAAGGCAGTCGCTTAACCAACTGAGCCACCCAGGCGCCCAGGATGCCATATTTTAAAATTGAGTAGAAATAGGATGAGCTTCCTATGTCCTTCTAGATGATTCTATGCAAATTAGTTGTATTTTTAGTGGCAATTGAAGTTTGAGAGTCACAAGAGGGGGCTGTTTGGTGGGATATACCACCTCTATCCCCCTCTTCCCTCCCTTCTGGGAAGTGAGAAGGGAGGGAAACTTTCCTTGGGTTTAGTTTGTCCACTAAAGTAGGGATGCGTCACCCAATAGATCATTTTAAGTCCATACTATTCTAGCCCAGGGTTTCCCAGGCTTGGCACTTTTGACATTTGAGGGCTGGATAATTCTCATCGTGTATACTGTAGGATGTTTATCAACATCCCTGGCCTCTACCCACTAGACTCCAGTAGCACGAACCCTTAAGGTGTGACAACCAAAAAAGTCTCCAGGCTTTACCAAATGTCCTCTTAGTGGTGGTGGTGGTGTTGGGGCAGGGGGTATACAAAACCCTGCTCCCTTCCATAGCCCCCCAGTGGAACCACCAGGCTAGGCATGATCTATCCTCGGAAGGCCAGGGAAAGCGGTGGGCCTTGCCCTCTTGACAGTTTATTGTGATACTTTGATTTGAAGCTTTTGGTCTAAAAATATGTGTGGAATGATGAAAAGGAAGTACAGTGTGGCTAAAAAATCTTTAGGAGATTGGCAAGCACTAGCAGACAAAATTGTTATTTCAAAAACAGTTTTCACTTGGCTTAAATTTATTTTTTTTTACCAGACGAAGAAGGGTATCAGCTAGAGGTCATTCTGCTAGTGATCACTACATTCTTCTGTCCCCCGGTTTCCTGGTTTATAATTTGCCCAGCTAAAATCCTCTAAGGAAACAAGTAGAAAAGTCGCTCCAGGGCCCAGGAGTTTTTCCTAGCGTATCTACCTGACCCAGATGGGTACTGAGCTTATAATCCCCAGTTCCAGTCAGCTCCAAGGTCTCGTCCCAGAGAGTTTTTCTACCATAGGTGCAGGAACAGGGAATTTCACTCCCCACCTGGGGGCGCCGGCCAGGGGATCTCTGGAGGCCAGCCTGGAAGAGGGCGGTGAGGGGTAGGTGAGCCCCAGGAAGCAGTCTCGGGGGCAATGTGGGAGGACAGGGTAGGAGATGGGTGTTTTCTTTCAGGGTTTAAGATGATGATAGGTTGGAAGCAGGTGCTACGGTATAAATGGCAAAGGAGAGGAACATGCTTGATTTGTTCTCCCTGGGACCCTCAGCGTCGAGACTGGGCATGTGAGCTACTCAGTAAACATTTGTTGAATGAATGGAAGAGACCCACTCAGGTAGGTACGCTCAGCTTGTGAGGGGCTGGGCCTGGGAACGGTGGGGATAAGGACAGCAACCACTGCCCTTCCCACCACCTCACAGCAGACCCGGGTATTTAGGACATGCCAGGTGCTCTGCTAAGTGCTTCACGTGTGTTCCATTTACGCTCAATCATTCAAACGATTAGAAACTCACAGAATGTGAAGCAAGCCCTGAAAGACGGGCTTCTCTCACTTGGCACTTTATTGTCACACTCTGCTCCTTTCTGCCCTTCCTGTTCTCCTCCTTGAGGAGCTAAGGTCCCCCCGCCCCCGCACAAAGGGACGCCCTCCTTTCTGCCCCACGTCCCCTTGTTCCTGGAGTACCTTGCAGCTCCTCCTTGGTCTTCTCTGCCTGGCAGGCTCTCCCCATAATCAGGCTTTCTCACGGTGTTCCCCCTCCGTGAATGAGCTCCTCCTGCCCCCCACCCGCCGAAGCTCCGGGAGACAAGGCCAACATGAATGTTATCTTCCTGGGAAGCACTGAAATTTTGGATGTCAAAAGTTACAACAATTTATTTTTGTCGTTTGTTCAAGTAGTTTAGTGACTCTCTGGCAAGCAAAACCAGCGTGTTGCGACGATGGTGGGGCCTTTCCTTGCTAGTAAGAGACATTTAGTAAGTCTTAGGAAATCTGGAAGGATTATTTTCACCTATCAAAATACCATTCGCAAAGCAGTACTTTTATAACTTGAGAATATCCCAAGTCCTGAGGACAATCTGAATGTTCTTAAGATATGGAAACAAGGTCTTTCTCAGTAAGAGAAGTGGAATAGGAAATGTAAGCTATACTTCTCTGAATGGCCAAGTGCCTTCTTGGAGGGGAGCGTGAACACCTCCTCAAGGCTGTGTGAGGTGCGTAGCCAGAATGAATCTTCTTTCATTCAACTTCGGATGACCATTTTCCATCTTCTTTCTTCAGGAGAACCCATAAGTAGTGAGCACTTTCACCGAGCTGTCAATGTGAATGATGAAGATTTGCTGGTTCGAATACTTCAAGGAGGGTGAGAGAGCCCTGCCTTAAAGTTTAAAAATGTTTAACGCCCAGCAAGTGCATGGAATTGCACTTATTTTATTTCCCCCCAATTTTCCATGCCTTTGAAATTGCTCCAAAACAGATCTCCAGTGACTGGTGTGAGTCCAGCATAGTCAACAAAGATGACCTTTAGCCCTGTGTAAATGCTATATTTTATAATTATCTAATGAAAACTGAAAATGAAAATTAGAAGTCTGGGTATCCTATTCCCAGAAATAATTTCCGACTCTCGTTTATACGCCATAGCGTTTAGGCAAATTTCACCCCCAGGTGCCCGCGGCTATCTAAGGAATCATTAAATCAGCGGTTTCTGATTCAAAACGTTGGCAAAACCCCAGACGAACAGTAGCAAATACATTTGCTGCCGTGGGATCTTTGAGGCTGTCTCCTAATGCGAAGTAAACGATGTTACTTAGATTCTTCTCGACTCAGTAGTTTTGAGTAGCTTAGAAGACCAGTCATTTTGCGAATAGGGCTCATAAGTTGGAGGAGAGAAGGATCCTGCAAAAAGCCAGCGCTTCTAAGCTGGTATTTAAGAGCTCTGCTTTCTTCCTCCAGTTGCATCAAGGGAGAAATGCAGGCCTCCCCCAGTCCAGGCTCACGGCGGAGCGGAGTGTCTACACTCCTGTGTCCTCTGCTCTAGAAGGGGGTGGGGCTCGTCCCAGCGTTTTATCTGCTCACATCATGGTTTTGAGTTGAAGGGAGTGCCTGTTTTAAGCGAAACTACAGCAGTTTCTCTCCTTGTGAATTTGGATCCTTGAAAAATATTAGGCAGGGCCGTTTAAGACAACAGAAACTTAATGGCCCAGAAGAAATTGGGATTTTCGGGAAAATGAATCATTTTAGCCACCTGTGTCCTGCAAGAGACCTCAGCTGTGAATCTACGGGGAGCCATGCCGAGCATGTTAATCTCTTTTCTCTGTGTTTGTCCCCAAGAAATGTTAAGGTTGATGTTCCCAATAAGTTTGGCTTTACTGCTCTGATGGTCGCTGCCCAGAAAGGCTACACCAGGTAGGCCTCCTCCTTTCTTATCTCTAAGTGGCTGGCCCTTCCACTTCGCCCAGAGGCTCTGCTCAGAGCACGGATGGGAGGGGAAAAGATGTGTGTGCAGGAGGCCCCTTCTTCTCGCTTTCCAAAACCGTACCACGTACGGGCTGCACAAAAACTCGGCTGTTTGAATCCTGAAGTTCTATACCATGCGGCAGAGAATGTAAAAATATATAATCCTATGGTGAGGAAGAGAGGTAGCCACTTAATTATATTTTGCAATATATTTTATATGTCCCATAAATAAAATATATTTAAAATATAAATATTTTATATTTAAAAAGCTGGGAAGGATATTAATTCTGGAAAACAAACTTCCCTGAGAGGTTGCTAAGATACAATTTTCAGGGATATTATTATCTCTATGCCACAAAGAAGCATACACACTAATGGCTTATTTTACAATCATATTTAATACTAAAGTGCCATTTTGAAAAAAAAGATGTATATCTTATTAAATGCTGCCATTTGGAAATATATTAAAATGGTCATTAAGGTGACAGTGAATTAGCTCGACAGAACAATGTGTTTTGTGTGGTATATTTTGTTTTCAATGAATAATTCATGTGAGGGAGAAGGGCCCCCCCCTTTTTTGATGTTGAAGAGGTAGTTTTCTGGTTTAATAATGTCCTGTCTTTGACGCCAGCTGCCCTCTGAAGGCAGAAAAGAAAGTGTGGAGATGTGTCTTCAGTATGGTGCTGTGCATCATTCCCGCATTATTGTGGGTTCCTTCCCCTCAAAGCTGTGTATCCAAGTTCCCTTCCAATTTGTTTCCTTCAGGCTTGTGAAAATCCTCATCTCTAATGGCACGGATGTGAATATGAAGAACGGAAGTGGCAAGGACAGGTGGGTGGTGGGACATGCTCCAAAATGTTCCCAGACTTCGGTTCCCAGACTTCGGCCCAGATGGTTTTTGCTTTAATCCAAATATTTGCAGCAGATTCTTTGGACAGGACTGTATCCCAAAGGAAAGATGTCGATGAACAAAGCCTGGCTTATTCATTTGTTCGCTTATTCCTTCATCCCACAGGAATGAGGTGGGCTGTACTTTCTACAGCATCCACTTGCCCTAGCTCAGTGCCCGGCACACGCTAGGTGCTCTGTGACTGGTAGCCATCACCAGCGCCGCGCTGGGCATTGGGCTGTGTTTGTGAGACTTGGGGCCCCCGCCAGGGCTCTCCTCACACTTGGCCGAACTCTCTTAACTAAGACTCTTAGGTGTTCCCAAAGAAGCACATAACAGTCACAGTCAAAGCTACGGCCCCAAGATCTTCCCTGCAGTGAAAGCATGGAGTGCAGCAGAGGAGAAATTGACAAAAAGAGCATGATACTTGGAAACCTATATTCAGACAGATGAAGGAATGCTCTACAAAGACTTAAAAATAATCAGTATTCTAGTATTAGGTTTAATTAACTGATTCGTTCTAATCAACCAGGATTTGTTGAATGGCTACTGCATGCCAGGCTCTGTGCTTGGTGCTTGGGTAGAACAACACAGAAAATGCAGGGGTTTTGCTCCAGGAGCTTAGAATCACATGGTACATACAGCTCAAAGGTGTGCACCCTGCAAACTAGTATCTAAACAGTAGCTACAAAAACACAGGTCACCTTTGGTGGGCCGCAAGGAAAGTGTACATTTCTGAGCTCAGAAAGCCTACCCGCTACACCCTCTGAACACACACAGTGATAGATTTTAAATAAGATTACAAAAAATCATTTAGAAGTTTGAGGCGTCTGGGTGGCTCAGTCGGTTAAGTGTCTGCCTTCGGCTCAGGTCATGATCCCAGGGTCCTGGGATGAAGCCACGAGCGTGTTGGGGCCCCCCACTTGTGCTCTCACTCTCAAATAAATAAATAAAAATCTTTAAAAAAATCATTTAACAATTTAAAAGGGAGTTTTCCATGTAACTCTTAGGTTAATTTGGAGTTAAGCCATCAACTCAAGAAGTTTGAAAAAGAATAATACCAACTTAAAAAGGACAAAGAAAATAACCTTGAGGGGTAGGAAAGAGGAAAGAATTAAAAGAAATTGATTAGAAAATAGGAAGATTGTTGAAACATTTAAGAACAAAAGATGTAAGAGCTGCTTAAAAAAAAAAAGCTTATACAATAAAATGGACCAATTGCTTATAAATCTAAGAAGAAAAAATCAGAATTTAGAAATGCTACATGGCTGTGGCTATAGAGAAAATCTTTTGGAAATTTAAGAAGAAAAAAATAGACTTTTGGAAGGGTACTTAACAGTGGTGATAGAGGAAATCTAAATGTAAAAAGAAAATGGTGTGCTGTGTCTATGCTAATAGATGTGATAATTTCACTGAAATTCTCTTTTCAGTGGTACTTTTTCTGGGGAAATGTAAATCTTCACAAAAAGACACAAAATCTAAAACAACCAATATCCATGCAAGAAGTTAGAAAACTTATTAAGGGATTATCTATGAAATAGACTGTGGCTTAACTGCTGTGCCCATGAGTTTGTGAGGATTGTAGGTTAGGATTGTAGATAACTTATTTAACAGAGGGATAGCTGGAATATCCCAGAGGATAACCTTACTGCTGAAGTCTGAGACAGAAAGAAATCTCTTCATATGTTTATATGCGTACAGGTATTTATGTCTCTTCCATCCTAACTCGGAGGATCATGCAGGACGGTAAGGATGTCTAGACTAGGAAATTTCTTAATGCTTCCCATTAGTAGACCAAAGGTGAAAACCTCTGTATGTGTAGATGCAAAACAAAAATTGGGTGAACTCAGCACCTTTTATTAGTTAAAAGTACAGGATGCTTTCAGTCCTGGTAACAGCGTCTGGTGCATAGGACGACTAACCTCTGCTGATGGAGTGAATCCTTTGATTGCATCCTAAAAGCTTGTTTATCATTTCAGACGATCAGCCAGTATCATTCCTAGTATTGACAGATTCCTTTTAAAAGTTAGTAGTGAAGTCCATAGGAGTGGTTGAGAACCAGATAGTTCGATGTCAAATCCAGATTCCCCTGTGGTCAGGGTGTATGACCTTGGGCAGGTCACTTAACCTCTGTGGGCCTCAATTTCCCCATCTACAAGATAGGGATAAGAGAAGTACTTGTAGAATTGTGAATGTTTAATGAGTTAATACAAGAAAAGTGAGTAAAACAGTGCCTGGCATATGGTAACTCCACATTATATTTTGTTATTTCATGATTGGTATTTTGGAGTGCTGGTCAACCTGGTGAGAGATGAAATGGGAGTAAGAGGCATGGCTCCTCTCTCACAGTGCCCAAGTGAATCAGCTTTCAAATACTTGGACTTAATAAGGAGGTTTAGTAAAGTGGCTAGCTACTATTTAACAAAAAAAATTTTTTTTCCTTTGAGGGAAATAGAATAAATAATATCTAACAGAAATGAGAAATTTTGTATTAAAAAAACCTATAAAAATTAGGTTAAAAGATTTAAAGATTTAAAAGGGACCTATACCATATGCCAGAATGGCAAGATCGAAGGCTGTAAAATTTTCAGTTTTTCCTAAATGAATATATAGATCCAGCATAGCCTCAAATGGAATTATTCTTGGGAGCCTGTCAAAATGGTTTTGTAATTTACCTGGAAGAACAAATGGATGACACCAGCTATTAACTTTGTTGAAGAGAAATGTGGAAAGACTTTTGACAGTTATTAAAATGCCTTATAAACTTATAGGAATCAATGTAGTATGAGATCGGTACAAATAATTGAAAAAAAGATGTATAGAATGAACTAGAAATAGTTCTTCATGTACGTCAGAACTTAGTACGTGATGATGGGAGCAACACAAACTAATGAGGGGGGTGTTAGAAAAGGTTATATGAAGAAAAAAAGTTAAATTCTGGTCTTCTATAGCATGCATCAAAATAAACTCCAGATGCTTTAAGAATTAAATGTAAAAGAACCATAGAAACCACAGCATATGTCTATCTGATCTTATAATGAGAAAGGCAAAATCATTGAAATAAATCACTAAGGAGAAGATTAAGGGTACATAACACTTTTTTTTTTAAAGATTTTATTTATTTATTTGACAGAGAAAGAGAGAGCACAAGTAGGCAGAGTGGCAGGCAGAGGGAGAGGGAGAAGCAGGCTCTCCGCTGAGCAGGGAGCCAGATGTGGGGCTCGATCCCAGGACCCCAGGATCATGACCTGAGCCGAAGGCAGCCGCTTAACCAACTGAGCCACCCAGGCGCCCCGTACATAACACATTTTTAAAAATTAATTACAAAGTTAAGGGTAGTCTGGGGAGAGATTTGCAAATATAGACAAATGACTGGCATATTTAATATAGAGAAGATACACATACCTACCCCCCCAAGATACACAGTAGAAAAGAACAGTTTACACAGACAATTCATAGCAGAATAAATTAAAAATTTAATATGCAAAAGTGCTAGTAGTAAAAAATTAAAACCTGACTGTCCTATTGTTAATTAAAAGATGATAGTAGTGTTGGTTTAGGTGAGTAAAATGGACACTTTTAGGTGCAATCGATAAAATTGTAAATTGACATAACCTCTCTAGAAAGCAGTGCATCTAAAGGGAGCCTTAAACATTTGCATTAAGCATCTGGCAATATGCATCAGAAGCAAGCACCTCAAACCCTGGGCAGGTGAAGGGCCATGTTTGTCTCTACCAGGAGTTTCCAAGAAATGAAGGCCTACGTAAGGATACAGAGATGTGGACATCGGGTTCCACTCCAGCTCAGCTCAGGTTTGGGCCTCAGAGCTGGACATTCTATTTATCACTCAGAGAGCTTTGTAGAATTTCCCTACTGGAAAGACTTCCTTCGCTGCCCCCATCACCCACGGCACTCAACTCTTTATTTTGAAAAGTTCAAACATTTAGAAAAGTTGAAAGAATAGTACAGTATATTTTTATATTCTCACCACTTAGGTTTGGCAGCTGTTGACATTTTGCCCTATTTGCTTTTCTTTCTACATTTTTATTAGCTTTTTTCTCCCTACTTACCCATTTCAAGGTTAATAGGCATCATATTCCTCAATATTTCATTCAATATTTCAGTATGTTATCTTCTAAAAGCAGGGACGTTGACCTGCATAATCATCATCGTCACACCTAAGACACTTCACACTAATTTCCTGACATCATTGATGCCCTGGTTGTGCAAGTCTCCCCACTTGTCCTCCAGAAGGTCTACATGGCTCTATTTGGGGGGATGGGGACAAGACCATGATCCAACTAAGGCTCACACATTGCCTCTGGTGGTTCTGTTTAGTCTCTTTTATTCTAGCCTGGTCCTCCATCCATTATTTTGGTTTAAATATTTTTTCCTCCCAGCATTGACTTTTTGAGGAGACCAGACCAATTATCCTATAGAATGCCCTACGTTCTTGAGTTGCCTAATTGTCTCCTAGTTGTGGAGGCGGTGCTTAACTTGTTCATTCGTCCCTTTATTGCCAATAAAGTTACAATTAGGTTTAAAGGCTTGATTTGAAGCAGGTTAACATTTTTAGCAAGAACACTTATGAGCTGGTGTTGTGGCTCTAGGCTGGATCCATCAGGAATGCATGCTGTCCCACAGTTGGTGATTCTAGGTTTGATCATTTGGTTAGAGTGTGGCTGCTAAGTCTCTCCTTCGTAAAGATAATAGTTTCCCACTGAAATTAGCAAATAACCTATGGGGGTAATCATGGTGTGAATATTCTGTTCTCCATTAACCTTTTACCCAATAATTTTAGTATCCATTGATGGTGCTTGCCCAGATCAATTATTTAATTGGGAACTACAAAAGTGTGATTTTCTAATTCCATAATTTCTTCCATATTGATGAACTGGCAGGCTTGGGTGAAAAGGGCTTTCCCTCATCAATTGAGGATGGACTACCTTTTATTCTATAAAGGCAGGGAAATGTTTAATTAGTTTCTTTACATGCTAATATTTAGAGTATGGAATTGGCTTAATAGCCATCTATCGTAATGTCAAATGAGTATTTTTCTCCCCTCTATCTTTTTAGAATATCTTCACAGGCTCGTGGATGTTTTTAAATCCAGTATTTTACTCAATTTACAGTGATCCCCTTTTTTAACTGAGATAAATTCACACACTCCTTTAAAACTTGGCACTTAAAGACTAAATTAACAATGCTATATAACTGCTTCTGTGGTCGAATTCCAGAACATTCTTAATCTGCCCAGAAAGAAGTCCTGTGCTCACCGGCGGGCACTTGCCGTTTCTTCTCTCCCAGCCCCTGGAACCCACTAACCTGCCAGTTCTGTCCCCGTCGATTTGCCTCCCCTGGGCATTTCGCGTAAACAGAATCCTACGATATGTAGCCTTTTGTGTCCAGCTTCTTTTAGTTAGCGTAATGTCTTAAGGTTCATTCATGTAGTGGCATGATATCAATATTTCTTTTTCCTTTTTATGGCCAAAGAATATTCTGTTGTACGGATATGCCACATTTTGTTTATCCGTCTATGAGCTGATGGACACGACATTTCATATGAATAATTTTCATGGCTTTTCTACTCACATTAGGATTTCTAGGTTTAAACCAGGCAGAGTAAAACAGGGACCTGAGTTTGGCGGCTGTACTTAGAGCTATTGCTGCTTCCTCCCTATGTTGCAGTCTGATGCTTGCATGCTACGCGGGACACCTAGATGTTGTGAAATATCTCCGAAGACACGGCGCTTCCTGGGAGACCAGAGACCTAGGAGGCTGCACGGCTCTGCACTGGGCTGCAGATGGAGGCCACTGCAATGTGATTGAGTGGATGATAAAAGATGGCTGTGAGGTACGGGATCTTCCTTCTCAGCCACACGTGTCATTAAGACCTTGCAGTGCCGTTCCACAGGGTGTAGGAGAAGCAGAGCCTTATGTGTGTGCCTTTGATTAGCTGAACTTAGAAATGCTGCAGAAAGTTCTTTGACTTACCAGTAAGAAGGTTTCTGAAGCCCTGGGGAGAAAAGGTCATTATAGAATTGATGTGATGGTGAGGCTTCAGATCATCACGGAGGTTTGTCTTGTATAGGAAAAAAGAAACTGCTGACTCCAGAGCTGGACCTGATGATGCTTCTACTTTGTTTATGCCTTTGCTCATTCACTCATCGTCTCTTCATTCAATCTGTCCACAAAGCTTTACTGAGCACCTGCCATGGATGGGATGCTAGCTTAAGTCCTGGAGACACAGGACGTCAAGAACTCTTAAAGCCATAGTGCTTCTTACTGCTCTTAGAATGAGACTACTTTTATTTGTGGTTTGCTTTAAAGATTAGCCATTACAAAACCTTTCCCAAGAGCAAACTGACCATATCACAAACAGAGCATATCAGCTCCTCGTGCCTTTACCTTGAAGCAGGCGTTTGGGTGCCCTTCTGGTCTCGTGTTATCAGATGGTGCAGATTTGATTTAGCAAATAGAACCGGCATTGTTTGGACTTCTGTAGCTGTTTGAAGATGAGTCAACAGAATTAGCTCAATTACAGTAACGGCTGATAACTTTGAGAACTTTAGTTCAAGACTCGAAAGAAGTTAAATAAAAATTTCAAGGCATGGAAATAAGGAATGGTAAACAAAATGCTATCTTGAGATTGCCAGATGGTGTAGAGTATGGAGAAATTAAACTGATGACCTGGAAAATAAACTCAAATTGAGAAGAGTCATGTCTCCTGGAAGATGTTAGCTGATTTGTTCTAGCTTGTCTCTGAAGTGTGATTGAGGGAAAGCCTGGCTTTTAGCAATTATGGGGTCTCACTGGTTCCCACTGCTGCCTGCAGAGGGCTGAAGAAAGGGCCCTTTGAAGGAAAAACCTCTGTGGTTAAGATAATTCCCTTTTATTACATTTCTTGTTTTTTTTTTCTTTTCTTTTCGAAACATGCACAAGAGGTCGGAAGGATTAACATGTGGGCCTCAGTGGTAGGCGGGGCCGCACTTGCCTTGTGTGGTGGTGAGAGCCACAGTCGTCTTGTTTGGTTTATGATGAACTCTGCTCATGCTTTGGTCCCAGTAAAAGTCTGTAGTTAAAAATGAAGGTTGACCTTTGCTGAAAGAAGGGCAGGTCTCTGCCATGAACATTTAAATACTGTAATTTTGGAAACATAGACTTTCTGGGCTTCAGATATGTGCACGTTTATTTGTGGGTAGATTCTATCTTTTTCTGTAGCCCTCCAGCTACATGGATGTTGCCACTAAAGATTTCCGTGTGGTCGGCTGGTGGCAGATAGAGGATATCAACAGGAGTGCTTCCATGTTCTCGGCAGAGAGGCCACCCCATGTTTGGGTGGCAATAGTTAGGATCTGGGAGCCAAGCCAGGCATTGTGGCCACCATTCTTGAATATAATGATTTTCTACTGACAGTGACCGACTTGCATGGGGAACCGCCTCTACATTTCATGACCACGTGACCTCAGGAGAGGCATTTGACTTCTTGGAGATGTGGCTTAATCACTTGTAGACCAGCAATAAAAGCACCTACCCCATTTAACCCTCAGACCCAAAAGAGAAAATGGGGGTGAAAGTTCACCGAAGACCACATAAAGCACCATGTAAAACAAGGGGATGATTTTATTATTTAAACATGATGGAGTCTGCTGCTCAGAGGTTGTTATTCGCATGAGAAAGAACTGCAAATCCTAATGATATTGAGTGGATAATCTCATACATATAAATAACCTGAAACATTCCAGGGACTTTGGCAGTTTCTAGTTTGTTAGTCCATTCTGGTGTTTCACTAACATGTTTGAATCATTCTTCTGTAACAGAATTTAGGGGGGTGTGTGTGCATGCATACACACACATATATATTTATTTTGGTATCATTCTTCATGGGTTGGTGAGGCCTTCACTGGAACTGGAGGAGGCAATGCTCACATATTCTAGAATGTGGCTTTTAAAATATGACCTTGAGAGCTTTCAATCACTGGGTTATTGGGAAATGGCCATCTTATTACGAGTCAAATTAAGTTTGGAGAAGGTATTAGGTTGGTTAACTTCTCAGATTGGAATTTATGTAGTAAAGCTGGTTGCTTTGTGTTGATTCTACTTGTAGTTCTCCTGCTTAAAATTAATCCATATTGATAGGTATAAGGGTGTGTATATATATTACTGTCTTGTTCCAGAAGGGATTTAAAGCTGCTTACAGAGATACTTACTTATCTATCCCGTCTTTCAACCATTTTTTTTTAAAGATTTTATTTATTTATTTATTTGAGAGAGAGAATGAGATAGCATGAGAGGGGGGAGGGTCAGAGAGAGAGGCAGACTCCCTGCTGAGCAGAGAGCCCGATGTGGGACTCGATCCCGGGACTCCAGGATCATGACCTGAGCCGAAGGCAGTCGCTTAACCAACTGAGCCACCCAGGTGCCCTCAACCATTTTTTTTTTAAGATTTTATTTATTTGAGAGAGAGAGTGCACAAGCAGAGGCAGGGGCGGGGCGAGAGGAGGAGAAGCAGACTCCCTGCTGAGCAGGGATCCTGACGCAGGGCTTGATCCCAGGACCCTGGGATCATGACCTGAGCTGAAGGCAGACGCTTAACCGACTGAGCCACCCAGACGCCCCCATCTTTCAACCCTTTGAACCAAATGTAGATGAAGATGCCAGTGGGATGTCCTAGGGCCTCTCAGCACCCTATAAAGTCCTAACACAGCATCTCACTGCATGTGAATGTTACTTTAGCACAGTTCCCTGGATCCCTATTTACCAAGTCGCAATCCTTATGGGCTATCCAACTCAGGGGCATTTGCGCAAGTGAATGTTCCTTTGTAAGTTTCTGATGAATATTTTTAAGGAAAAAGACACTGGACTAAGAGCAGCTCTTCCTCTGGCATAAAGGTAGACGCTGTGGACACAGGCTCAGGATGGACCCCACTCATGAGAGTCTCTGCAGTCTCTGGAAACCGGAGTGCAGCCTCCGTGCTGATCGAAGCTGGAGCGGACGTGAACATGAGAGATAAAGATGGAAAGACCCCGCTCATGGTACGCCTCCCTGCAGAGCACAGCCCGGCTTTGTGTGTGGGATTAAGGTCAGAGCTGCTTCTATAATTAGGCAATTCTTGTGAATTCAGCTGTGTATGAGCCCTGGGTTTTGGCTGTCTATATATTTCCCACTGGCCTGTTAATAAAGGCATGACAATGTCACTACAATATTTTTGTTCTTTTTACAACTATTTCTTTAAGGATTACCAGCCCCAGGCCCCCAGGCCATTGTAGCATCCTAAACAGATCTGTTCAACAGAGAACACGCTGCTTTCTTGGGCTGGCCTGGCCTAGCGTTTCTCATGTCATTGTAGTGCGGAGGAAGGCAGACTCGGCTTCCGTTTCCCTTGCCCTCAGCCTCGCTGCAGAGTGAGAGCATGTGTCTGTCCTGCGAGGCCACAGTGGTCCTGGGTGGCTCTGCCTTCTTGAGAAAGCCTCTGGGCGATTTCCGCAGGCCCACCTGCATGGGGTCCACCCTGGCCACTGGCCTCGTCCTCTGTGGGGAAGGCAGACTCGCTCACACCCCACTGTCTTTTGTTTCTTAGGTGGCCGTGTTAAATAATCACGAGGAGTTAGTCCAGTTACTTCTTGACAAAGGAGCAGATGCAAGTGTAAAAAATGAGGTAAGGAGCTCAATCTTTATCTAAAGCCTTTTCCTGGAGGAGGAGAAAGAACACACACACACACACACATACATATATATGTTGTATATTATTATATACATGTAATTTTTATTGTTTTCACTTTCAGTTCGGCAAAGGTGTCCTAGAAATGGCCAGAGTTTTTGACAGACAGGTTGGAATATTCTTTTGGATTTTTGAGGCTAATTTTATGGTACTTTAAAATAACCACAAACCTTGGATGACATTCACCTGTTTTTGTTTATCTAGAATGTGGTCTCCTTATTAGAAGAAAGGAAAAGAACCCAAATGGCAAAGAAGTAGTCTGTCTGCTGACCAGGGCGCTACTGACTTTGAAAGCCTAAGAGAAACAACGTCAAAACCCGACCGTTGAGCTAGAGATGAAACTCCGCGTCTTTTGAGGCTATACATTTGATTATTTATTTAGTTGAAGATTCACAGTGAATTTTGTGACGTACAACTGTTCCCACTTTGAAATACATCTTCTTTTTTTTACCTAAGCGCGTGTGCCTGTGGGGTCGTCATTGGGTGTCTGCCGCGTGGGGATGTTTTCTTGCACTTGCGCCTTTTGGAGTTAGATGCAAATCCAAATATTTATGTCCTGGAGCTGCACAGACAGACACGGATCTCCCACTTCCCGCTCCTGCCCCCGAGCTGTCCTCTGAGCCACTCTGGGACCTTGTGGAAATTCTTCCCCTCATGTGTTTTCAATTATGACCTCCCTTCCCGACTTCAGGCCTTCCAGGCCCTGCTGTCAGGCCGCTATTCCCTTCTGGAGTGACGCTCCTGGAAGCCCAGGAGGCCACGTGAAAGGTTTTCTCCTCAGCTGTTGGGCTCACATCAAAGTAAAAAAAACAAAAACAAAAACAAAAACGTATTTCAAGACTCCGATTCCACTCTTTTAGAGGTGTCTGATGGAGGATCAATCTTTCTAGAACAGACCTGAGAATGTGTTTGCATATCCGTATGCCCTGACAATGAAAGACCCAGCCTGCTGGCATGTTGACGACCATGCCAAAGAGAAGTATATTAAAGTCAGCGTCCAGAGCAGAAGGGTTTTCGATGCTGATCACACAGTTGGAAGACAAGTAGGCATTAACCACAGCTAGGTCTGCTGGTTGGGAGCTTAGACACACGTGTGCGGGAGCTTGAACTCAGCAGATGCGCGTGAACGTGAGCCAAGTGAGCGAGGAGACCACATGCATTTTGTGTCTCCAGAGAGAAGCAGGTTAACTCGGCCCGAGGAGAAGACTAGCTACCAAGGTCTGCATGGGAGTGGAATTTTCTCTGTAAGGTAAAGCCCGATTAAAAGGTAATTAAAGCTCCAAAGCTTTGGGGAAAGGGCACAGAGACAAAGCACAGTTGATTTTATTGATGTTGGCAATTCTCAGCTTTATTCCGTAGTTTCTAGAACATCCACCTCAGGAACTGGGTCTGTGGGTCATAGACTGTCCTCTCTTTACACATTTCATGAGTGTTTTACCTTTTGTACGAATGCATATTCCTTTAAATTTGCTAGATTAACTTTTTAAATCTCTCTCCAAATCGGAGTGTAGTCACAACGTCTCACAGCCCTTTTCCCCCCATGATCAATGTTGACCTTCATCTTCAGTTCATTTCTCAGTCTGTTGTAGATCCTGTTCACGAGCCCCATCTGTGGCAAGAGCACATGCCCCTTCTCATTGACAAAATCCTGGAGACGTCCTCCCATCCTCCTGACAGAAGCCTTGGCCATACAGTGGGATGACTTTGGTCAATGAAATGGTAATGGAAATGGCTCCTGCCCTTCTGGGCGGAAGTTTTACAAATCCCCACATCTCACTTCCTTCTGCCACAAGACCAGCTGTGACTCAGGAGCAGGTACTCCATCAGCCCAGGGCCCCAAGGAAGAGCCAGAGTTAGAGTTTACCCCCGGATGTGAGTAAGAAATAATCCTCTTGTGGTTTGCTATTGCAGTGCAATTTAGCCAAAAATGACTGCCTATAAGATCTTGCCATAGGTGAGTTCAATTTTCCACAAATGATGTTCGCATCTCTCGAGTCCTGTGGTTTCCGGCCTTCTTCAGATCTTTAAAAACTCAGGAATAGATACTGAGTTTTCTCAAATGTCTTTTCAGTGTCCCTGGTAATCCTAATATGGCATATTTCCTGAAAATCTGTCAATTCGGTGACTTGAATAAGTAGATTTAAAAATATTGAACCATCCTTATATTCCTGAGACCTCTCACTGATTTACAGTGGACGGTTGGATTCTAGATGTTCCTATGCTTTGTGTATGTGCTTTTCATCTTTTTCCTTAGTGAGATTAGTGATTTGACTTGTGTTTTAATTTCCCCAAAGACACAACCTATGGTTTGTTGTACCATTTGGAATTTGAGTTTTACTTTGTGGCTTAATATATAAAATTATATATATATATAATAGTTATACCTATATAGTTATATATAATAGTTATCTATACAGTTATATATAATAGTTATATATATAGTTTAGTTTTATATATAGTTTGACATATAGTCTGTGTATATAGCTTTCTTTTTCAGAGGCACTTTGAAAGAAGGCATATTCTGTATGTTTGAAGTATCTCAATTTGATACATATCCATTTTGATTATTTTTTTTATTATGTTCATTTAGCCAACAT
Organism: Mirounga leonina; assembly: GCF_011800145.1. Taxonomy (NCBI): domain Eukaryota; kingdom Metazoa; phylum Chordata; class Mammalia; order Carnivora; family Phocidae; genus Mirounga; species Mirounga leonina. Next base: position 47,885,585 of record NW_023270265.1, read on the forward strand.
ATAGTATGTTATTAATTGGGGTCTTCTAGGTACTTGTTTTCTGCCTACTTGCTTTGATATGGGTAGAAGGTGGTAAGAATAAAGACCCCTTGTTACCATTCTGTATATCTATTTTTCTTTGTATTTTCTGTAGTTCTTTATGAAATTGGATTGTTTCTCAAAAATCTAAAAATTTCTACTACACTCAGATTTTCATTCTGGAGAAATCTGATGTCCATGTTTCTACCCCGCATGCTTTTTTGAATTTCTCTTTTGTAAATAAGGTGAGTTTTCAAAAAAAAAAAAAAGATTTGGATAGGTTATACATTTACATTGTTCAAAACAAGTATCTGGTCCCCCTTCCCTGACTCCCCCCCCCCCCCCCCACGCATGTTAAGAGACACCTTCTTTCTTGTGCCATCATCTGACTGGTTTGTGTGGACTGACAGCACCTGACCCCTGACCACCACTCTTTTTAGTTTCTTATGGACTGTTCCAGATCTTCCCTGTGCCTCTATAAGTGGGTGAGAATACAGATAAGGGGTTTTCCTTTCCCCATTTTTGTGACATTGTCAGTAATGAACGAGACACGTCTTTATATTTACCTGGATACCATTTATTGGATATAATATTCTTAACAATGGCTTTCTCTACGGAAATAGCAGGTTGTTACCTGTAGAACCCCAATATGAGAAATGTGTACAAAAGCAACAGACTGTAACGTGAAAGGTATGTGGAAAAACAGCCGACTGAAGCATTATAAACGGACGAAGCACGATGAACTTAAGGAACTGGTCTATTTCGTAGCTGTAAGTGTGCTGTGCTGAGTGGCCTGCAGCTTAGTGTTCAAGAGTTTTACTTAACAGTTGCCAGACACGCTCAAACCATGGGTCTTCCCCACAACCTCCCAATTCAACCTGATAGAAGGTCTGCCATTCCTCGTCTTGCCTTGGACTCTTAGAGGATTTTCTGTCTTTCTAATTTGATACTTTTTTTTTCTATCATTGCCCTACTTACATGCTTGCTTATAGGCCATGAACTTGGATGTCATTCTGCTTCTTTGTGAAACTGAAAAAATCACAAGCTATTTATTATTTTGTCTGGATTTAAACTGCGCTTAAATTGAGGACTGAATAAATTATTTTCTGGAAGGAAACTCACAGGGGGAGCGTAAGACAGGTTTTTTGCTGATGATGTGGAAAATCAGGATGGGTTCCAGACTATTCGACTCTTTGACCTGGAAGAGCTGAGGCTCACTGAGAATTCCTTTCACTGTGCGGTAAATCTCCAGGCTATCACTACCCATTATTGAATGTTATAACAATTTTATATGCAGTATTTTGTCTCCTAGTTTTTCTCCTATGCAACAGGCTCTTAGGGCTGGACTGTCAGCTGCTAGTTCTGTCCCAAGAGTAAGGAGGGGATTTCCATCCGTGTGTAGGTAAATGGCTTCTGGAAGCATCCTCACTGCACAGAAATGGTTCTTAGCCTGGGGCTCACTGACCTTTCCTGGTGTGTAACTTGTATCACTATCCGAGTTTCCAAATAGGTTTTCGAGGAAGAGATGTCAACAGAAACTGTAGAGTGAGTCAAGAGAATTGTGCCATCGGAGATGAACTGATTTTCTGGGGGTGGGGGTGATGTGCCTGTGGGAAGCGCTCTGCTGGATTCAAAGCTGGGGCGTCGCTGGTGGGCTTGTTCTGAGCCGCCACTCTGGAGAAGGGTGGGCTTTGTGCGTCCAGTGGCTGGGCTGGTGGGGTAGCCACACCCTGCCCCAGCCCCCACTCGGGCTGACCTACAGGAGCTCTGAAGGCAGAGATTTGTCACACGGAGGGGCATCAGCACTAGGTTTGGTGTGGAAAAGGGACCGGCCTCTGGGTGCTAAGAGGCAGACGTACTAGCCTCAGCTGCTTGTGTCCGACGTGTGTATGTTCCTGAGTCATGGGGGGAGTGACTGTAGCAGCCTGGGGCAGGCCTCTGGGGTGGTGGGGAGGACAAAAGATGGCAGCTGCAGTGTCTCCCACCAGTCAGCCATAGCGTGTGAAGTCCCATCTGGGGGTCAGCACGGCACCGTGAGACTTCTGGGGAGGGTTGGTATCCTGTTTATCTGGGTCACTTGTGGCTAGCTGGGGTCCTACTGATGGCAGGGAGGAAGGAGCTCCAGAGCGAGTCTGCCCTGGGCTTGCTGCTTCCAGAACACCGAAGGGAGCCCTCCGTTGCAGAAGTTCTCAATGAAATCAGCCTCATGAGGAAAGACTGCCAAGGGGTCAGGTTTCGTGAGAAAGATCCAGCCCAGCTGCCCAGGCATCTTGCCCTTTTAGTTGTCAGGGTCGTATTGGCTCAGAATGCTTAGTAAACATCAACTGAGAGATGGCAGGAAGGTGCTCGGGCGTTCTAGCTGGCCCAGCACCAGGCTCTCTGCAGCACCAGGGGAGATCACAGGCTCCTAAGAGCAGCTTCACATGGATCAGAGTTTTTGCTGTTTCTCTTTGAGGGGATACAGCGATTGTGTTGTATGGATTTGCGGGAGAACAATGGCCTATGGTTTCAGCCTGAGAATTCGTAATAAAGTTAAGAAGGCATAAAAAATGTCTCCTCTGAGACCAGTCAGGAGTATTTATGCTCATGTAGTTTAATTTGTTGCTTTTGTGGTTTCTGTGATGTCATCCCACATGTGTAAGCTGGAAAAATTCACACTGGGAAGTGTAACCTCTGTATGCATATTTGGACAATGGAAAATGTTATGCATTGTTTCTCTTGGTTGCTACACATCTGATTCCATGTGTCAGGAAAACAAACTGTTACCAAAAAATTCAGGAGATAAACTTTTAAAGAGCATGCCTGGAAAATTAGCCCTATACTTCCCAGTAAGTGGGGTCATGTAACCTACAACTGTAACAAGACAGGGGGAAGAAAAAAGTGACTACCCTCAGGGCCTATTTTGGGTCTAGACATGTTAAATTTCTCAGTGATGGCCTTATTAACTCAAACCAACCCTTATGCACGCCTATAGAACCTTTAAAAATATTAAAAATAGACTGCCATGGAAATATAAGTATTGATTTTTTTGTTTTCACATCTATAACGATATAAAAAGGGAGAGGTACACCTCCCCCCCGCCCAAAAAAAACCCCTGGCTCTTTTCCTAAGTTATATTAAAATGGAGCTTATTGCTAAAATGCTTCATTTGATAGGTTCTGCATCTTGGAAGTATTGTTCCTTTAATATCTGCATATTGGTCAGGGGATGTTAGGTTTAAACATGTTCTTATCCAGAAATAACTTGCAAGGCTCTGTAAATGCAATCTGTACTGTAGAGATAGGAATGTGTCATCCATGACATGGTGTAAGATCACAGCGTTAACCTTTTTTAATACCAAAATATTCCTGGTTCTCTGAAATGGAAGCACAGGAATTCTAGCTAAGGATTTAAAAAAAAAAAAAAAAGACAAAAGACAAACTTCACATCCTCTTCCTCACAATAGGAGGAGGGGCTAAAATGACAGATCTAAAGATCTGGGCATCTGTAAAGATAATACCCACATAATGCACCATAAAAATTCTGTAAACTTTCAACAGCATGTGTTTTGGCCTTGATACAGTTGCCAAATGTACTCTCAGTTACAGTAATTCTGTAGGTATTCAACAACAGTAATACCTTCTAACATGGCTTTGCCTTTTCAAGCAATTAAGAATTGTATGATGGAATGTAGTAGAACTGGGCTCCCTTTTGTGTGTTTGTGACATGGATTTATTCAGTTTATCTGCGATCATGAATACTATGTTGCCTAGATACAGTGGAGGACACCGGGAGAGTTCAATGCAGTCTTGTTTTCCGGAAGGCAAACCAATTCTTGGTATATTTTGTCTCTGCTTCGAGGCATAGGAAAACCGTTGAAATGACCCCAGCTGAAGTCTTTATCATAAAACACTCAGTGAATTACGGAACTGTTGTCAACTGCCTTCTAATGTGAAAACGAGTCCCATATGACCCTACTAGAAGGCAGAGGCATAATGGCATTTTACCTTGTGTGAGTATTTTTGTAATTTCCATGCCATTGGTGCAGGCAGTTTCAGGATCTTGTGAAAACGGCTCCCCAGTCAGACATTGGAAGAGTAAAAGGTTGAAGGGGCTGCTACCCAGGACCGCATTTCATGCATATTTAGGATTAGGAAATTGATTTCCTTATCACATTCTGCGATGCTCAACAGGTAGGTTGTGAGGGTTTAAAAAAAGGATTCAGATCTTATGCTAAAAATATCTTTCAGAGATTGCCACAGCCAAGCTGGGAACATAGAACGCCCCCTAAATAACGGACTAGTAACTTGGATGGCAGACTCCGCCTGCCACACGGGGTTCCATTTGGTTGTAGTTTTTGTGGGCAGAGGGAGTCTGCCTAATTTTTATCTACAGCATTGATTCACTAGATCTGGTTACTGGTTCACATCTGAAAATAGTTATGGTCCCATGGAAAGCCGCCTCTGTCTGTCTGAACGCAGAATCCTTGTACTGTAATTTGCTCAGCTCCGAACAGTACAGCGGGCCGGGGGTTTGCAGTGCCTGGGCAGTAGCCTGCTTGTACAAACGCCCCCCTTCCCCATCTAAATAAGGTCCGAGGCCAGCATGGTGGGAAGGGCAGTGTTTCTGTAAAGCAACGGTCTTGGCCTGCTCCTCAAATGTGCTCGCAGCCTGCGAGCTCAAGGTCAAGTTTCTGCCCTGGTGTGGCCACACCTTAAAATTCCTTTCTGCTACTCAGGTTGTCTCCAGACCGTCCTGGTCAGAAGCCAGAGCCTTCCTTCCTGTCCTGGAGCTTCAAGGTGTGGCTGCTGGTGGGCTGAGGCCCGGGCTCACAGAAAGCCCAGCCCAGCCTGGACTTGAAGGCCCTGGCTCTGGGCTGAGATCAGGGGTCCCAGGGAATCACTCAAGGTTCTACCTGGGGTCTCCTGAGCTGGGTCTGCGCCATAACCACAGCCGTGGATAGTTGGGGAACCGTTCTGCCAAAAAAGCCTCTATCAGAAAGTCAACCTCCTGTCCAGAATCCCATAAAGCAAGCTATTTCAAGTTCACTAACTACTGAAAGCACACAAGCCTTCCTTCCCTGGAAAACTCAGTGATGGTAAAAATGCCTCCCACAGCGCACCGCGCTGTAGCCAGCATTTCGCATAAATTAATAATTTACAAGTACCTGAGCAAGTATACAGAGCACCATAGCACAGCACCAGCGGCAGTAGCTCGAAGTTCGGAGAATAATGGTGTTTTAAACATTAAAAAAAAATCCTAAAAGTTGGTACAAAAAACGAACTCCAACTGGAGTTGAACGATAGTGCAAACTTCTGTCTTCACTGTCGGAAAAAAGGTGTCGACTTGCTTCTCACTTGGTGTAGGCGGCGTGGGGGGGTCTGGGCGCTTGATGGGGGTGTTTAGGAGCGGGTCTGCGGCAAGAGAAAACAAAACTGTCACAAAGGTGTAGGCGGAGCCCCTGAAAGCGGCTTCTGCGGGTGCAGACGTCTGCGGTCGGGGTCCTTCCCCGCCCTTGGCTGAGCCTTCAGGATCAGCCCCCACCCCCGGTGCTGAGGGCCGGAGACGGCTCTGGCATGTGGCAGGGTTGCGGGTCCCCTCGGGGAGACTGCTGGTGGCTTATGCCCCTGGCCACGAGAGGAACCCTCGCCAGAGCCCCACCTCCTCTCCACGAGCTGACTCTAGAACCGTGCCCACTCACTAGAAAAGATGGGAGCCACATAGGTCATCGAACCTTTTCTAGGAGCCACGTGAGAAAAAGCAAAACCTAGAGGGGACACAGTTTAGTGAAGAGTTTCACTGAACTCCGCACACGCATCGTAGCTGTACGTGTCCGTGGGGCTGTCATCAACAGGAAAAGCCCCCGCGCGACTTGGCATGTGGGGCCCTAAGTGGTCCCCATCCCGCGTGCGTCTACACTGACGGGATGTGTCGTTTCGGCAACCGGATCAGCCCGGGCACGTCTGGGGAGCAGAGCCGGGGCACGTGGGATCCCTCAAAAACGAATTCTTCTCCTTCGAGAGCAAGACCAACACCAGCTCGCACCGGAGTCAGCGGCCGGCAGAGGGGACGACGGGCCACAGCTTGATGGCATTTAAAAAGAGCGCCTTCCCCTTGTGTCCATGTAAAGCAGTGCTTTTTCTTTTGAACAAGAAAAGTAACTTTAAGACCGGCATACAAACCACAGTGAAATAATTAGGATGCTCTGCAATCTTTCTGTATTTATGCAGTCGGGAATGAAACCACTGTTCTGCCCCCTTGACCCGTGTTATCGCTGGGATTTATGAGGCCGCTCGCTCTCTCACAGGCCAAACATTTTTCCCCAAAGCTGTAATGACATCACGAATGTGTCTCTTCCCCGCTGGAGACACTGAATTACTGAGCCCAGGGCCTGGCCAACAGCCTACCTTTGGTTCTTTCGAGCTCCTACAGCAAGCTTCCTGCCAAGGGGGTATGCGTGTCAGAAGGGTGTTTTGGCTGCAGGTGTAACCTACCCATTGTGGGGAGCGAGGGGGGCCAACCTGTAGCCTTTGTCTGTTTCCAGGGTGTAAATCCTCCGGCTGTGTGAGCCGGCCACCTTCCATGGCATTTCTGCCATACAGAAATAGCCGTGTGTAACCTCCAGAACATAGGTAACGGTAAAAGGTAAAAAAGGGGTTTTGAGGCTTTTATGTTTTTCACATAACTTGTCTCAGTAGGTGTTTATGTAATAGTGGCTCAGTTTAACACCTAGCTTGCAAAATTCCTGGAAATCGAATGGCTCTCGAAAACCAGCATGGACCAGCCCTGGCCCACAGCCGGCGTGCCTCCCTGGGTCAGGAGTCTACCTTCCTCATCCTGTGGGATAGGGTAAGCGATGACCACGGCTGGGGAACAGTCTCAAAAAGGAGATTCCTTTTGTTAGTTGGATGGAGAAGCTCCCCATTGTACCAAATGTTCAGGAACTAACTCCTCACCTCACCTCCCTCATTCATATGTGACTCCCCCCGACACACCTCACCTCCTTTCTCAGGACCCCAGGGATGGGGCAGAGTTTATGAAGGTTTCCGATGGTTTTGGAGGTATGTTCAGTCTTCATAGGATCACAGCACTTGTAGCTGTTCGTCTTCATCTTTTTGGGGGATGGGGCTGGCCCATCTCAAGAGTCACTGGTTTCCCAGACACACGATCTAGGACTACTTGATCCTGGTTTCTCTTGGGACACTGGGGCTCTTGCCAAGAGCCACTGGGTGATTCCAGGGATTATAGGCTTGTGACTGCCTCCTGCTAATGCTCCTGTCTGCTTCGGCAACTCCTTTATGCTGTTCCCAGGTACTGGGGTATAGGAAGCCTGGCCTTAGACTACTGGGCCCACGTCCTGACAGGGCAGGGAAAGCACAGGTCGGTGCGGCTGCCCCACACGGTTCTGGGGAGAAAGCGATGGGCTGGGCTGTTACACCGACCTGAGGGGCACCAGGTGGAGCCGCTCAGCCTCCTGCTGTCCCAGGGTCCTGGCTGAGGCGCTGGCGAGCCGGCTGGTCTTGTTCAAAGGATCTGCAGGCAGAGGCTTCTGAGGAGGGCTTGGCTTACGAGTTCCCTGCAACAAACCACAAGATTATGTGTGATCACCCATCTCTGTGAGCTGTGACCAGAACCTGACCTCAGGAGCCACCAGAGTCCCCTGCAAAGTGGTAGGAGTAAACAACTTTCTGAACGCATCCTCTCGCCATACAAGCTGGTTGACCTTTGTTAATCTTCTTGCCAACATTTTCTCTAACATTTAACAGGTGTCTCAATAGGCTCACATAGTTACACTCAAAGGAGGGGCTCCAGATGGCACACTGGTCACAGGTCTTGGGATACAGTGGACACTGGCATTTCTGGGCCAGTGCCACCTGGAGGATGTAAGCTTTCCTGTGTCTTTAAGCTTCCTTTCGATTTGTAAAGGCCTAAAATTGAGAGGTTGGTAAAAATCCGAATCTTCCAGAATTGTGTAACAGAATTCCTTCAACTGCGAATGAATTTGCCAACACAAGTAATCATCTTTCCTCCACCACTGTGGTGTCCATATACCCAGTGATGATCCAGATGGCTGAGTGAAATGCACCAAAATTCTTCTACCAAAATACTTAGTTCAAAGAATCACAAACTCACATAGAAAATGACAACCAGGAAGAAAACCAAAGAACGTGTTTTGAGGGACAAGTGTAACTCTCTAAGGAAGCTAATGGAAAGGTCACATGGACCAGAGCATGAACTTGGGAGTGATTCTACACTGGGCTTTATCTAAACACCAATGCCTTGGGACTGTGCCGGTCACTTGATAGGCCTAAACCTCAATTTCTCCCTCCTTAAAATAGGAGAAAAAAGGGCCTATCTCAGAGCATTGTTACGTAGACTACATAAAATGATGCACAGGAGGGTGCCTGAGGGACTCAGTAGGTTAAGCATTTGCCTTCGGCTCAGGTCATGATCCCGGGGTCCTGGGATCGAGTCCCGCATCGGGCTCCCTGCTCAGCTGCTACTCCCCCTGCTTGTGCTCTAATAAATAAAATCTTAAAAAAAAAAAAAGCAACAAACAACAGTAAAACCACAAGTCACTTGTTTCAGGGGCCCCTCCCCCAGCTACCCTAAGAAGAGGGGGTGCAGAGTGGGACCTGGGGTGGGAAGTCAGTTAAGTGTTGACCGTGTTCTCCTCTTGGCCCACAGTGAACACAGGTGCCAAGACACTGCCTTCTCTGGTCCTTGGAGCCTAGAAGCCCTCACGAATGCAGGGCAGGTCTGTAGGAAATGGCGCCAAAACCTCAAGGAAGACAGGATGTCCTAGTAAGAAGATGTTCTACCTCTCTGGCACAGGACGCGCTATTCCATACTTCCAAGACCACTCAAGAGGATTTTGAAACACTTGACTTGAATTTCTCACAGTACTTACCCCACTAAAATTACATTTCCTCCGCAAATGGAGCTCAGTTGAAAGAATGCAAACGTGTATAATCACCATTGAACATATCTTTGTAAGCAGAGGAAGCAAGTCTGGAAACCACAGCTGTATGGAAAATATGCCAAGTTGAAACAAGGAGCAACGGGCCACTGACCAAGGGACAGACTTCAAAGAGACATTTCTATACCAGTTCTTATTAAAGGAAACAACACAGAGCAAATGCCTTAAGTAGGCATAAAGACCATCTAATGTGCCTGTGAGGCTGTGTCCTGAGGATGGGCTGTTTGGATATTCAACCAGGCTCTGCACAAACACAAGGGTTACTTAGCCTCTAAGTTGTAGAGGGGGTGCTAACAGGACCTTCCTCAGGAGGTTGATGTGAGGACAGAGCTATTATCTGGAAAGCTCTCTGTGCAGGTCCTGGCTCACAGGGTCCAATGAGTATGTGTAAGCTATCCTACAGCTATTGGGGAGCGAATTTACCATCTAAAGGTACCGCAATCCTACCAACAAACTTCGGGTAATAAACTATGGGAGTAAATCAAGCTCCATTTCCTGGAAGAGGGCAGAAGACTATGAGCAAGATATTAGTGTGTGATGTAAAAATGAATGTGTGCACCTATAAAACTGAAAGGCTTTGAGGTTTAAATGATTCATTACTAAATGATACTAGTTTTGCTGCTAAGAATGAATAAGTATCTGGTCTTGGTAATAAAGATAATGTCAGGTTTTTATTGCAGTGGAGAAAAAGTGAGATCCGTGTTATAATGTATCATAATATGTTTGGATTTATCACAGAAACTCAGGAGATAGGTAGCTTGGCCATTCATTCTAGTTTGTTTGGGACATTCGCAATTTATGTTTATGGCCCTGTTTAATTATTAATCACCACTCTCTCAGCTATGTCCCGGTTTAAAGGATAAATTGTACGGTCACCATAGTGACCAAAGCCCAAACCATGGAAATGCTGATCGAAAGTTCTGACATCAAACCCTGGGATCCGCAAGGCACCGATCCACTGTGAAACCGGTCACACTCGCAGATGCTGCCTAGGGTGACATGTCTACTTCCTGCCAGACCCGAATGTGAAGTTAGTGAAAGATGATGCATCCTCCCTTCTCAGATATCAGGCATGGCGATGGGAAGCCTACAAACAGGTGGGAGGAAACCCTAGCTGCACAGGCCATGACCTTGCAGGAAGGGGTAAGAGTCCTACACACCCTGTCAGACATCACTTTTCATGCTGCCTTTGTAAACCTCGGTTTCCAAGAAAAGTCCAGCCTGGCCACAAAGAGTCCTCAGAATGGAGTGGAGAAAGGACTCCAGGCCAGATTGTTCATACTCAATAAATATTCCTGTAGACCGATTAAAATTAGGAATTCAAACCCCCATTTCTCTCCCTTTTCAACTTCCAGATATTGGAGGAAAATCGAGATCCACCATTACATAGAACTGTCTCATTTGTCCATGTTCTGCTCACGTTTTAGCAGCAGTTGCATAGTTCAAAGTTTTTAGAGGGTTGAGAATACATTTTTAAATCCAAATAGAGTCCTCTGCCTTGACCACCACCATCAACCATTATTTACCTCTGTAAGCGAGAGTAAATGCGTCCTGCTTATCGGAGACCTCTCCACAGGAAGATCAGATGTTTTCACGGGAAAATGCCAGCAACGCCTCGGGTATCCCCGACGGGCCACGCAAGGCCGGGGTGCCATCAGCCTCACCATCCATACTCAGCCTCTGTCTGGCTCTGTGAGGAATACGCTTCAAGAGAACTCCAAGGATAACCAGTTCTCAGGGAAATGCGGCAATTTCTTTTTATTGTTGCTTCAGAAAAGCAGAGGTCTCGACACATCGGCTCTCTTAAAAGAACACACTAACACCTGTCTGTAAGATGACCTTGACCCTTCTTTCTGAGACTACCTGAAAACAGTACAGAAAATGCACATAAAGGAGTAATACTCTATCTTTGAGAAAAATTTACAACCCCAAACAAACATATAAAAAGGAGGCGAAGTGTCCAGCAGGCCAGGGTGAAGAAAGGTCATGAGAAGGGAGAGAATGCCTGCCATGGCCAGCCTGACAGTGGAGAGGGGAAATCCAGCCCCCCTTGCTTGAAACAGGTGTGAGGAGTAAGCAGATACCATGCTATGTCCGGGCTGAACAAGCAGCAGTGTAGACAGGCCCAGCCACCCGTGCCAGCCTGGAGCAGGGCCAGGGCCCACAGAGTCCTTGCTGGGAGCAGAGAAGGCCAGACCCCTCTTCCCTCAGAGCCTTGAGCACTGGTCTGGCCCTTCCCCCAGCTGTCTGGTGACTGGTTTTCCAGGAAGAACTGTCCACATTTAAGGAGGAGTTGGACACCCTAGGAAAAGGAAGGCAAGCGAAGAACCCACCCTGCAAAAATGTCTATCTGCAGAAATGAAAAACAGAGGCAGCAAAACTCAAATAAAACCATGAAAACCAAGGATGAAAACAGTACCGAACACAGGGCTGTGAGGGTCCTAGCTGAGGGAGATGACAAGTTCCACAGTAAAAGACCACAGCAAAGGTGACACAACATGGTGTCACTTAAGGGATCTGAGTAAAGATAGAAGAAATAGCCACATTTATTTTATAAAAACTTCCCTGAAATAAAGAGGGTCAAAATCTATGGATTAGAAGGGCACCGTTTCCCTGGTAGAAATAAATTCGACTCCTCAATAGTAAGACACAAACGACTGAAGTTACTGGACAGCAAGGAGACCAAATCATATCACTCAAAAGGGCAGGAAAAAACAGCTTCTGATTTGTCCAGGGCAGACAGAGGAAGCCCAGGTGTAAAGCAACAAAGAGCTGCAAGATGGCAAGATATACCAGGTCAACATCTCACTGCAAGAAGCAGCCTGCAGAGGTGGGTAGTACACTGAAGCTGAGAAGCCATTTGGCAAATTCGGGAAACCTAAGTTTTGGTTTTTATATCCTTTTATGGTGAGGGAGATAGGAGTCCAAGGTCAGCACCAGCCCACGTTTAATAGGAGACTATCCCCTTCCCTTCCCAACCTCTCCCCAATAAAGCCGGGCTCTACAAAGAACTATACCTCAGGTAAAAATGTTCTAGAAGCACTAGGAAACTGTAAGGAGAGTTCCCTTGGTGTTAGGCAGACCAATGTAGGAAAATAAACCTCTAACCACAAATTGCACTTGAGGACCTGAAGCTGAGATTACATCACCTCAGTGGCTCAATAAAGTCAAGCCATTTAGAGGAGTCTCAAACTAGTACTGCCTCCGGGCGCCAGGCAGAGACAAAATATATCCTCTTTGGAGGGTCACACCTTCATCCTAGACCTTAGAGAACTCCCAGATGGTTTTCTAGATAATTTTCCAGAAAAACGAGCAGCTCATAGTACAGAATTACCAAGCACACAAAGAAGCAAGGAATTGTGAAAGAAACCTCAGGAGTAAATACCCAAAGACTTCAGATTATGGAATTACTTGAACACATTTTCTGTGTTTAAGGAAATAGAAGACAGGTCAGCATATTTGAATAATAAGGAAAATTTCTAGAAAGAAAAAGTAAATAAAACATAATTGCACCAAAAAGAATAAAATACCTAAGAATACCCTTAACCAAGGAGGTGAAAGACCTGTACTCTGAAAACTATAAAACACTGATGAAAGAAATTGAAAAAGACACAAACAAATGGAAAGATATTCCATGTTCGTGGATTGGAAGAATTAATATTATTAAAATGTCCCTAATGCCCAAAGCAATCTACAGATTCAATGCAATTCCTAGCAAAATACCAACAACACTTTTCACAAACTAAAACAGATAATAGTAACATTTGTATGGAACCACAGAAGGCCCCATTAGCCAAAGCAACCTTCAGAAAGAAGAACGACGCTGGAGGTATCACAAGCCCAGATCTTAAAATATACGACCAAGCTATAATGACCAAAACAGTATGGTGCTGGTGCAAAATGGACACACTGAACAATAGAACAGAACAGAATGCTGAGAAATAAACTCATGCTTATCTGGTCAATCTATGACAAAGGAGGCAAGAATATACAATGGGGAAACAAGTGTCTTTAGTAAATGGTGCTGGGAAAACTGGACCACTTTCTTACACTACACACAAAAATAAACTCAAAATAGATTACAGACCTAAATGTGAGACCTGAGATCATAAAACTCCCAGAAGAGACCATAGGCAGTAATCTTTTTGACATCGGCTTTAGCAACATTTTTCTAGATATGTCTTCTTAGGCAAGGGAAACAAGAGTCAACTATTGGGACTACACCCAGATGAAAAATCTTTGTACAGCAAAGGAATGAACAAAACAAAAAGGCAACCTACTGAATGGGAGAAGATATTTGCAAATGACAGATCCAATGAGGAGCTAATATCCAAAATATATAAAGAACTTGCACAACTCAAGACAAAAAAAAAAATCCAGTTAAATCATGGGCAGTGTGGGGCACCTGGGAGGCTCAGTCATTCAGCGTCTGCCTTCGGCTCAGGTCATGGTCCCAGGGTCCTGGGATCGAGCCCCACATTGGGCTCCCTGCTCTGTGGGGAGCCTGCTTCTCCCTCTCCCACTCCCCCTGCTTGTGTTCCCTCTCTCGCTGTGTCTCTCTCTGTCAAATAAGTAAATAAAATATTTTTAAAAAACATGGGCAGAGGACCTGAATAGACATTTTTCCAAAGACGACCTATAGATGACCAACAGACACATGAAAAGATGCTCCACATCACTGATCATCAGGGAAATGCAAATCAAAACCACAATGAGATACCACCTCACACATCAGAATGGCTAGTATCTGAAAGATAAGCAATAACAAGTGTTGGTGAGAATGTGGAGAAAAAGGAACCCTCATGTACTGTTGGTGAGAATGTAAGTTGGTGCAGTCACTGTGGAAAACAGTATGGAAGTTCCTTGAAACATTAAAATAGATATATGATTCAGTAATTCTCCTACTGGGTATTTACCCAAAGAAAATGAAAACACTAATTTGCAAAGATCTATGCACCCCTATGTTTACTGCAGCAGTATTTACAGTAGCCAAGACATGGAAGCAGCCCAGTGTCCATCGACCGATGGATGGATAAAGAAGGTGCGGTACAGATGTACAATGGAATATTAGTCAGCCATAAAAAAGAATGAGATCCTAGAGGGTATTCTACGAAGTGAAATAAGACAGAGAAGACAAATACCCTACGATTTCACCTGTGGAATCTAAACGTGTAATGAAAAAACCCAAACAAATGAACAAATAAAGCAGAAACCAATCCATAAATACAGAGAACAAAACTGGTGGCTGCCAGTGGGGGCAGAGGGAGGAGAATGGGCAAAAAGGGGTGAAGGAGTGGCGGGTACAGGCTTCCAGTAATGGAGCGAATAAAGCACGGGGATGAAAGGCACAGCACACAGAATACAGTCAACGCTCCTGTAACGGCGGCGTATGGTACCAGCTGGGAGTGACGCTTGTGAGCCCAGCCTCACGTACGGAGCGGTCGGAGCCCTGGGTTGTGCACCCGAGACTAATGTCGCATTCTGCGTCAGCTGTCCTTTAATAAAAAAAAAAAAAGTAAAACACAGGTGAATGTAAGTGCAAACTGTGTGAAGCCAATTGTAATTTGATACCATTTATGTAAATCGAAAAACACGGCATATTATATACTCATCGGATATATATCTATGTGAAGATATTGAAAGGTTCTATAGAAAAATTAATACCAACCGTTAAAAGTGATTGTATCTGAGGTAGTCACAGTGACTTTGTCTGGACTGCTTTGTTTTTCCTTTTTTTTTTTTTTTCCCAAAAGGAAACTGTGCATGTCACGTATCTGAGATTTAAATAGGCACATAGAAGAACATGGAGATAACAATGGGTTGTTTCTGTGTAGTGTAGTGTAAATGTGGTGAGTTCTAGATTATTTTCACTCCTGTGTGTTTTAAACATCTTAAGAACTCATGACAACAAAAAGGAAAATAATTTCAACCTTTGGGCCAAAGAAAAAAAACACAAGGGGAAGTGTAGGTGATTTTAAAAATATAAATATTGAGAACAGTACAAATCAGAACCAGTGAGCATGGATAATGCAGTGTTTGGAGGGAAATTCCTAGACTCCTGTGCTTATTTGATAATGTGTGCATAAAATAGTGAAGTATGAACAGAAATGAAGTAAGGGTCTAAGAAGTTAGAGAAATAAACCTAAGGATGAAGTGAAATGATAAAGGAGAAAAGAATACATTAGAAAAATGAATAGCTATCACTTAGCAGAGACTCATTACACAGCAGGCTAATGATATTAGATATTTTCATGTAATGACCACGAAGCCCAGTGAGGCAGGTGCGCTGTCTGGCATGTGCTGGGGGGACTAAGGTAGCGCTTCTGTGGCCGAAGGGCGGGGACCAGGAGGCCGCATCACATATAAGGCCCCCAGCCAGCTCCTGTGGGTGGGCTGGGGCTGCCGAGCAGCCAGAGAACGCTAAAAAAACACAGGCCAGAAAGGGACAAACCAGCATACAGACTCAAGAAACGGGGTTGAGGATTACTCAGGTGGCCTTCTAGAAAAAGGGAGTTGGATTCCTACTTCATTTTATACACCAACATCAATGGCAGATGGATCAAATATTTCAGTGTAAAAAAAAATCATGAAAGAATGAGACAAAAACTTTTGTATTCTTTGTGCAGGCAGGCCTTTCTAAAAGGACAATGAGATGGCAGAGGAGACAAAAGACAGTTTATGAAAAAGGAAAAAAAAACCCACAAACGGATCTTAAACCTTTGAAAAGATGTTCTGCATCATTTATGGGAAGAGAAATGTAGATACCATTTATTTTTTTTTTACCTATCATATGAACAAAGACAAGCAAACTCTGAACACCATGTCGGTGGGAGAGTTGGGGAGTAGAAGTCAGCAGGACTCCTTTCCAGGCTCTTCCACCTAATCAGATCAGCTTTTGGACAGCCACCGTGGTCCCGGGACGTTACCCCACAGACATCCTCTGCACGGCCCGAGGTCCCCGGGCAAGGACATACCTGTTTGATGCCGCAAATGACTGGAAACAACCCCCATGGCCCTCAGTAAGGGACAGGTTAAATAATTTATGGGATGGCTCCACAACGAAACACGAAGTAGCCAAAAGAACGAGGTGGACCCCCCGTATCACCGACTGGGCATAAGCAGAGTGCCAGAGACTCCAGGGTGGGCTGCATTTGAGTTCCGAACAAGAATCCAAGAGGAAACAAGATTGCCAGCAAGCCGGCAGGTGCTTAAGGCAGGTGTTGGGCAGACGGTGTTTCATTGTACTCTTTTCTCCGATTTCGCATGTTCAAAAATTTCCAAATTTTCGATAATCTCTCTCTCCAGAGAGAGACAAAGTGGAAATGAGGCTTTAGCCTGTATTCCAAGTTGTAGTTTACAAAAGCCTAGGAACCATGCTTGCTTCTGGCAAAAGAGGCCTGGTGGCAGAGGTGGGAGGGAGACCAATTGTTTTCTAAGTAACCGTCTGTTGTGTTGGAATGTGTAATTATGGGCACACATGACCTATTACAAAACATAAAGGGTAAAATAGGCACCGTTTTTTCATGTACAGCTTACGTGCTTCTCGTAACTTTCTAAACGAGTGGAAAACAAACACCCCTTAGAATACTGTCATCATTTGAATGGCTTCCCTCTGTAGTTACTTCTCTCCAGAGAGATACAGGTGCTTCCACAGGTAGTAAGTGTTTTTAGAGACATCACACGGGTTTGTCACGTGAAAACTGGTATAGGATATAGAAACCAAAGAAATTTCAGTTAAGATTCCTGGAAGTCCTGGGCAGGTGGCAGGGAGAGGTCAGCAGGAGTCCAAGACCTTGGTAGCTACATTTCAGATTTACAGGAGGAAGGGACTCAAAGTTTTATGAACTCCTGACTCATGGAGCGTGGTGGCCCCAGGGGAATAATCGATACTGTGACAAGGCTTCTTTTTTACTACTTAAAATTCACATCCATTTAGCATATTCCCCTCACATCTATGTTCAAGGTACGACTGGACGTGGGTGTGCCTGGAGATGCGTGACCTGGTCTGTGCCTCCGGACATGGGGCAGAACATGCATCAGGGTAACCCTGGGCCGAGGCAGCAGGTGAGCGTGGAGGCTCGTGGGAGGACTGCGGGAAAGGTCAGACAGGAGGCAGTCTTGGACAGCATCTGGGCAAAAGGAGAAAATTTGGAAGCAGTGAGCAGGCACGGGCGGGGGGCTGGCGGGTGGTGTTGGGTGGGGGACATTTTCCAGCACTTGTGCTCAACTATTAGCTTTTGGGTTGCCTGCCATAATGAAGGCTTTTAGAAAGATCAGTTTCGTCGTATTTCATCTCACTTCCTTGGGAGAACATCTTGACAAATGGATTTCCTTTTCTCATTACTCATTGGCATTTCTGATGAGAAAGGACCTAAATCATCAGATTTCCAGGCCCTGTGAGCGCTGGTTTAAATACCGGACACCCACACAGGCCAGAAGGGTACAAGTCCTTATTCATTCGAGTGCTGAGTTCATTCTGTTGAAGAGGACTTGGAGAGTCAGGGCTCAGCCTCCGAGTCCAAATTAATTTGTTTGGCTCACATCTATATCCTAAAGCATTTGGGAATGAGTAGCTATTGTTTTCCAATCACAGCCGGGGAGGTGGGGGGGTGGAATTGTTCAGCACCCCCTCTGTGGGGCTGGGGAGGGAGGGGATTTTGGGGCTCCTTGAAACAGACCTTCCTCCCCCCCACCTCCCCAGGCCACTGAAGCAAAGTTGGGCTGCTCTGGAACCTTCTCTGTCAGCAGAGACTGTACAAGATGAGCTGGTCTCGTTTTACAAAACATGGTTTGTAGTATGTTCCGCAGACACAGACAAGGTGTTGATGGGGAGAAACGTCCTGTCAGAAACACGGAACCAAACCTCTCCACCTCTGCAGAAAATGCACGCAGCCTTCTTCATATTCAAAATGCAGCTCCAGGACCACTCTGGTTCCGAGCAAGGCCTGGCTCCAGGAGAGATCAGTTAGGACAAGAAGAACCGGAGCAGGCTTGCACATGTTGCAAGCAAAAGAAAAGAGAAATGTAGGATTCTCTTGTTACAGATGGAAGCCTCTACAGGATGCGAGAAGGTCCTGGTAGGTCTGTAGCAAAATGGGGGCAAAAATGAATTCAACATGGCTGAGGTGGTCAGTGGTCTGAACTATGCTAACCATAACCGTCTTCAACCCAAACAGCCTCTGCCTCCCTCCTCTCTAGCCACCCATCTGTCGCAGGCTGCAGGCAGCAAACGTGGCTTTCCCACCTCTGGGAGCCTTCCTACACAAGCTGTTTGGCCTCACTGTGCCTTGTTTCATCCTCTGTAAAATGGGGCCAAGCGGGAACCATCAGCTCCCAGGCTCCGGGAGATGGTCAGAAATGCTTGACTCAGGAATATCAGCCATGTAATTGGTGTTCAATAAATGTTTGCTATATTACAGCAATTTAAAATAGAAATAGAAAGCTCCTTATACCAGAACAATGAGTAAAATAACACATTCAGACACATACATGCACACAGAAATACACTTCTACACTATTTGGTTATAAGAATAAAACTAGAAATGAATCCTGTCATTGCCGTTTTGGATGACATTTCTGCCACGCGGACAAGCAGTGGCAGAAATAGGGCTGGCAAATATTCTCATGGGCCTACCAGCTCTTTTAGGAAAAGACTTTGATTCAGCAAAAATCAATCTTTTTTTTTTTTTTAAAGATTTTATTTATTTATTTGACAGAGAGAGACACAGCGAGAGAGGGAACACAAGCAGGGGGAGTGGGAGAGGGAGAAGCAGGCTTCCCGCAGAGCAGGGAGCCCGATGCGGGGCTCGATCCCAGGACCCTGGGATCATGACCCGAGCTGAAGGCAGATGCTTAACGACTGAGCCACCCAGGCGCCCCAGCAAAAATCAATCTTAAGAGGTGGATCCAATTGTCCTTTTTTTAGTTCTTACTTTCCTAAAAAAGCTAATCTGACTGGAAAAACAATCTCAGCCAGTGAGTTCAGTATCATAATTCACTGATAAGAGTACATGGAGGAAAAGACTTCCTAGCATTTTCCAGGAAACTAAGGGCTTAAAAAAATAAACAAAGACGGCTCTAAGCCAAATATGCCCACACATCAGCATGTATCGTTCAAATGGCATTTTATGGAGCAGACCTCAAAATAAAATACAGATAAATGCTAAGAGAGTGACACTTGCATGAAGTTTTCACTCTCTAGAAGAATGGCCCGGCTACGAATTGAAGGTGCCTCTTAGGCTCCCTTTAGAATCCTGGCACATTTCAGTTTGACAGCAGAAAATTGCATTTCAATCTGCTGCTACTTAACACAGCCCTCTCTAGACATAATTTTCTGTGAGCAGAAATCTCTTTTCTTTTTGGGCAGAATTATCTATTTCTTAGATGTGACATTGAACACATTTTTACTTAAACTTTAAGTGAATTCATTAAGCCAATTAATCAGAATAAACTACATAAAGGAATTCAGGTGGATATGTCCTAGCAATCTAATGAAAAATCCCAAGAGTCTGTCCCTATCTGGCCCTCTTCTCTTCTAGGCGCAAAAATATACACACTGATGTTTAGCAGTTGAGAATATGAGTGGTCCTCATATCTTCCAGGGTCACACCTCATTGTTCAATTCAGGCTTAGTGGCTTGAGGCCCTCTCTTATGTGACAGGAAGATGCTCTGTCTGTGTCCAAACTCTTATCAGTTTCCCCGAGTGGCGTCTGCGTACTGGGCTGCTGCCGGCTCCTTCCCCGGACTCCTCCTCCCGACTACGGTTCGGATCCTCTCCTGGCATCTCAGACCTGACTCTGCAGGGTGCTGTCCTCTTCCTGGGTATCAGCTTCTCTTTCCTTCTCCAGCCTACCTGGGACTGGCTCGAGGCCACTGTGGTGATGGTCTGCATGCTTCCCTGAAAGTTTGAGCATGTCATAGGGGACCAGCACACAGATGTTTCCCCTCCAGGGGTCCCTAGCTCACCCAGTGTTTCTAGGGCCTCCCTCCCTCCTGGAAGTCAGGTCAGTTGACTTCACAAACAAAGTCTGTGGTCAAGAAAGTGATCTTCTTGGATCAGTTCAAGATGGGTGAGATTATAGAGAGATGGTAGAAAGTTCATCGATGATGATGGAACAGTTCTCTGTCCTGAACATGGTGTTATGTGAATCTGTACACAGAGGAAAACTGCAAAAAAACCACACACACATGCACTCACACACACACACACAAATGCAGTTTAGAAAAAGGTAAAACTGAGTAAGGTCTGTAGTCTAGTTAATAGTGTGTGCCAAATGTTAATTTCTTGGTTTTGGGATCATACTATGTCACCATTGGAGAGCTCAAGAAACTATGTACTATTTTTACAACTTCTTGTGAGTCTACAATCATTTCCAAATAAACGTTAAAAAAGCAAAAAAAAAAAAAAAAAAAAGTGATCTTCTTGCTGGATTCTGTGTAGCTCTTCAACTGCCAGGTGCCCATCCCTCCTCTCCTGGGCCCTGGTGTCAGGCTGGAGCCTACTGCCTCAAGTGGCTTCTTCCCAAGAAGATCCTTTCAGACTTCTGCTCAAGACCCGCACTTGCTAGGTGCTGCATCTTCTCCCCTTAGTACACATTATTCTATTTTTAAAAAATGACCATAATGGTAGAAATGACCCTTTTTGGGGGGGTGGGTACAAAGTTGAATGATTTTTAATACTGTTGCAGTCAGAGAAAAACAACATAGAATATCTTAAGAACAACCACCTCCAGAAGGGCTCTCAAAGCCTTCTGGGATCCATGCACAGATTTCCTTTCTTTCCTCTTCACTTCCTGCCAGACCCTGAGATGAACTACCCAGCAGCAGGACGCACAGAAAGAGGCACTTGGTGCTTCCAAAGTGTCCAAAGTGGCCTGAAAGAGGCAAACATCTGCTGATTGGTCTGAACCTTGCCCCCCACGCCCCCAAGTGCGTGTTCCCTCAGACACAGTCGATGCCACACAGAGTGTGGCATTCTGTGATGCTCCCTGTTGACACAAGCACACAATTGTAGGTGGTCACACGCCTCTGTGACCCCCCGTCCTCCTTCCACTATCCTGTTCCTAAGCCTGCCTTCTGCCTCTCATGCTCTGGGGGAACTTGGGAGGAGTCAACTAACAGCCAGATGAACACACTGCATTAAGTTTCCTCTAAGGTAGTTGGCAGGATGAAAAGGAAACGAAAGTTTGTTTCCTTGATCGAGGCTGAGGAGTTAGGTTGAGAAGCTTGCATTCCAAGGGTCATTTCATCACGAAGGAAATGGCACCCAGGAAGGGGACATCTGTGGACAAGAGAGGGACCGGATTCAAGCGTCCTCGATTTGTATAAATCAAATAGAACATTTGATGGAAAGATCAAATGTTTTCTATAAAGAACTAACTTTTAACCTTTCGATGTAAGGTATGTATCATGTCTACGATAACGTTTTCCTTCTGGAAGGTTTGGATGGTAAGCCTGGACGAATGAAGCACGGCTAGCCATGTAGCTGTGTGCTTGTCAGGTTGTGGGGGGCAGGGCATGGGGACTCGAAAGTGCATGATGTCCGTGGATTCAATCTATGCTGCCAAGTAAGAGCCACCTCCACATATTCACCATACCTGCATGGAATTAATTTCAGTCCTCTATGTGCGATGGGAGAGAAAGCACGAGCCTAATCTGTATCATATGTCTCGGAAAAGCTCCAGACAGACACCAGCCTGGAGTGAGAAATGTGGATTTTTCAGTTCCTAATGTTTAAAGGGTAACATTTCCTTCGTTTCATAAAACAGAATGAAGGCCTTTTTTGGGGGCTGTTTTTGAAGGAAATCTTGAGGGAATGACTTCTGTAGGCATTTGCTGTTGTCAGGAAAAAAAGATACTAGCAAGTGAAAATATTTTGCCTCAGATCCCATAGTCTGTTAAAGACAGTCCCAATTTGACATGGTGCATAGGCGAGTTGCTTAAAGAGAGACATCAGAAGCCCCAGCATGGGGGAATCCACGGGGAAGAGGATGGCAGGCTCTGCGGATATCTGAAATTTGCATGCAAAGTATTGAGTACTGGTGCATTTTCTGAGGTTCATAGCTTTCATCAGATTCTCGAGTAAGTCCATCACCCAGATAAGTTTAGGACATGCCCACTGCCTTCCCCCATTGTAAATCCAAGACAGGTTAGAAAAACAATTGTAAAAGAACTCTCAACAGCCAGTAAAATAAACAGAAGAAACTAGAGGTAGATCTTGACTGATATTGAAATGGAAGGGGACTTTGCAAACACAAAGAAAATGGGAGAATTCACACAAAAGGTGAATAAATTTAATATGTAAAACTGGAATTCCTTTTATACCCCAAAATATCATAAATAAAATTAAAAGGTAAATTAGGGAAATGTTTACATAAATTACTGGAAAAGGGTAAATGCTCTTAATAAGAAAATGAACTCTTACAAATTGGGAAGAACAACTCTCTCTCAAATAGAAAAACGTAGGCCAAAGGTAGGAACAATTCATAGAACAAATACAGTTAACAGCAGCTATATGCTGGAGCTGGCTGGTACTAGCTCATGTCGGCCAATTCTCTACTCCTTGTTTAGTGACATTACATTGATAGCCTGAAATTGGCCATGGTGGGAGTTTTTACAGCAGAGAAATCATTGACGAATCAAGGCTTTTTTTGTTTTGTTTTGTGTTTTTGATGGCCAATTTAATGTTATACCATTGGTTAGTAGATAATATAAAGAGCAGTTCAAATGTACCATTAATCAGAGAAATAAAAAAAGAAATGAGCTCTGGAAAAGATGGAATAAGCACTCTTCAACCTATACCTCATGCAAATTACAACAAAAAAGTCTGGAGCAAATCCATGAAGCAACAGAGACTCTGAAAGTTGGAGAAAAATAAATGGACTGGCTGTGGACCTCAGAACTCAAGAGGCTTTCCAATAGTGAATTCTTATTTTTGTTTCTGCCATTTTTATATCTTGGCCTGTGCTCTGGAGAGGCTCTCAATCTGGAAATGCCAATGGCACCAGAGCCAAAGGAGGCCCAAGGAAAGCCTTCTGTCTGCAGCCAATAGATGGGGAACAGTGTGCCTCAATAAGGAGAAACATCTTGACCATACCTGACCTTACTCCAGTTCCAGGTGGGTACCAGAAAAAGCCATCCCCTCCACCCCCAACTGGTCACCACATCCTGGAGATGGCAGATCCCTGCTTCCCAATCCTGCTTACAGTAACAGGCCACATCTCTTCCCTGGAACAGAGACTGTGGGCTGAACTTTTTGGTGGATTCCTCATCGCCACAGAGGCCAGAAGGAAATGGAACAACATTTTTTAAATGTTGAAAGAACAGTCAACCCAGAATTCTATATCCAGGGAAAATATCCTTCAGGAACAAAGGTGAAATAGACATCTTTGGATGAAGGAGAACCAAAAGAACTTGTCACCAGTGGACCTGCTTTAACAAAATAGCTAATGTTTCTCAGACAGAAAGGAAATGATAACAAAAAGAAACTCAGAGTATCAGGAATGGAAGATGAGAAAGGGTGGATATGTGAGTAGATGTAGCAGACCACTCTTAAGTTTTAAGACTTGATTTTGAACACGTCTTGCTTCATGGTTGAAAGCAAAATTATAGCATCTAAAGTGGTTCTCAATGCACATAAAGGTATCACTTAAGACATCTATGTGATAAAGGGGGAAGAATAAAGAGATCTCAAAGGTGGTAATGTTTTTACATTCCACTTGAATTGATAACGTACTGATACTAGTAGACTGTAATAAATTACGCGCATATGGTGTAATCTTTAGAGCAGGAGTTTTTCAGTCACGTGATTTTGTCCACCTGGGGCATCTGGCAATGCTCGGAGACATGGTTCCATGTGCAACTGCCATCTAGTTGGTAGAAACCAAGATGCTGCTAAACATTCTACAATGCACAGGACAGTCCCATATAACAAGGCGTTATCCAGCCCCAAATGCTGACAATGCTGAGGTTGAGAAACCCTGCCCTATGGCAAACTATACAAAGACGTATCTCAAAACCACCATAGATTAATCAACAGGGAATTCCAAAAAATGTTCAATTAACCTATAGGAATTCAGGAAAGGGGAGCACAATAAACAAAAATCAGAGGGAACAAACAATATTAAAATGGTAGACAAATTCTAACACACCATTTTAATTGCATTAAAAGTAAATGATCTAAACACACCTATTAAAAGACAGTGATTGGCAGAATGGATGACCCAGCTACAAGTGGTCTCCGAGAAACTCATTTTCAATATGACGACACAGGTAAGGTAAGAGTAGAAAGGTGGGAAAAGACACACCTTACAAACACGAATCAAAAGAAAACTGAAGTAGATATATGAGTACGAGATAAAGTATACTTCAGAACAAAGAGAATTACCAGAACTAAAGAGGGCTAGGACATAATGATAAAACGGTCCATTCACCAAGAAAACACAATCTCAACTCTGTGTACCACAAACACCAGAGCTTCAAAATACATGAAGGAAAAACTGATGGACTGAAAAGAGACACATTCATTGTTGAAAACATCAACATCCCCTTTGAGTAAGTGATGGAACTGCTAGACAGAAAAAATGAGATTTTTTAAAATATCAAATTGGCAAAGCTTTGAAATGGTAATACTTAAAGCTAGCAAAGTCATGAAGAGACAGATGCTCTGTAATAATGTGGAAACATAAATATACATAGGAGTCCTGAAAAAATATTTAATTTATATATTAAGAGGCTTAAAAGGGTTACAGCACTTTTCAACCGAATACTTTCACTTTTAGGAGTATCTCCTAAGGGAATAATTAAAGTGTTCCAAAATTTATCTGTCTAGACCTTCACAACAGAGCTATTTATAATAGCAGAAATTAGAGACGTCCATACTTGCCCACTAATTGGCAAGTGCTTAAAAATGTATTCTACATAGATATATAGTGCTATTGTTAAAGTGACATGTTTAAGAGTTTTTAGTGCTGTGGTAAATAGGAATGATTTTAGGGCAAAAAAGTAGTATATAAAGTAATGTGCATACAGAATAATCTAAATTATGTTAAAAATACACATGCAATTCTTAAATACAAAAATTGCTAGAAGTGTGACCATGATAGCAGTGAAAAATTACCAGGGATTATTTCTCTGTGTTTTGCATGTGCTTATTTTTACTGCCTGCCCACCTTAAGTTTCTTATTGTGAAATGATGTCTTATTCATGGTCTAACAAATAGGAACTGTTAACTTCTGGAACAGCATAAAAATGAGATAGAGGATAGATACTGAGGATCCAATACTATGCCGCATCTGGTATGGAGACTCAATGGATGGTAAAATTCTTGTGAATAATTTTGAAAATGAAAAAAGGGTAAGAAAGTATGCCCACTAATATTCCTGAGGTGACCTTCCTTTTTTGTTTTTAAAGATTTTATTTATTTGAGAGAGAGAGAGAGAGCGAGCACACAAGCAGGGGGTGTGGGAGAGGGAGAAGCAGACTCCCCGCTGAGCAGGGAGCCCGATGCGGGGCTCGATCCTAGGACCCTGGGATCAGGACCTGAGCCGAAGGCAGACGCTTCACCGACTCAGCCACCCAGGCGCCCCCTGAGGTGACCATTTTTATTGTCTGGGCCTCACTACTGGCTATACCCCTGTCATTCTCAAGAGTATCATGGATTAGGTGGTAAGTTGGGCGGGTGCCCTGGCTATTCCGAATGCAAAATATTCCCGATAAAACACACCTATCGTGACTATACATGGAGCACTGTACTAATGCTTTACTTGGCTTATCTCACTTAACCACCTGAAGAGCTGAATTATCTGCATCGTACGGAGGCCGCGGCAAGTGGACCAACTAGACGTCAGCAGGTGGCAGGGTCTGGACTTGAACGACATCCATCACATTAACTGCGGAGGGCATACCTGGGCCTGCCGGAGGGCAGGGTTGGCCGGCAGGGGTCTGGCGGGGACGAGGGGTGCGCGAGGAGCCTTCTGGAGGGGCGGGAGCACTCGCTGAGGTGAACCAGTCACAGGGGCATCATGGGCTTGGAGGGGCCCACTGATGTCAACGTTCTGACACGGGGGCCACCTCCTGGTATTGTCCTGCAGGGACAGAGCAAAAACCAGTGTCGTGGGTCCTACCACTCCTCAAGGGGGTGGTGCTGACTCGTCGTGCATTTCCACGAGGGGGAGTCTATCCTTATTTGTTTAAACTTCACAGCTGGAGCAGGAACACCCTTCCAACCCAATCTGGAATAGCGGGATTGGTTTCTATGGGAATTTTAAAAACTGGTTTAATTCATCAACAAATAGGCACAGGGCACCTGGGCAAGTGCCAAAGAGTATGATGACACAGACCAGATCTTAAGGAAAGGATGGAGGAGTTGTGAACTGAGGCGGAGGGTGATGCCCTCCAGGCTCAGTGAGAACCAAGGAAACCCCTGGCAAGGAGGATGTAGACTTCTGGAAGCCAGCCGAGATGAGGGGTCTGAGCCTGAAGGGTCGCCTCCTACATGGTGCCCCTGCTTTTTGGGCAGGTCAGAACAGATGCCTCATGCCCCCGACCCTCCCTCTTTTCTTCCTTTCTCTCTTTCTAAAAACAGCTTTATTGAGGTTCCACGGACAGATGGCTAATTGCACATACTGAAACTGGATGGAGTGGAAAATTTTGACATGTGTCCACACCAATGAAACCATCACAATAAGTAAGATAATGAACACATATCCACCGTCACCCTTCCCTCCCATTCCACTCCTCCTTGCCTCCCCTTCCTTGCAACTACAGATCTGCTTTTTGTCACTGTAGTTTGCATTTTCTAGAATTACATATAAATGGAATCATAGAGTATGGACTTTTTTTTTTTGGTCTGGCTTCTTTTACTTGGCATAATTATCTTGAGATTCATCCATGATGTTGTATATATTAATAGTTCATTCTCTCTTATTGCTGAATAGCATTCCATTGTGTAAATATACCAAAGTTTGTTTATCCTTTTACCTGTTGATGGAAATTTGGGTCATTTCCCATTTTTTGGCTCTTCGAAATAAAGCTGCATTTTTGGCTCTCATAAATAAATCTAGCTGTTCTTGTATATAGCCCCACGTTTGGGGCTGAGAGGTGGTAAAGCTTATTAGGAATCCAATCCTCTATACTTTTTATATCAAGGGAGATAAAATAGTTCATGGTTTAGTAAATATGTGAATAGTCATTTTTAAAATCATTTGTCACTTCTTGATCCCAATACTGTCACTGTTACAAGTTGGACCCTTGTTGAATGAGTCCAATATTCAAAAATTCTCACGCATATAGCAGAAACACTTGATGAGGAAAACTAAATATTGGAGTGGACTCTGGTGATAATTCACGAGGAAGCAGGAAAGTTTAGAGCCAGGAGGGAGCCAGCAGGTACTTTGGGTTAAGGATCTGGCTCTTTGAAACCATAGGGTAGGGTAGACAGAGCTTCCGCAACCCAGAGCTGGAGCAAAAGGGACCCATGCATGGGCTCAGTGTAACTCTGAGAAAGGCACTGGGAGATACAGGGCCAAAGAAGATGATCCAAAACTTGCTGGTGGCATCTGAAACCATAGGAGGGGCCCAGAGCCAGGAACCTGCTTGGGAGGCAGACCCAGTGGGCCTCCTGGGAATTTGGTCTGTCTGGGTGCTTGGAGGGATCATGGCCCACCACGTACCACATGCCACATCACACAGGGGACACTGCCCCAACTGGATTTAGTAGAGCTTCCATGGGGCAGAGTGGGCCTCCTTCCACCCCTGACCATCCTTCACAAAGTGGGTGGACTCTGCATTTCAGGGATCTATTCCTACTATGAACAATCTATTCCAACTCGAGCTCTTGTTGAAAAACCTGTGTTGCAATGAGCACACGAACTTCTCACATTTGTCGACAACTTACCTTCGACATGTTGGAATGTGACGGCTTCCTCATCAGGCCTTTGCTGAGGTGGCTGAGGTGAGCCTGACCCGGGTGGGAGCCGCGGGATGGCCTTGAAGGGTGCACACACCTGCAACACAATCCCGTCACAGTAAACAAGCGCATTTCCCCTCTGGCTGACTTCACTTTTTCTGTTTTGTTCACAATCACGCTCAAAAAATAATTGACTTATTTTAACTCAATATGGTAAACATGCAAAGGAAAAATTATCTAACATTCTTACGGGATTAAAAATAAAAATTGATTCTCACCCACCTACCCCCACCCCCCCGCCAGAGCCACTATTCTGTGAAATTAGTTCTTGCAATCCACAGACATGTGGGTCTGAGACACCTGGGAGACGTTTTGTAGAAAGCTGGTATTTCAGCAAGAACGTCTTTGAATCTATTTGGATCAAAAGCTAGCCCATCTGACGAAACTATTTTAACATCCCATGTCTTGTAAAAATTACTAATAGAAGGGTGGGAACAAATCCATCAGTGGGACCCATCAGCACCCTGCTTATTTATATAATAAGCAGCAAACAGTTTGAAGGGAAAGGAAGGAGGCAGCTGGTCTGGCAGAGATTTTAAAAAAACAGAACAACCGTTTTACTATCTAAAAAGCCGACCTCTTTCTTTGCTAAGGAAAATGAAGCGAGAAGCAGTTGGCTGTGCATTCTTTCAAATGCCACTTCTGCAGAAATGACCCAAACCCAGGGTACCTTAGCTTTTCAATGGTGGTTTTTTTATCTGTAAACAGCAGGTGTATTAATGTCTTCCTTTTGAGATAAACTGCAAATCCAGCAGCAAGAAGACACAGGATGGTCACCAGAATTCCTATGGTTAGACCTTGGTGATCTGAAACAGAAACGCATTTTGCTCAGGCAAAGAGGCAGTTATAATGAAATAAGGGACGTATCAGATCATGACATTTATGGCAACGCGAGCTTTGAAGGAAGGAACAGAGATAGAATGAGTAAATCCCCAAATGATGTACTGATTAATTAGTCATACTTCAAAGGTCATGCCTGAGGTTCAGTCTGTGTCGCCATCATGCACTTCTGACAACTCTTGATAAACAGGAACGTCGTCCATCAGGTGGGACCGTAGTCCTGACCACATGCGGCCCCCAGCCCCCCCGACCGCCCCACGGGGATGGTGGCCACAGAGGGTGGCAGGAGGCTGGCATGTCCCCGGACTGTGACCTCTCTAGCCTCCATCACAAATATGCTCCTCCCTGCGTCCTCCTCCTCTCATTCTTGAGCACTGCGATCTGTGTTTGTTTTGTTTTTTTGTATTTTTTTTAGCCCAAGAATTTACTTCTGGACATTGTCAAAATAGAAGGTGAGAAAAAGACCCAACAAAACTCATAGCTAAAAGGAAAGGCCCACAGGTTTGGTTTTGTTAGGTTTCGCTCTGTTTGTTAGGTTAGGGCCTCAAAATACAAGCTTTGGGGGGCAAACCCCGTTCTCTGGGAGGGTGTTGTTTATTTTCTCCAGAGGAACATCCCCTTTTCTGTGATTTGCTCCCATTTTATTCAGTACAAGGACACTGAGACTCCCTCAAGGGTGTGGAAAAGAAGGGAAAATCAAAACTTCAGGCTGGTTTCTGACCACAGAAAGAGTCCCGGAGAGGAGTCTGCCAGGCTAGAGAGGAGCTAGCTATGCAACCCCCATGGCTCTGCGGAGTCCTTGAGAGCATAGATGGGAGTTCGCGGGTCTCTGTTTCCCTGCCAGCAACAAGCAGGATGTGCCGCCCCTAGCAGGAGGGCCACAGTCCCCTCAGGCTGCTGGGGGTGGCTGTGCAGGTCCCGCTGCCCCCCCCAGGCCTCCCCACCGCCATCGCTGGCCACGATGCTCAGCGGGCTGCCCGCCAGCCCAGGGCAGCAGCGCTCCTGCTCTGGGAAAGAACGCCTCACACCCTCTCTGTTTCTGGACTTCGTCCCCAACTGACAAGTCCTATCCGGGACGTGTCTCAGCCTAAGTAAGACAATCAACATATGACAGTCGTGATTCCCTTGTTAGTGTTACTGGAAAAGCCCCGCTTCTGGGTCATTCTTTTCAGCCGGGGGCTCTGGCTAGAGCTCTGTTGTGTCTTAACACAGCTAACGAAAAAAGTGAGCAGCACGCGGCCTGAACCACAATTTCTAGTTCCTCGCAATCAATCCGTAAGTCTTAAGCCGATCAATGCATCCAATCGGACATTACCTAGGCCTCCAGAATGAACTTGGCTGCACCTCCCGGGCCACTTGCCTTCATCCGTTGCAGGACATGCCATCAAGCTGCTCGAGCCAGCAAACCGGGGTCCCTTGGTCCCCTCATGCGGTGCGAACACCGTGTCCTGTGCAGCTCCCCACGTTGGCCCACCTCCCCGAGTCCCACTGTCGCCCCTCCCCTGGCAGCGTTTTGCTGGGCCACGCTAGGTCTGCTCCGTGTCTCTGGGGCACAGTGGCCGGCACGTGGCAGGTGCTCGAGAAGTCATGGTCAGGCTGGCGGGCGGTGGGGGCAGGGAGGCCCGGCACCCAGCTCCCCACGCCTGCCGCTTCGGCGTGCGTTTCAATGTCCTTTCATGCAGTAATGGCAGCTCGTTTTCACTGCTGTAACGATTCTTACCTGCTACAGTGAAGAACTGGCAACTGCGGATCCCCTGGCTTCTGTGAAGCCCCCACAGCTCAGTACCACGGCCAGTACCAGTGCATACTGGCCAGTCCCCTCCAACCCCTCGGGCGCCACCCAGCTGACTCGATGCGGGGGGAATGGGTGGCGGTGCCCCTGCCCGAGCAGAAGCTAGAATCCTGCTAGTTGTGCCCGGCACACGCTTCACGCCGTCCCCAAGCATTAGCCACGGGGCAGCAGGGACGCCGTGCTCAGGGTGCAGACGCCGGCGAGGAAAGGGGACGCGGGGCCGGCCCTTGTCTTCCTACCCCCAGAAGGAACGCTCACTAGACAGCAAGACTTTCTGGTCCTTTTTGTACTTGCTGTGGGGCCTGGACCCGAGGGAGGGGTCGCCCCGAGTCTCTGAGAGCGACGCTGAGACCCGTCCCTATTTAAATGGAGGGATGATCGGGAACTCACGACACTTTATACAGATGTGCCCGCGGGGCAGGTCCCCCCTCCCCAGCTCTGCCCTCACCGCCTGGCCCCGCAGAGCAGTGTTAGGTCTGTCGTCTTGGAGACGTGGTGACCCACTGCACGTCACAGCAGGACGTGAGACACGTGACGTCCTCCATAGCAGCATGAGCCACCGTCTGGGCATCTGCGCGTCATGGGGCTCAGGTGAGCACCGAGGTGTCAGGACAATGGGCTCGGCGCTGGCCCCCTGCACCTTTTTGATGTGTTTCTTTCCCTTTACAAGGGACATCCTTCAGACTTGCCCCTTCACTGCCTGACAAACGCTCAGATAAAACGGCAATGCACCAGGAGACCATTCCTCCAGGTCGTCCGGGGAGAAAAGAAGGGGGGTCAAGCACAGCTGCTATGAGGAGTCTTTTTAGGGGGAGATGGACTTGGTCTCAATCTTAGCTGCGTGGCTTCGGGTAAGTTACTTACCTTCCCTGAGCCCCAGGTCCTTTATACGTAAAGAAGGAAAGGTAATAGTGACTTGGGAGTTAGGCAAGGATCTGATGAGATCATGCAGAAGGAACACCCAGCATGCTGACTGCACAGGACAACTGCTCAGTAAACAGAAGCGATTGATTTTACCACTGCTGCCTCTGGGACCATTCACCTGGACTTGGAGGACGTGTCTCCCTAGTAAGGGTTTTAGGAGACATTCGGCATCACACCTCTTGGTCCCCAGGGCACCAAGGCTGGGCTTTACAAAGTCCTTTCGCCCCTCACCGAAGTTCATGCCCAATTGGCAGTCCGCTGTTGAAATGACCTTAGCTAAGCAAAGCGTCGCAGGTGAAGAAGGGACAGAGTCAGCCTCTCAGCCAGAGCAGAGCAAGGAGTCTCAGCAGAGGTCAGGACGGGACAGTGTCTGGAAACGGGCCTTGGATGGTGTCAGGCCCTCGTGGGGGTGCACTAGGGTTCCCACTGGGGGGGGGTACACCTGCATCCCCTTGGCAGCTGGTGAGCCCTCCGTCTTGCTTGGAAGGACCGTGCCTGACTACCCACAGCCCCCCAGTCGCTCAGCGCCCACTCCCGGGGATGCGCTGTCCCCACGCACCTGCTCGCCGGACAGGGCCGCTGTCTGTGCTTCCCCCGAAGCCAAACTTGTCACAGAAGGGAGGCGCCCAGTGGGCCTCACAGTGGCAGTTCTTCCGGTTGTTACACACCTGTCCGGGCCACAGGGGAGGGGGACATCGAGAGAGACGCAACATTAGAGCCCACCCTCCATGTGGGGCGGCAGTAAATCTTTGAGCTCTAATTGGCTGCCAGACCAAAGCAAAGGCCCTGTGGTCAGCGTCCCCGTCAGCGCTGACACCGCCAGATACAGACAGGCCACTGTGAGCGTAAACCCGAAACACAGCACCACACGGGTGGGACCAGAGCCTGAGGCTGCAAATGTAACATAATCTGCCTGTCAGCAGCTGTTAAGGGAGTGATGGAGATTTTGGGGGGTCTTCCACTGCCTCCCACCCCTTTCTTTCTCCGTCAATTACTGTGTCCTCTTTTTCAAGTCAGGATTCCTCCCCCCGACCCCCGCCCGCCATCTGACCACAATGAGAAGCCCTCTCGATGGTGAGGAGCGACCCGGCTTCAGGGCTGTGGAATCGGAGCCCTCGGCCATCACGGGCCTGACAACCTCTGGGCGCAGCCCTGCCTCCTGCAGACAGATTACCGAGTGGCATAAGCTGTGCCGAAGCTCGGAGAGGCTGGCTGACCTGCTCCCGACATCACATGCCTGAGACGCCCGCCTCCCTCGGGCAGGCCCCCAGTGGCCCTTCCTTGGCTCCCGGCCCTGCACGCTGGCCACGGCCTACCAAACCCTGGTGTCCTGGTGACAGGAGAGGGTGCTGAGAAAGCAGGAGGATGGGCTTTGTTCTGGAGGGCCCTGAGCGAGTAGCCTAGCTTGGAGACGAGAGCCCTCCAGAGAGGGGCCAGCTCGGCTCACCTGGTTAGCAAGGGTGACCGAAGGAGGCTGCTCCCCAGCCTGAGTCGGCTGTTAGACTCGCTATCTATGGAACTTACGGAGCCCCTGCATGAACCAGTGGAATATGAGCACGAAAACAAGAGGACATTATCTCTCTGAAAACTGGGGGGCATGCTTTGGGAACACTGGATATGGGCAAGTCGCTAAAAAGAACTTCTGACCCATCTGGAATGGGTGGGATGCCTGTGAATGCCCAGGAAGAGCTGCACAAACCAGGAAGGATTCTGTACTCGGGTTCCTTCTGAGTGTCCGAGTTTCTCTTCCACTTAAAGAAGCAAACTATACATCGTAGATGATGCGCTTTGCGTGGTTTATATAAGGAAGTCAGAGCAGAGCTACGGTCAGGACACCCACCCCAAAGGCCTCAGCCCTGCATCTGAATATTGCCGGGTGGGGCCAAATACATATTTTATATTTTAAAGCAAAAATAAAATGTTTAGAATAGATGTCTCATTGGTGATGTTTTCCTGCTTTCACTGATTTTTTTTTTTTTTGATGACTCAACCATCAAAAGCCCCAATTGCCTAAAATAAGACCGACAGTCCAGATAACCTGTGACAAGTTGGAAAGTATATTCCCATAATGCTGAAGCCCACGCAGCATTGATTACCGAGTGGCATAAGCTGTGCCGAAGCTGAGCGTCTTGCCTGTTTCTCAGAGGCGTTGCGGCCGACATACCACCCGCCAGGCACCTGCCAGGGTTTGGCTCTGTGCGGCCCACACCGTTTGGCACGGTCTCCCAATGCAAACCGGAGTCATGCGCCCTTTGGCCTCTGGCAGCTGAGAGACTGCAGCCCCGCCACCCCTTTTGGAGGCACTGCTGGTGAGCCTGGTCTGACTCGGGGAAGGCCTGTGGTCAAGTGACTCGTCACCAAGTCACGGCAGCTGTTCTGCCTACCCAGACAATGTGGGCCTTTCCTCTCCAACACGTGGATGGGAGCCCAGGGATGCTGCAAAGTGAGGCGTCCAGGGTCCCCACCCCAGCATTCCCACTAACTGGTCATGTAACCTCGGACAGGAACTACCACCTCTTGGTCCTGGGCTCCTTCATAATAAGGCTGCACCGGATCATCTCTTTGGGCCATTAAAAAGAAATCTATGATCTAACGAAGACATAAGAAGATTTCATTTTATACTGACAGTCAGCTATACAAACCTGTCGAGAGATGCCATTGCAATCCTTCATGGTTACGGCGTAATAACCATTTTATTAAAACCCCCATAATTCTATGTTAGAATCATTGGCGAGTGTCTGTGAGTTTTAAAAATAGAATTCGGAGCATGATTACTGCAGAAAAGTTTCAGAAAAACAAATGAACCACCGGCATGGTTAATCAAGATTAATATGATTCCATTGGAAATAATTAAATCCATCAGGAAAAATAAATTATGTTTTAAACAATTAGAGTCCTCTTCTCTCCTAAAAAAAATTCTCTGGACTAAAATAACAGCCTTCTTTAGTTGAAATGCATTGTATGTGATTTCAAGAACATGTGGTCAGTATGTTCTGTCTCCTTTGTTTTATATCCTTTTGGAAGGATTTCAGTTCAGACACATACTCTGAATCTTGGTTGAAAGAGGGACAGCTCTGTTTGAAACGTTAATGCAAAATCCTTTACGCAGGAAGGTTAGTTTTAAAATTACTTTGAAGATGACAAAGTCCCTTTGTAACAATCACAGGATGTTAATCTGAAAGATAATTACTGCACAATCTGTTTTTCTTTGTTAAATAAAAGTCACATTACTCATGCTATGTAAAGGTCAAAGAAAATTAGTGTCTTTAGAAGAAAACACTGAAGCAACTGCTAGATTTTTAAAAGTTATGGATTGCAGAATCCTTTACAAATGAATGATTTAGCGCTTAGCTTGATAGGGACTGGCTATAAAAAGGCAGTTCAGCCGGCTCACCCCTCTCTGATGGCATCGCATCACACATTCATGAACACCGAAGACGCTTATGTTTTGACACCGACGATTGAGGCAGATCTGCAGAAGGAGGAAAACAGTCAATTTCTCAGCCCCTTTCCAACCGCATGCACAGTCTCTATGATTTAAAAAGGGAAAGCAAAGAGAAGTTTGAAGAAGACGATCTTCTTTCAGCTCCTATGGATGCAGCACAATGATGGGCTCTCCATTTGACTCCGACCTGGATCCGGATGCCTGCCTCCAGATTTCAAGACTCAGGTCAATGTGACTCAAGTCACATGGTGCTTCATATGGTTTCAGTCAGTTATGAGATCACGATAACTGATTTTTGTTTAGAGCTTGCAACGAAACCTGTGAATTGCAGCATCTCCCCCGTCTGCCCACGGGCCCCCACCTGCCCTTTCCATTAAAAGATACAGGAGAGGACAAATGCACCAGCCCTTAGCCTGGGGCCTGTGCAGAATCAAAGACTCCAAGAATCCAAGGCCCAAGAACCTTTTAAAGGAGATACCGAAATATGGGAACTTTTCCAAATTATCATCGATGACACACACCATTAACAGAAATGCTCAGCAGAGGAAAACACACAGTTCCCTTGTGTTTATCAGGTCTTTGAGGAGGAAGTAATTTGCTAAATGATACTGGGCTGGTTGTAAGAGTTTAGTCTCATTTTAAAGGTGCCTAATATACTCCCGACTCAAAGGATCAGGCCCTTTATCTCCCGTAAGATGTTACAAATGAGTGGAGTCAGAGGAAGAGAAGTCTAATTTTTAGATTGCAGAAGCATTTCTAATCGAGTGGAACCTTCCTATGGGAAGTTCACACTAGTGACACACTTTGAAAAAAGTGCCAGCTGCCCTTGCCCAGAACAACTCCCAGGGCTGCCGGGAATCTCGGCCAAGGGGACTGTCACATTCCAGCTGACAAAAGAAACGGAGGTTACAGAGAACACAGCAGGACCCCGGTCAGAATCCCAGCATATGGGTGCTGCTCTCCTCCCAACCCATGAGCAATGCCAAGGACGGCCTTCAAAGAACCCGTGGTCTGCAGGGATGGAGATCAAAGCACATTTAATCTTGCACACGGAGAAAAAAACTCATTGATAAATTGAGCCCTTGGAATTTCGGTGTTCAGATGCACCTGGTTCTGGCTTCTGGCTGTTCAGACTACAGCTTAAAAAATGAGTGTTATTCTAATGTCAAGGCCTGAAGAGAAGCTAACGTGTGTGGTTAAGGAGACCCCCGGAACGTATATCGTGTTTCACGTATCATCATCCCATTTTCTTTGGGATGAGGCACTTGCACCTCAGAGTATACGGGGGGACAGGGGTGACGGTACAGAATTCTTGCCCTGGGGACTCTGCTCAAGGAGGTGAATCTATCTTTCTATTCTACTCTGTAACCTCCATGTACGTGAGTGATTTCATAATCATTTTAATGGGGGGCGTCCTAAAAAAAAGCATGTGGGGGTTGATTAATCCTCTTTCCTAAAATGTTTTATTAACTTGCTTTCATTCAGCCTGATGAGAAAGTTTGGTGAGAAAAATCAACGTGGCAGAATGTTAAAAAAAAAAAAACAACTCAGTTTCTTGTTTTTTCATTTTTGACTTTCTTTCTAAACCCCCAAATATCTCCGTCTACCTTTCCCGCTGGTCTCCAAAAGACCTCCCTTTGGCTTCAAGCTGATCCTCTCTCTTCCCCTCTCCTATTCTCTCTATGGGGGTCTCTGAAAATACATCTGACTTCCCGTTCTGCCCAGGTGAGAACAAGCTGTCACTGGGCCAAAAACCAAGGCCACATTTCCAAAAACAATATCATATGCTACTGTGTTTCCTTCCAAAGTAACTTCCTGGCTGGAAACACTCATGACACCCAGAGTGTAGAAATGACTTATTAACACTTAAAGGCTGAGAAACCAAGCTTGATTTCCCCAAATCTGCATCTCAATGGTCAGGCCAGGATCTAGGATTTATTAACTTTGCCTTCTAGGTGCAAAAGAACTGGATTCCAGAGACAAAGTTCTAGGAAGGAGTGGATTTAGGAAAACAAACAAACCTCCTAAGTCAGTTCTTGGACAGGACGTTTCTCAGCAGGCCCCCTTCCAGACTTACATTTATGATGCGAATGAACTTTTGGGTCTTACTTTTCCATCTGCACACTTGGTGCCAGCAAGCACAAGCCCGGGGTCTGGCAGGTCATCGCCCAAGTACACGTGGGTCCCGCGGCACAGAATTCGACCTCCTTCCTGCAGTGGGATATTCGTTTCTATGGAAACAGCATTGGTACCAATGACGGGCCTGCTGGCCCCTCCTTGACACTGGATTTTTCCGCATTTAGCATCTCTGGAAGGGCGAGAACAAACAGTCCCCAAAGAGGGCAAGTTTGGAACGGGCCCTGAGCCGCGTAGGAAGTTCAAAGTGATGGTGTGCTCAGGTTGTGGGTTCCATACCTCATCTCGCATTTGGCAAAGGAAC
This sequence comes from Mirounga leonina, assembly GCF_011800145.1. Taxonomy (NCBI): domain Eukaryota; kingdom Metazoa; phylum Chordata; class Mammalia; order Carnivora; family Phocidae; genus Mirounga; species Mirounga leonina. The sequence goes on from NW_023270265.1 coordinate 47,922,971, forward strand.
TCTTAGAGTCTTTGCCACAGTTGCCATAAGGGTCACCTGCAGAGTTGACTCTCTCGAAGCAGATCCCGGGGGCAGGTTTAGCACCTGAAACAGAAGCAAAGCAGCACGTTTACCTCCTGCAAGTGTTTTTAGTATTTGCTGTTCAACAGCCCTGGGCTTGCAGGTTAAGGGGAGATGTGTTCGGTGTGCAGAGAAATCATGCCTGCATCTTGGCTGACTCCTGGTATGAGCTGACCAGTGGCAGCCTAGCAGCCTCTCCCGGCTTCGCTCACAGTAAAGCCTGCATTTCATAGCTCACTCTTCTCTAGGGCAGCTATCCGGGCCCAGGGTGTGTGCAGCCTCTCAGGAGATGTGGCCTGGCTGTGGGACCAGATCTGACCCAGCACAGAAAGGAGGTGGCTAGCTGGCCGCATGGACAGGGGAGCTTGCTTACTTTAAGAGCATCTCGCACCATTCTGGTGAGAAAGTGCAAGCTAGAGCAGGCTCCAAGGAATAATGATGACTATGTGGGGATGCAGAGAGAGAGAGACAGAGAGACAGAGAGAACAAACAAGCAACACAGAGATCTTACACAACATTTTCAGTCCTGTAAAGCTCCCTGTAAGAACAAACACTAGCTTCAGTTCGTGCCTATGTTGGCGAGGAGACCAGGGAGGCATAAACCCCAATATTCATTTTGCACAGAATGACAGTGCCCGGTAGAGAGGCACATGGGAGCCAGAGAGCTCAGGACACGGCCATTTTTAGCACATCTTTCGGCCAGGGAAAGAGCGAACGTGTGCTTTGGGGTTTGCACTGCCAAAGCTTTGGAGGGTTCTTGGATCCTATGCATAGTGGCACGTGTCGAAGATATGGGAAATGCAGGAAAATGGTCCATACTCTTCGGAATGAGCTGTGCCTTGTGGTGTGATCTTGGCCTACCTTCTTCCCTACACTGGCGTCCAGGTGGGTGCTCCTTCTGATATCACTTCCAGCTGCCAGGATGCCCACTCTCCAGAGCTCACTCTGTCCCTCGCCCTTCTCTGTACCCAACTCTGGGGAAGCTCCATTTGCTTTCCAAGGTGACAACTGACTTATCTAAGATACCAGTCTGACGATGGGCAAGGGAACAGAAGATGTTCTTATTTCTAAAAATGTCTCTTTCGTTAACCTGCACCTGATTCCTCTTTATCAGGCAGGAGCAGACATGAATAGCATCTCATTTAAAAAACAACAGACAAATCAAACCGAACAAAACCCTTGCAAGAATTGGGATGGGCAGTGGGTTCCGCCATTAACTTCTGCAGTGAGCTACCTGAGTCCTTAACCTCTCATTTTCCTATTCTAAGATTTTATTTATTTATTTGAGAGACAGAGAGAGAGAGCACAAGTGGGGGAGGAGCAAAGGGACAAGTAGACTCCCCGCTGAGCAGGGAGCCCGATATGGGGCTCGATCCCAGGACCCTGGGATCATGACCTGAGCCGAAGGCAGACACCTAATGACTGAGCCACCCAGGGACCCTGCCCCCCCCCCCATTTGTTTGTTTAAAAGCTATATTGAGAGGTCTCTCCAAACTCATTTTTAAGGACATTACCACAACTGGACACAATTCTCGGTCATGGAAAAAGGTGAGGGTCTGGCTCCGCAGCATCAGACTCCCTTCCTGGCCCTCCAGATTCCCTTTTCTGTTTGCAGCATGATTACAGAACTGACACACGCAGCTTCTGACTACTACGGATCCATTTCTTCCATCTTATTCTTGTTCATCTACCCACTGGAGGCGGGAGGATGGCGAGGGTGAGTCTCAGTGTTGAGCCTGTACTTTGAACTTAAATCAGTCCTGTTTGATGGTACGTTGATCAAAATACCTGGATCTAATTGATCAGTTTTAGAAAAACTGGCATCTATGGAGAAAGGGGAACCCTCTTACACTGTTGGAGGGAATGCAAGCTGGTGCAGCCTCTCTGGAAAACAGCATGGAGGTTCCTCAAAAAGTTGAAAATAGAGCTACCCTACGACCCAGCAGTTACAGTACTGGGTATTTACCCCAAAGATACAAATGTAGTGATCCGAAGCTGTTTATAGCAGCAATGCCCACAATAGCCAAACTATGGAAAGAACCAAGATGTCCATCGACAGATGAATGTATAAAGAAGATGTGAGATACACACACACACACACACAATGCAATATTATGCAGCCATCAAAAAACCCAAAATCTTGCCATTTGCAACGACGTGGATGGAACTGGAGGGTATTATGCTGAGCGAAATAAGTCAATCAGAGAAAGACATGTATTATATGACCTCACTAATATGAGGAATTCTTAATCTTAAACTGAGGGTTGCTGGAGTGGTGGGGGTGGGAGGGATGGGGTGGCTGGGTGTTAGACATTGGGGAGGGTATGTGCTATGGTGAGCGCTGTGAATTGTGTAAGACTGATGAATCACAGACCTGTACCTCTGAAACAAATAATACATTATATGTTAAAAAAAAAAAAAGTAGGAAGGGAAAAATGAAGGGGGGGATATTGGAGGGGGAGACGAGCCATGAGAGACTATGGACTCTGAGAAACAAACTGAGGGTTCTAGAGGGGAGGGGGCGGGGGGATGGATTAGCCTGGTGATGGGTATTAAAGAGGGCATGTATTGAATGGAGCACAGGGTGTTATATGCAAACAATGAATCGGAACCCTACATCAAAAAACATTTTTTAATTAATTTAAAAAAATAAAAAAAGATCAGCAAGCCTTAAAAAAAAAAACCTGGCATCTAGAATATCAACAACTCAATGGTTGTTTGTGTATTCGCATGGACTCCATGTACTTATTACTTGCCTGTCTGGCCTTTTCTCTGCTTCTTTCTTTCTTTCCTTCCTTCCTTCCTTCCACCCATCCATCCACCCATCCATCCATCCTCCCATCATGTTGTAGACTTCAATCACACACAGATTTATCTTGCACTTCCTATCTGCCAGGCATTGGGGGCATAATGGTTGGTCACTGTGGACAAAACCTCCTGCTTGCTTTAAAGTTGCAAGGAAAAACAAAAAGCAAGCAAATGAGTATATTTCTCTCAATTCCAGGGGTGGGGAATGTTATGAAGGAATCGACAGAGTAGGAGGGTCCAGGGAGCTATTGTGCTAAGCAGGCTGGTCAGGAAAGAACTCTTAGAGGAGGGACCAGGAGCTGAATTCCACCACTCAATCCTACTAGGGATCCTAAGAGGTAGGTCTCATTATCCCATTTTATGGACAAGAAAACTAGAACCTAAGAGGTTAAATATGTGGCTTAAAGCCAGATATCAGGACTACCTGAGGGTAGAGCTCAGCCTGTCCCCTCTGGTGCTCTGAGGTGTATCGAGGCCCCACCTGTGCTGGGTCCTGCACGGGCCTTGGGGACAGAGAGCAGAAGACCCAACTTGCATCCGCCCCCCCCATTGCTGAGTGGGAAGCCAGGCAGGTGCGCATAGGTAACAGGGCAAGAGCCATGATATTTACTCGCATGCTGCCCAAGTGATCCTGGATTTAGGAGATACGGGATAGGAGTTCCTTCATTCCCTCTTTCCCTGCCTCAGAAGGATAAAGGAGCTCCCGCAGTTTCTGGGGGATGCTAAGCTCCTGGGACTGGGGAGGCAGAGTTGCTCTCACTCTGCCATTGATGCTGGGCTGATGCTACAGAGGTTCTGTCACGCTTCCGGGAAATGTGGCCACTTAGAAAAAAACCACCTTGCTGCAATTCGAATGTATTCATTGATAAATTTGTTTCCTCATAGGTAAAAAAAAAAAAAAAAAAAAAAAAAAAGAGATAAAAGAGATTTTATATACGTGTGTGTGTGTGTGTGTGTGTGTGGTAGAGATTTCCGAGCTTGCAAATAGCTGGAAGGTAGGATTGGAGGAGGGTTGGACTGGGGCATGCAAAGGGTAAGACCAGGAGGAAGGAAAAGGGAAAGAGATGGGTCGCCACAGCAATTTAAAACAAAGGGGGCAAGTTTGATGTATGAATACCACAGAAAGTGGCTAAAACATGGCAGGAAATCAAGCAAAGGAGTACAAACAGTGTTTAAGCAAGTATAAAACATTTTAGAAGAGAAAACCAACACTAGGTCACTGCTTGGGAATCTGGACCTGGAACTTGGGCAAAACTGGGTCTTCTAGGGCAGGGGGCCTTGGGATTTTAATGCCCCAAATGCTAATGGGCTGCATGGCTTAGAAAACCAGGTGAATGTGTGGTGTAGGGACTATGAAATCCTTAGAGGCTACAGAAGAGTATTAGTGGTTCCTGATAACTGTGAAGTGCTGTGCATGCCCAAGTAGAAGGCCACCACACTCTTAAGGAGAGTTGCCATTTTCCCACAGAGAAAATGGCCCAGAAATGTTGATAGCCAATTTAAACATGTGAATTTTTGGCAACATGGATGACAGAGTCCATAGTCTTACAACACAGTGTCAATTAACTTGATGAGAAATATTGAAAAGTCCCATTTTAATGAAGAAATACTACTTTTTCTTTTACTCTCCTATATTGTGAAACAATGCCACTCAGCATCTTTACATTTCTCTTTGGTCTCAAGGTCTGGTCAACTGATCTTTGACAAGGTGCCAAGAAAGCCCGATGGGGAAAGGATAATCTCTTTAATAAATGGTGCTGGGAAAACTGGATATGCACATGCAAAAAAATAAACTGGACCCTTATCTTCTACTGCTGCAGAAATGAAGTAAAAAATGGAGTAACAACTTAAATGTAAGACTTAAAACTTATAGTTTCAAGAAAACATAGGGGAAAACCTCCTTGACATTGGTCTTGGCAAAGATTTCTTGGACATGACACCAAAAACATAGGCAACAAAAGCAAAGATAGACAAGTGGGACTACACTGAACCAAAAAGCTTCCTTATGGTAAAGGAAAAATAATCAACAAAATGAAAGGCAACCTACAGAATGGGAGGAAATATTTGTAAACCATCTATTTGACAAAGGGTTAATACACAAAATACACAGGGAACTCCTACAACTCAACAGCAAAGAAAATCCCAAATAACCAGATTAAAGAATGGGTAAAGGAACTAAATACACAGTCTTCCAAGAAGACATACAAATGGCCAACAGTTATACAAAAAGATGCTCAACATCACTGATGATCAGGGAGATGCAAATCAAAAGCACAAAGAGATATCACGTCATACCAGTTCGAATGGCTAGTATAAAAAAAAGCAAAAGACAACAAATATGGGCAAGGGTGTTGAGAAAAGGAAGGATTTGTACCCTTGAACCATACATTGTGGGGATGCAAACTGAGACGACCTTTGCAGAAAACAGTCCGGAAATCCCTCAAAAAATTAAAAATAGAACTACCATATATCAGTAGTCCCACCTCTAGGTATATATCCCAAAGAGCTGAAATCAGGATCTGGAAGAGATATCTAAATTCCCATGTTCACTGCAACATTATTCACAATGCCCAAGACATGGAGCCAAACTGTGTCCATTGACGGGCGAATAGATAAAGAAAATGTAGTATATGCACAAAGCTGAAGGTTATTCAGCCTTAAAAAAGAAGGAAATCTTGCCATTTGAGACAACATGGATAAACCTGGATGACATTACACTAAATGAAACAAGTCAGACACAGAAAGACAAATACTGCACAATCTCACTTATATGTAGAATCTGAAAAAGTCAAACTGATAAAAGCAGAGAATAGAATGGTGGTTGCTAGGGGCTGGGGGAAGGGGGAGCTTTGGGGAGGCATTAGTCAAAGAGTACAAAGTTTCAGTTATACAAAGTAAGTCCTAGAAATCTACTGTACAACAGAGTCTATAGTTAATACTGTATTATATACTTAAAATTTTGCCAAGAGGGTAGGTCTTATGTTAAATGTTCTCTCTCTCTCTCTCTCTCTCACACACACACACACACACACACACACAAATAAATGAAGAGGTTAAGAGGAAGAGTCTTTTGGAGATGATGTATATGTTTATGGCATCGATCATGGTGACAGCTTCTTGGATGTATACTTATCTCCAAACTCATCAAGGTGTATACATTAAATACTCACAGCTTCTTGTATGTCAATCATACTTCAGTAAAGTGGTTAAAAAGTCTGTTTTCCATAGCACATCCTCTGTACTTCTAGCTCATTTGGATGCTGACCTTTTTAATCTGTTGTGATGTTGTCACTGGAAATCTTATTTTTAGTACAAGTACCCATTCCTCCAACAGTGAGTCTTTTGCTTTTGCTTTTTTTCTATTTGCTCAGCAGGTGTATATTCATGATCTCTATAACCTAATCATTCATCCTGTTGCTTGTCAAAGTGATCTTTTAAAAGCTCTTTTACCAGAATAAAAAAAAGTGGAGGCATGAAGTCACACTCCAGGCATAATTAAACAGGTGATAAATGTCCTTGTCTTTTCTTAAACCCAATTTTGTCAGTCAACCTCAACGAACCTCCTAAATAGCACTGATAGATGCTCATGAGGTCCAATGTGCCTTTCTGGCTAGACTGTGAGAGTCAAAAGATATGACTGAGAGATTAAGAGGTCGGTAGTGAACCATTCTTTCTGGTGGATAGTTTTTCGGGGGTTTCCATGCTTTTGTATCTGGGCATGTACGAGATCTAAGGAAAACATTGAATGTTTATCAAATTTCAATTGCTTGTGGAAGGCTCCTCCCCTTTGGTCTCTATAATCAGCCATGCTGCAGAGTTGGAAGAGCAAGAGTTTGGGACTGAGAATAACACAGGCTGATCTGATGTCGACCCTACATACCAAGGGACCCTGGTAAAGTGATATATGCTCTAGAGACTCTGTTCCCTCATTTGTAAAATGGGGACAAGGCCATCCCTTGACCCAAAGGTGCTGTGAGACTTCGTGAATCCCTAACACGTAGCAGTCTCTCAGTAAACCTGAATTATAATAAGGACAGCCATCAATCATGAGGAAGAGGAGGTCTGGCTCCTGGGCATTAAGAATGGGAGGATGCGTGAGGGAGAAGAGAACTCCTTGTGTCTGGCCGTGTTTACAACACTTACCATATTTATAACAGTTCACAATCACGTCCATAAGGGCTTTACATCTGTCTCCTTCACAGATGATTGTCCCCAGTGCCTAGCACATCATACGAAACCAGTGAAGAGTGCTGAATGGCTGGATAAGTAATTGCTGAACCCACCTTGGGACACGAGGGGGAAGAGAACTCCTTTTCTGAAACCCTGGGAGGTTTTGAGTCCTTTTTATACTCCCGGGACAAAGGTCACCTTCCCTATAATTTCTTTCCTCACCCTTAAACAAACCAGCACACACACTTGAAATGGATGAGCATATTTTAGGTCACCAACATGCCATCTGTTGAGTCTCCCCACTATTATGTATTGTGCTGGGTCCAGCATGCAGGATCTTTAATCCTTCTAACCACCCTGTAAAGTCTACATATCCCATTTCACAGATTTAAACACCACTGCTCAGTGTTCTAGCAACTTGTTGAAGATGTTAATGTTGAGTAAGTGGTAAAGCTGGACTTGATTAATGGACCTAAGCTGAAGTCCATGATCTTTCTATTCAGCTGCAGTCTTGTGCTGCCTCCCTCTTGGAAACCACCTAATTGGCAACAGACTCCTGTCCCTGCTGGTCCTTTCTCTCCAGAACCACCACTCAACTCCTGTAAGTTACCTGTTCTTGGGCATGGCTCTATCTCCACCAAATCTTTTTCAGAGGATAACTTGACAGGCTGCCATACTGGCCACCCCGTGCTTATTTCTCAGGTAATGGTAATGAACTGAACTGGGTGACATGCCCTTGAGTCTGAACACACTCAGTGGGGGTCTTCCTCCAAGAGGGGGGCAATAGAGAGAGGCAGTAAACATTTTTATGCCTCTCTGTTGAATCTTCACTGACTCAGGAAAAGAAATGAAAAGCCCCAAATATAATAACTTGAAAACTTCTGTGGGCAGAAGTCAGTCCATAATGAAGCAAAGCTGGGTAGGGGTTGACCAGTAAAATTTACTCCACTCTGGTAGGAATCTGCCCAGTGGTTTGAACAATGCAGCTTTCTAAAGGTTAACTTTCTGTCTCCCCCAGGAAACCAATAACCGTCTGTACACAAGGCTTTTATTCATTTCAGTTCTCACCCAAAATTCGAGGGTGGGAGCAAGAAATGCCACGTCACATGGATGTAGTTGCAGGATGTGTCATCCGTGGGACATGGTGATGACCCGGCTTGCTATATCATGGCAAAAAACCCTTACATTTGGACAAAAAAATAGGTCATGCTTTCATCAGCTACGTAAACTTGGGGATGCGATAGATCGCTTTCTCTCTGTGAAGTCGAAGACCAGAATGCATACTCAATCCCTGTCACGTGCGGTCTTCATTTACCTGAAGAATCCATGGAAAGCACACTATTATGTGCAATTCACCATCAACCTTGGTGGATAAGATCTTTTGCCTTCTCCATCCTCAGGCACTTGGGGACTGACAACTTTCATCAATGCGCAGAAATGGTTGTTTTAATGTGGGTGGGGGGGATGGTGAGTGGCAGCAGGTGCGAGGAGGATGGGGCAGAACCCTGTTTCCAATGCTTGTTCTCATCCCGCTGGGCTTGCCTTTCCTACCCTGGAGTCTCCATGTTGGGATGAGAAATCTTGGAGCAAAAAACATGGATGTTTAAAGGCCCAGGTTTAAAATGAACAGAACTGATTTTAGAAGTATATAAGCAGTTGAAGACTTGATTCAGATCACAACATGCCCTGTTGCTGCCCCACCTCCAATTTCAGGCTGGAGGACAGAGCCATGCAAGGTTCTGGGCCACATCTTGGGGCCAGCATGCTTGCAGCTAGAGGTTGGGCACTGCTGGGCACCAGCCCTCCCAGCACAACCCATTGCACTCTGGCCAGACCTCTCCTGCGGGGTCATCTCTCTCACAGGAGAGCTGTGCAGCAGGAGGGGCTTCCTCGCCAGAGGGCTAAAATATGCCACAGGTCATAGATTGGGTCAATGATGGATACATAACAAAAGCCAGCTAAAATAGCATTTTCCTTGGAACCTGACTCCTGGAGCCAGTTGGCTGAAGGTCCTGGGCTGCTGTGTTGCTTGACGTTGCAGACTACGTCCTTCAGGGCCGTCCTCCATCACCACCATCCCGTGAGGCTGGGGTCCACCCTCCTTCTCTCATCCATACTGTACGGGCTGTCCCCTCCTTGTATTTACCACACTGGCTTTTTTTTTTTTTTTGCCTCTTGTGATGTCCCAAGGCTCTTGCCTCCCTGTAAAAACCCAGTGGACAGGGGTGGTGCCTCAAGCCTGCACAGAGCAGGTGTGTGCCAAGAATGAATGAGTGAAGAGCCGCGGGGAACGCAGCTTGGGGAAGGCACGTCATGTCTCAACTGCCCTCCCCAGAGGAAGTCAATTGCGATTTCTGTAGAACAAAACATCTTGGGTAAGTGAATGCTGTCTCCTGGCTCATCTGTCCCGTGGCTCTGGATTTTCACTTACTCATTTAAATCAAAGGAAGTATTAGCATGCAGTCCGATGAGGGAAGAAGATATAAGGTCATCAGGAGACAGAGTTTTACAAATACAGGTAAAGTAAGAAACCGTACGGGCAGGACAACCAGAAAGGGAGCTCGACGCTGACCCTGGGAGCAGAGACCGCTCTTGCATTCAAAGAACACATCATTAAGGAAGGAGAGTAGGAGCCACGAAGCCCAGAGACAAGTCCTGAGCATCTGGGCTCAGGCCAGTTCTGACAGCGGAGCAGGGCCCAGCCAAGTGTTTCACAGGGCTTTCTCTTAGAGACAGAATGGTCAATAATTTCAGAAGTGTAAATGACTTCTACCCACTGGGAAGAGGTTACGAAGGCACAGAGATTTGGGTTCAAAGTTGCCACACTTGAAAACGTCTGTCTTCACGTTTTCACGAAAAGATTTCATGTCTGTCTCTTGGAAAAAATGACAACAGTGTTCTTTTCGCTACGATAGCTATCAACTCACAGCCTTTGAATTCTTACTAACAGAACACTTAGATGTTTTGCCATTATCCAAAGATAAAATTTAGCCTTTCAGAGGGAATTCTGACATCCCACTGTATTTTACAATTACCCAGAAAGTGATGGGTTTTAATTACTAGTTTTATCTTCAGAGGGATAAAACTTATATTTGTAATTGTAGTTTGCAAGTTCCAATGTCATTATGTCTTTTGAAAGAGAGATGATGACATCTTGCATTAAGCCCACAATTTACTTGATCTAATCTTTTCCTTAAAATGACTCTATTATGCAAAGGCACTTCTCACATTTGGGCGGATGGGCTCCTCCCTCCCTGTCACTAACTATCCCGCCCCCGCTGCTCATACCCATAGACAAAGGCCCTCTTTCGAACGACTGAAGGCTGTCCGGTTGTCCTCGTATTTCTCCCTCTCTCTACTCCAAACTGACCTTTGCGTTCAGTGGAAAATGGAGCCCAAATGGACAAGTTTTATCACTTCCTTCTCACGCAGTGGGACCAAAGGGAGACTCTCCTGCCTCTAGACGATAGGACTCTGGCAAAAGTATCTTCTCTTCCCATCACGCGTCACCAGAGTTGTAGATGATTAGTAAATGTACTGCCCCAGGTGTATCATAATAATGCAAACTCATTTAAACCAGCCTTGCAGATAAACACTGAATATTTACCAGCCCATAAAAATTGTCTGGCCAGCTCACACTGCATAAATCAAGTGACACTATTTTCTGGTGAGTGATAAAATAGATAACACTAACATATTTCAGGACTTCCCTGATGCAAATTGTTTGTGGCTCTAGACATGTAGTTATCCGTAAGATTAATTTCCAAGTAACGCTTTCAGCAACCATGGTTCAGATAAACAACGTTGGCAAAAGTAAATTTTCTGCCTGAAGAAAAATATCCAGCTGTATTTCAGAAGGAATAAAGGTCATATCACATGGACAGAAAATCATTGTGGCTATTAAGATGAAACTGGACTAAGGGAGCTAAGCACAAGTATACAGTTTGAACTGCAGATAACATTTCTGTGCCTGATAGCAACCTACAAAGCCTTGAGAGACAATTTGTGGAAGAAGAATTGGGGGCCAGGGGAGGGAAGAATTTAAACTCCTCGCCAACAAGAACATTATCAACACTAATTAGGAAAAGAAACAAATGAATGAAAACCCCAAAAGGTATTCTAAAAGGGTATTACTTTGCTAGCGAGGAGTTGGTTGCAGGCATATGTTTTGAATTTTCTATCATTCTATTTGTAGAAAGATTTGGAAGCAGGATTATTTTATTGAAATACAACGCCGGATTGAGAAAAGTCTATTTCAAAGGGGAATAGTTAGCTGGAAGGAGGGCTTTATCCGGCCAGCATTTGGGCAGCCAGGTCTGGAGACTGATGGACATCCTGAGCATAACTGGATGCTTCCGGATGACTTGATGGTTCGGTCGGGTCACTGGGGTGCGTGTGGTGTAGGCCAACAGAGCAGGAGCCCGATGACCCTGGAGCTCTGAGTCACTGAGCACTGAGCCTCAGAGGGGAACGAAAGCGACCCTTCAGCAGATGTGGTCCAGAGCCCAGAGCATTAGCTAACCATGGGGAAATGAAATATGGCAAATGTATTTCTGACAATAAATTTTCCCTCTCTGAATCATGGAAAGCTAATTTAAACCAAGCACCATAACACAGCATTAGAATGCTCTCAGCCCGGTGCCTCTCGCTGGCCAGGATCCTGGCTGTGGAAGTCATCCCGGCCCCCGGGATCGTGAGGGTCACATCCTGACTCTACTCCAGGTCCAGGGGAGAGCACAGAGGGACTGTGGGAAGTAGGTTGCTCTGGCAGAATCAGGGCTCTTGAGTCAGCATCTTACAATAGCTGGACGCCGATGATTATTTAATGAATGAGAGAATGGAGTGACAAATGAGGATCTCTGCTCTCCAGGTCACGGTTCAAGCTCTGGACAAGATGAACTGCCTGCAGTTCCCTGGAATGCCCCCCCGCCCCCAGTGTTTCTCTGCACCTTGACCCCTGCTATTCCGTGTGCGGGAAATACTCTTCTCCTCCCACCCCTGCTAAACGACGTCTCCAGGGCCACCTCATCTAGGACGCCTTCCGGGTTGGCTCCACACCTCACTCCAGGCTGAGCCCTCTCTCTTCCGTGCCCAGCCACATCCCAGCACTCACTACAGCCCCAGGACGTGAGCATCTTGCTCACCAGTCGGTGAGCTTCCTGTGAGCTCAGGCTTATCTTCTTTCTAGGGTTCAGACTTACTAAGTGCCACACACCTAGCACGTGACAGCACGTGATATATGACACACGACAGGCCGGCCATAGGCTGTGTTCGAGGACAGCAGTATACCCCGGAGGTAGGCGTATTACAATCCCCGTTTTACAGATGAGGCCCGAGGTTGGGTGGTCTGTTGAAGGCCCCCTCATCAGTAAGTGGTCTGTTCAATGCCTGTGGTAGGCAGAAAAAGGGCCCCCCAAAGAGGCCCACGTCCTAATCCTCGGAACCTGTGAATATGTCACCTCACATGGCAAAAGGGACTTTGAAGATGTGATTAAGTTAAGGAGTTGGGGAGGATCGATTCTCCTGAATGGTCTGGGTAGGTGCAATAGGATCACAGGGCCCTTATAAAAGGGGGACAGGAGGGTCAGACACAGAGAAGAAGATGGGACAATAGAAGGGAAAGCCAGAGAGGGAGAGAGATTGGCAGATGCGTGCTACTGGCCTTGAAGATGGGGATGGGGGGGGCGGTGGTGAGTCCAGGAATGCAGGTGCCTCGGGAGGCTGGAAGAGGCACAGAAATGTCCTCTCCCCTAGAGCCTGTGAAAGTAACGCTGCCCTGCCAACATCATTTTAGGACTTCCAACCCGCAGAACCGTAAGATGACAAACTGGTGTCATCATAAGCCACTACGTCTGTGGGGATTTGTTAGCAGCCCCAGGAAACTCGTACAGTGCCCTTGACCTAGACAGCAGGGCAGCTGCTCAGACATGGAAGGAAAGGAGCATACTGCATTCACAGAGGAGGTGGGCAAAGGCCCTTCTGAGGAGGTGTGGAGGGCCGCGGCTGGCTCTGCCCTCCCCACCCCGAGGAAGTCTGCACGGCAATCAGAAGGACCGAGAAAGGATTGGCTGAAGGGCACTGAGCCCTGGGAAGTCACGAGCCTGAGGTGGGTCCCCCCAAGCTTGTCCCTTCCAGGAACTCTGAGCACCCCTGATGCCAGGGAGGCTTAGTCTGCGGGCCGTGACCCTCTCACAGCAAACGTACCACGGCCCGGGCAAAAGCCTCCTCAGTCCTCAGGGGGAGGGCCGGAAGAGAAGAGGCAGGCTGGGGGCTCCAGAGCACTGGCCTTCCTCAGCAGGGGCACCGGCCCCCAGGCAGTCAGGCCTCCAGCCTCGCTGTCAGCCACCGGGATGCAGGTAGCTTCCTACTGCTCTTACTTTGGAAAAGCTCAGAGCGTGAGTCGGGTTGTCAGTTTGCCTGCCTGTCTGGCGTGCGCGCTCTCTCCGGTCAGGCAGCTTGAGAAGGACTCATCTGATGAGATAATACACACCAGCCTTGGTCACCAAGAATCTGAGGCCTGCGGCCAGCTGAGTCACACAGTGGTGGTGGCTCAGAGAGAGCCGTGGAGTCCATCTGACCTCACTTTGGAGATGGGGCCAGACGCTGTAATATAGCAGGGCACCCAAGAGCACATTTTTCTCCAAAAGCTCCAAGTGCTGTGTGTGCTCTGGCCACAGAATGCTTTTTTGGAAGGGAACATTAGAACAGCCCCTGTAACTCAAGAAGGGGGAGATTACTGAGTCCGGAGAAAGGCTGGGAAGGAATGGCCACTCGGGATGCTTTAGGCCACAAGGATTTGGCCTGCAGCAACAGCCACTGTCCCAAAGTGACCTCACTGGGCTAAAAGGCGTCTGAAGTCACGAAACCATCAGAGCCCATCCGACCACCTGACACGTGTACAGTGAATGCCTTCTTTGTGCTTGTCATCGCAAGGCCGGCACCCGTGTGCGATCGAGAGACCCTACCCTGGCCTGGGGGCCCCATGGCCCAGCCGGTGAGGCGGCCAGGACGGAGGGCTGGTCAGGGTCCTGAGATGAAGCACAAGGCCCCAGATACCACAGGCCTCCTCCTTCCGTGCCCAGGTGGATTCACGAAGCCTGAGGAGCACTGGGAGAACTCCTCACAGATACGATGAACAGGCTGCATCAGCCCCTTGTGGCTGCATTCATGCTGCTCCTTCTTGCCCCTCAGGGAGGTCCAAGTACAGAGGGGCATCTTTGGCTGGTGGGGCAGTGGCTCCATGACAGGACCCGACCCTCAGAAACGTCTGTCCCTGTTCTCCCTGCTTGCTCACCGCTTTCACATCACACTGAAACCAAGCTTTGAGGACCAGTCATCATTTTCTGTCCTAGTTTACTGTCCTCATCACTCCTGAAACCGAAACCTCACAATGAAAGTCTGACAAAGGCCCATATCGGCTTTCCCTCCCCCTGGGGCTTACCTGGCTCTCTGCCTGGCTGACCACAGTGGCCTTGCCATAGCTGGTGTCCCTGGCCAGGCCTGAGGTCACCTCTGAAAGACAGCGGCAGGAGGGAGAATGACAAGGCAGGGTGGGGACCGCACTCTTAGAAAGTGCTCTCCATGGGATTTATTGCTGGAATCCCAGAGCTGGAAAGAGGCAGCAAACCCTGGGGTGGGGAGTCCACTGGGTCCTTGCTGTTCCCCAGGCCCTGGACCTTTGGCTCCAGAAGATGGGTCAAAAGAGGAGAGACATGCCTAGAGGACCGATAATTCCCTCTTTTGCATCCAAGCTTCCGTTTGACTGTGGAGCTCCTGTGGAACTTTGTTCTAGACCTGGTTCTTTGGTGCGACTGCCCAGCCTGTGTTCTATAACACTGCCTTTGGGTCAACTGGCCTGGGTTCAAATCCCAGCCTCACAACCTCACGAAACTGACTTCCAGTCTCTGAATTTGAGCTTCACTTTCTCTAAACTGTAGTCATTGTCCCTATCTCTAATGTTGGGAGTTAGAGGGGAAAAGCCATACGGAGCATCTGGCCCAGCATCCCCTACACAGGAAGCAGTGAGTGGACAGCCTCTAATTACCCCAGCAGCTGCTTCCTGACTAACTGCCCATCGGGGCACCTTTTCTGGAACACACAAGTCTATCCCTCTGCTTTTAGAACCAAAATGGCTTTCAAGGCTCTTAGACACCTGTGTCCGTGTTCTTCCTCTGAGCCCTGGTGTACAGGCTGCCCATCGCAGCAGTCCCTTCCCTGTACCTTCCCATCCGAGGGCCAGCTTGCTGCTCCTTGTGTCAGGAGCAACCTCTCCCTGTCCTTCCTGGTCACAGACTACTCATGCATCAAGTCTGCAGTGACTTTCTCTTTGGCAACGCCAGGCTTTGGTTGGGGTCCTTCTTTGAGCACCAAGAAGCACTTACACATAATCAGAGTGGATGGAAGGTTCTGTCTGCCCGACTACCTGTGAAGCTATCTGAGACCAGGAGTCATGGCTGATTCTGCCCTGTCACTCCCTTGGCCACACAGTAGGTGCTCACGCATCCCTCCTCATTGGACCGCATTGAGCCCTCAGGACAGGCTCTGGGCAGCACCGTTTTTGCCTGCCTGGTGCCCGGCATGGCCCCAGACCTACCAGGAAGCCACTCACTGTCGCTGAATGGAGGGAAGCTTTGTCGATGGCGCACTGCAGGAGTGATGCTTCTGGAAACAGAGCGAGCTCCCCAGCCCCACTGCTCTGCGCCCTCTGGTGGCAGCCACCTACCTGGTCCCCAGAGTGTGACGCACTGCTGCTCGTGGGTCTGACAGATGCCATTGTAGCAGTAGCCGTCCACCCCCTGACAAGGGTGCCCGTCATGCAGGTACACATTGG
This sequence comes from Mirounga leonina, assembly GCF_011800145.1. Lineage (NCBI taxonomy): Eukaryota > Metazoa > Chordata > Mammalia > Carnivora > Phocidae > Mirounga > Mirounga leonina. The sequence continues at coordinate 47,938,839 of NW_023270265.1, forward strand.
CGGGGCAGTGTGGGCTGGCTCCCGTGCAGAACTCTGGGAGGTCACAGGAGTTGCTGGAGTCCCTGCATGCTGTCCCCGCAGGTTTCAGCTGGAAGAAGAGGCTGTTTATGGAATGTGTGCTGCAGGAGACGGGGAGCAGCTTCCCGGCAGCACCCCGGGGGCAGAACGGAGCAAGGCCACCCTCATGAAGCCCACATAAAAGGGCAAGGATTCCAAAGCAAGAGACACATAGAGAGTCATTAAACAGAATCTTGCTCTGGGCTCTGGGGTTCACCTTTCCACTATGGGGGTGCAATCAAGAGCTGCTTTTTAATTTCATGCAATATTAGGGTTTTCTGCTGAGCGGACGAGCTGATGGCTGGCACTTGTCCCCCCAGGGGAGGAGTGGGAAGGGAGTGCTGGCTGATGGGCCCCTTCATTCTGAAGAAGATCTCTAGTGGCCAACACTGTCACGTGTTTTATGATGATGTGCGTACTTAACGGTGTTACCGCTGTGGCCCAGATGACAAAAATCATCCAAGGGCCTGGTCACAATAATATTTCACTTTGTCATCAAATCATGGAGTTAGAAACCTGTCTGCAGGACTTCATGGGGAGGAGGAGAGAAGAGGCGAAGCAAGGGAGCAACAAAAGATGCTCAGAACCACTGGCCAACACCTCATCATTTCATGGTTGAAGACACGAAGGCTGAGAGTGGCTGGTCAGAGGCCGCACAGCCAGCGACCCCCCCCGCCCCCGTTGTCCCCAACACTCTCCCCCACCAGCAGCTGTGTGCCAGGGGTGCCAGCTTCCTTGAACAATCCCCCAGAAGTTAATCACAAGTTAAAAGGGCAGGAGGGACATTTCAAGCCGGGTGTAAGATGGTGCAAAGCACTTCTGAATCACCGGGCTCTCGTGGGGGAGCTAAGAGGGAGTTTCCTGCCAGCAGAAGGCCAAAATCAATTGCTTAATTAAAAAAGAAATAAAGTCTACCCTTGGAATCTTTGCATCAAAAGTTCAGGCTTCTGGTCTGTCAGATCTCAGCTCTGAATAATGAGACCAATGCTGCAATGGCCCAAGTAAACCCAGTCATGGCGGCAAGGATAGGCAAGGTAGGAAAGTGCCGCGGCGGGCCGGGCCGGCCAGCACCTTGTGTTAGGAAGACGTCAAGATGGGGATGTTGACCTAAGACCCCTGGAGCAGCCCACAGGGTTTCTTAGCCCAGTGGGCAGATGCTCCCCGCTCTCCACGTGTTCCCATTAGGGTGAGGGGACGTCATGCACCTCCAATAGCACAACATGGGCATGTTTAACACTGAGCCGGAGAATTCTGGCACAGTCGCTTTCAACCCACAAATAAGTAACTTACCACAGATGACTCAGCACTGAAGTGTGCATTTCTCACAAAGATCGGGTGACAGTAAGAACAGGCAGTGGGGGGACGCTGACTGGTGCTGTAAGGGGTTCTAGTTTTCACAGCACAGGAGTCATGTGTCCTGCCTCAGAGTGGAACCCGCTGAACCCGGGGGTGGCCAGGAGCCAAGAGAACTCACCTGGCAGTCTTCACAGCACAGCCCGTGGGCGCACACAGCGTCGGGCCTCAGCGTGCACGTGGTGGCGTTGCAGCAGAGATTCAGACATTCCTGCAGGGGGAGGGGGGTTCGTGGGACACGGTCGTAGGTCGTAGGGGGCGACTACTCACCGAAGGCAGGGACCATCAAGCGAAGGACGAACCAGAGGGCCTGGCCCTTGAGCTGCAGACCAGTCTGACTGAGAGTATCTTCATCTGTAAGAAAGCTAAGCCTCTGGTGTCCGGTGAGTGCTTATGAACTGATGGGGTGAGTCCCCGGCAGGAGTCGGTAGCCCTCAGTGCCTTTCGCGGAGGGCCAGGGAGCCTGCGCAAGGAGGCTGGCTACTGAATCCAACCAAGTGGGCTGGGGCTCTGCAGGGAGCTCTCAGATGCATGCGGGGCTTATTGCTGTGAACTGTATCAGGATCACTGGCATACTTTGAACTTACTTATTTAAAAATATACAGAGATGCGTACCAACGTAACTCTTCAAATACCGACCCCTTTTCATCTGGAGCATGCCGGCAGGAAATGAAGTCCCATCAGTTGTGTTTGGACCACAGTTCCCTGCAATCCTACCAAATGCGGTGGCCAAGACTCCTGCTAGCACAGGTGGGCTGCCTCACCTGACAAGGCACCTGTCAGGTCTAAAATGCACAGTACAAGGACCAAGATCACTGGGCAGTCTGTAGGCTGTGCCCACTGATTTGCAAGGGATTTAAACAGATCAAATATTAGATGCATTGTTCTCTCCGAAATGAGAGAAAATTACCTCCTTTCTTAAGCTGTGCTTTATAAGTACCTGCTTTTTTCTAACAAAAAACCCTACAGGGGATGGACATCTTTGCTTAGCTGTCTACAAAAGGTCTACACATATTATCTACTGTATTCAGGAAGTCCTTGTACTTTAAAACATCCCAATAACTTGGAGTTTACACATTTTAGAAGAAACTGAATTATCAGAAGGAAGAGTTCATAGGGTCTTTGGTGTTCATTTATAAATGTCCTTTTATTTAGTATATGACATGAGCAGAAGAATGTATATACTATTAGCTAGACTGAAGCCAACCATGTACTATTTTAAGAGTGTAGTCGTTTACTCCTGAAAACCATCTTCTGTAAATGAACTTATCATTAGTATTATAAATGCAATTAATAACATTTTGTTGATAATCAAGAAGATTTAGGACTATCCTAGATCTCTGAACTGTACCCTGCATAAGACTGTGAATTATGCTCTCATTTGGTGTTTACCATTTGCCCCTATTATATGTACAACCAAAGTTATTAAATTTTAAATTTGTTCAAGGACTTCATAAACATCCGGAGTGTATAATATACACAATAAGATAAAAGTGCCAACCAGAAGTCATAGCTGTAACTTTCATGACAGTAAGGGTTTCTAACTCATGGACTTATAATCCTATAAAGTTTAGGAACTTGGTTTTTGTTTTGTTTTGTTTTTTTTAAAGGAGTCCATTGATTGCATTCCTGACCAGTACCATCAAATATACAGCAATGTCATCCTGCTCATTAAGGTCTAAATGGCTCTACTAATGGCACACTAACCAATTACAGATTTCCCTGAGCTACTAAGTTAAATCAGCTCTCTGAAAACTGGGTCCTAAGATTCTTGGAGAACTACCTCCCCCCACCCCTGACAAAATCACCGAATAATATAAGCAGCTGCTCAAATGGAAACGCAGCCAAACAGAATGGCTTTGACTTCAAAGGGGATTGATAATGTGAGAAAGATAACTAAGTTTAAAAGATATTTGCAGGCTACTGGCATTCTATTGACTTTAAACAAGGAGATAAGGCTGCTTTCCCAACCCTGTGAGCGGGATGAATGAGTGAGTTGTCAGGATATCCTTATGGTGGATGTAAATCCCATGCCCTGTACGGAAGGCTTCAGCAGCCACTTGCCTTCATAACTGCCCAGGATCTATTTCTTCCGCAGTACTGTATTTATCAGAAGAGACAAATTCTTCATTTGCTGATACATTTATTATTTTAGTACTCAATAGAAAAGTTCAACAGAGCCAATGAACACTAAGTCTCCAAAGAAAAAAGAGTAATGAAGCCATTAGAGAATGCTGCAAAAGCCCTGTCGTTCTTGGGTTGTGGGTGGTAGACCCAGATTCTTCATCACTGTGCTCTGGGGTGTCTAAGGTGCATCTTCTTGACAACAGTGGAGATTATATCCAGGAGCAAGGGGGCAGAAGCTGGGCTCAGTTGTACGCTGGGAAGGTGGTTCTGATCCCATTCGCTCGCTGATGTGGTGATACACCGAGTCCCTCTTTGGGGGAGGGGGGCGGGTATGGGCCAATATGAAGCATAAGTGTAACGAATATTTCCAGGGCCTGAGTACTGGGAAGCCGGGTAGAGAGCCCAGGTGAACTGAGCCCAGGTCTGACTAAAAGTTTTGGTCAAGGCAATTTGGAAACTGGATATGGGTTGTTACATTGTTAGATGCAGTTTGAAAAGCAAAACTAAAGAACTGCAAATTGAAGCAAAAACCTTGCCCATGACTTTGAAAGATTTCTTGGAACAAAGGACTTTGGATGAGGAGAATGACCGTTCTCTTCAAATACCAAGAAATTATCCATGAAATAGGACCCTACACACAGATATATATAGTTGGGAACTACGTGCAGGCAAAATAGGGCTCTCCATAAGGAAGGGGTTTGATTTAATCAGTGCTGCCCTGCGATACAGTATCCTGCCTGGAGAGATAATAAGTACCCTGCCAAAGCTGAATGCCTCCTCGATGGAGGTGAAGTTGAGGATCACATCACTGGCTGGCAAGTTTCAGGCCCTCAAACATTTGCTGACGTGATGGTGGTAGGGGGTTGCTGGTGGGAGGGATGGTGGGGGTGGTAGTGATGATGGTGGTGGTGGTGGTGGTGATGATGGTGGTGATGATGCTGATGGTGATGATGACGATGGTGAAGGTGATGGTGATTATGGTGGTGATGATGATG